>NW_024581137.1:487628-637946 GCF_017639235.1 Corvus kubaryi | reverse complement strand
CCCCTCCCCAACCACCCATCACCAAACTTTGGCGTTTTCTATCGCTCAGTGCCTGGTAGTTCCCTCAGCAGCAGACGATTTCTAGAAGAACATTTTAAAAGTGCGATGTGAGGGGGGAAAAAAACGCAGCTCATTGGCAGCGTTATAAACCCAAAACTTTGTCCTTTGTAAAATTAAAATTATTGAAAATTAATATGATTTTGCGGAACGTGAGAGAATCTTTAAGTGGAAAATTAAATAATCCCGTCTTTAATGTTTAATGAACAATGGAGAACACAACAGGCAAGAAAGGCATAATTACCAGATTTGTATCTCTTGACATTAACATATTCTAGGGTTACAAGTGATACATTTTATGGTTTTCTTTTCCCTTATGCCGCTCGCCTTCCCACTTTTTCTCTGGGAGAGAGAGCCGGCCGCGCTGCGCGGGGGTCGCGGAGCCGGCTGCCGGGCGGCGCGGAGCGGGGCGGCCGCTGCCCCCCGCCGGGGAAGAGCTGCGGAGCCCCGGCTCCGTCAGGCAGCGCCGAGACTCACCACCGGCGACGGCGCACATCGCCGGGGGAAAGTTTCTACCCGACCTGTCAGTGTAGCGGGCTCGGGAGGCGAGTGGAAAGTTATGAAGTGATACTCGTCTCCTCCTGCCCCTTCCTCGTCCCTCGCTCCCCATTACACCGCAAAGTTTTCCACGGAGCTTTTAATTAATCTTCTTGAGTCGAGGGCGAAAAAAAAAATTATAATGATGCGTTCGCTGAAGTTGGGCTGTGAAAAAACACGGCCACTGCACTGAGGCGGGGGAGGGGGAGAGAATCGCTGAGCCGCGTAAATCTGTGCGCACCCACACAGGTAGGGGCGCGCAGGAGAGCGGGGAGCGCGGTTGCGGGGCTGGCAGTCACGCGTGTTCCGGCTCAAACCGCGCCCGCTCGCTTCCCCCTCGCCGTGACTGGGGGATCCACCAAAATACTTTACTAGTGATGGGAAGCAAAAGTGTTTTTTTTTTTCTCCGTAATTAAATCTAATTTGTTAATTGTCTTCTTTTGCGATGTTGCTTTCATTGTCAGAAACGACACGTTATTATTCTGCCTGCTTAATAATGTTATTTACCAACCAGTACGTTATTTTTTACATTAATGCGACCCCTAGTTATGTGTTTGCTTTAATTTTTATCCTTATTCGGAGTTCATAAAAAACCTCAGAAAGCTTATCTACAAGATTGACTCTACAAAGAGCATACAAGCAGTTCTGTCTGCACTTATGCTTCACACAAACCCATCAAAGTTACCAACATGCGGCTAAGATGGATCTGACGTTTTGTGCAATCCATCTACCATCTTTTAAAGTTATTATTTTGCTCAGCAACTTTATTCGAAGGGGCATGCAATTATTTGGGCTTTATTTTCTGTCATCTCCCACTCTTCCTGGCAGGCTGAAGTATCGTCTTCGCACCTCCTTTCTGCACCACAACTTTTGCTTGAGGACCCTGGGGTTAAATCCAGCACGATTTTTTTTTCTGTTTAAAGCTGCAACAACTGACCGCTAATTCGTTCTCACGTGAGCAAAGATATTACCATACTAATATTATTATTGGTAAGAAGAGGTAATTGATAACACCACCTGCCACTCTGCGGCAATCACGATGATAAATGTTTCCATCAGAGGGAAATCTGTGCTTGGTCTACCACAGCCTAACCCAAACAGCATGTCAAATGTCAATTATAAAGATGTTTCTTTTCTATTACGTTTTTTTTTGTGGAAAGCAACTAGCCCCACCACGAGATTTATAGAATCAGTCTACAGCACAACTATGCCTTAAACGTTTTGCCTTAAACATTTAAGTTACTTTGCCTTTTATTTAATACTGTGCCACCCTTGGGTCTAAATAAACATTGATTAATATACACAAAAGCTTATGTTCACACGTAGCAAACTCCAATTACCATCTACTTCCGTTCCTTAACCTAACAGCTGATACACTAATTTAACCAAGAATTTTAAATACTTTGTGGAATATTTGTAATACACATCATTGTGGGGACATTATCAAGACAACACACATTAAAGCTCATACAGACTTGTCATTCACACATATGGATGCATAGGTGCTGTATATATTAAACCCTTGTATTTGTATTGCAACACGTCTGTCAGTACATACTCCAGGAAGTGCATGTAGGAATGCAGTGTGCATGTAAAATCAGTGGGCTTAACCCCTTTGCAAAATCTGTATGCTTCTGAAGAAGACGAGATGAATATGAATATATATATGTATACACACTGCAGGCACACACACACACAAATAAACGATGTTACATTGTCCACTAACTCCAGCTATATAAATAGTGTCGGCAAGTATAAAAACTTTCATTGCCTTGGCTACAGATATGCTCAGAAGATTATTATTAGTTTGTATTAATAGATGCAGGCCTCAAAAGACGAAATCAGCTATTGATAATTGCAAGAAGTATACAGCAGCTACTGTATCGATCGGCTTGTCCCTTATTCCCCTGGTATAGGAGAGATAAGAAGACACCCTCTTTAGTGCAATATAATTTCTTTTGACCTATCTGCTTGCTACAGACTTATGATGAATAGCCAGAGTGGTTAAAGTCCTTTATCACGAAAGTTACCCCTTGATATAATATTGATTCTTTATAACTAGCTCCAAACACAAAAATCAAACTGTCCACTTGACCATCATCATCATCAATATCATCACAAAGGCTCTGGAATAAAGATCAGCACAGGACTGAAAACGCTTTCTATAATCTGCCCACCTAATCTTTATTTGCTGATGATGAAAAGAAAAGGGGTGTGAGTGTGTGTGTGCGTGTGTGTGCACGCCGCGGGGGCGGGGGCGAGCAGAACAGGGAATGTCATCTGAACGAATAATAATTAAAAAAACCCCTCTTAGCTTAAGAAAAAGACCGTTCAGCCGCCTTCAAAAGAAACCAGGTGATGATCACCGAAGTTAATGATCACACTTCGAAGCCCCACTCTGCTGAAGGAGGGGATTCAAGTGCAGAGAAGGCCCGACGTGATATTAGAGTGGGGTGCCCCCCCTCTGCCCCCGAGCGAAGCAGTCTGCGGTGAATACAGAGTTATGTAAGGAGCAATCACGGCAGGAGTGGGATCAGGCATCATTCTCCTTGGCTAGAGTCAGGACTAACAAGTCGTCTTCTCACTTTCTCTCCTTTCGCTGGTCCACGAAGCGATCCATCATTTCTTTTCAGATCACCTTGTGATCCGGTAAAGAAAAAAAAAGGCCCACGGGGGAAAAAAAATGGAGCTTAGGAAACGAGCCGCCGATGTTTGGGTTGATGCTTAACGAGCATCTATAGGATGGTGTAGAAAAGAAAAAAAAAGCCATAATCCACACGTACATTGCCCTAAATTAACGGTATTTTCTTCGCCTTCCCTCTCCATAGAACCAGCATGCTTTTGCTCAGGGTTGCATTAGCACAATCACCAGTAATTACAAGCGTGTGTACACCGGGAGAATGAAGATTGGGAAGGTGGGAGGTAGGACGTGATTCCCCTTTGGAGCAATCAGGACTGGGAAAGGTTTCAATCCATGCAAACGGTACGTTGATCATATTTAATGGGCTGGTTAGGCTGGCGCACGAGCCGAGGTGCCATTTCAGCGCAAGTTTGCTCTTTTCAGGCGAGAAGGGGAGGCGGGGGGAAGGAAGGAAGGATAGCGATGGAAGCGGCCACGGCGGCTGAAGTTGCATTCGCTCCATCCAGCGCCCCAAGGGAGCACAGCTCCGGGGAGAAGGCGCTCCCTGCCACAGACACGCTTTGTGGGGAACCGGGCGGGGGGGAGGGGGGGCGCGCCGGGGGCCCCCCCGCCAAGGGCGGGCCCGGCCGCGGGCGTGCCGGGGCCCGGCCTGACCTGGCGGGGGGGGCCGGGCCGAGCCCGGGGAGCTGCGCCGTGCCGGGCCCGGGGGGCCGAAGCGAGCCGGGCTGGGGGGTGCCTGATGGGGCCGTGCCCGACCCGCCGCCGCCGAAGCGCGGGCGCTCCCGAAGCGGCGCGGCTGGAGCCGCCCGCCCGGCGCACACACGGAGCGGCGGAGCGGCCCCCGTCCGGCCACACGCTCCGCCGGGGCTGCCGGCTCGGTGACACCCCCGCTGCGCCACCGCCAACTTCTTCAGAGCGAGCCCATTGCTCCCTGTCTTCCCGTGCCCGCTCCCCGGCAGCCGCGGGGCCGCGGCTCCCCACGGGCCTTTCCCCGGGGGAAGGTTCCCACCGGGAGTTTCCACCCACGACTGTGGCCCAGGGAGGGTCGCGAAGGTGGCAGCCGTGACAGCAGGCGGCTTCAACACTGGGAGTCGTGGCCAGGCTCCTGCTGTTCCCAGCTCCCCCCTCCCCCGCGGATCGGGGACAGGGCCCCCCACCCGTGGGAGCAACAGCGGCAACAATTGCTGTCATCGTTCTCCCAAACACTCCACACAGGAGGCTCTCTTTGCTCCGTGAGCGGCTCAGAATTACGGATTTTAAAAACTTTTCTCCTTCCCACTAAGTTCTCAGCACCCCTTCTCTCTGTTCCTCCTCCCCACTGAAATAATCTGCGGGGTCACTGAAAAAAAAAAACCAAACCAACAACACAGGGCGGGGTAGGGATGGGAGAAATACCGAGATCCGCTGAGGCCTCAGTTGCTGCTCCTCATTAGGACACACAGGCACAGAGCCCTCCCGATAATTTCCCCAGTCCTAGCAGATATCTCAGAATTGTTCACTGACCTTTGCAGTAGATATTGTTAGACAGTGAAATCTGCCAACCAAAATTAAAAAAAGACAGTCTTTTGTCCAGGTTATGACATGTAGCTTGAGATTAATTATAAAATGGGCATCATGAGTACACACAGGTGAATGAATAGAGGGTGTTCTTAAGATTGCAATGCTTTTTGTGACAGAAAGAGGCAAGGTTTGTCAGAAGATGCAATCTAATCCACGGTGGTGTCTTCCTAAAACCAGATGATGACAGAAGGACAAAAATGAGGAAGTGAAAATGGGCAAATGCATCATGACAGTAGCTGGTAGGAGAGGGCCAGAAGGGTGCTTTCAGCCTTACACTACTGGTACATAGAAAAAGTTGATCAAATGATGATGGAACAAACTGGTTTGTTTGGTTGGTTTTTTTTTTTGTTCAACAATGCATATCTTTGCTATGACCTAATGATATGTGTGCTATTGAACTTCACAAAACGCTTTCATGCTTCCCTTGGCAGGTCTAGGTGTAAGAGTTGATGACTAACAAAAGTAATACAGATTAGAATCAATTCCCCTTATCTGGTGACAAAAAATAACATCGTGTCAGCACTGTGTACATCCTAGCGTCAAATGACACAATATAATTTGATTAGTTGAATAAATAATCAGCTATGTCCAGACATATAGGTCACCTACTTGTAAATTAGATTACCCAGCTTGGGCACAGGCAGCACCTGATTAGGAAACAGCTTCTCTCTGTGTCATTCTAGCTTCCCTTTAGAAAGAATGTCTGATATTTTCAAATGCAAGGGCTTTTAAAAATGCTTTTATATTTTGCAAAATCCTGTTCGCATATAAAATTTATGCACTTTGTGTTAGAGATGCCACCTTTACTACCAAAGCTAGCTGAGTTGTTTCTGTTCGTCTGAGTATTTGCAAGTTTTAAAGGATAGCCCATGTGCTGTGATCTGAAATAAGGATAGCTGAAATACAATCTTTTTGAAAACTAGGCAGCATACATTTCCATAAATGATTTTGGCTAGCCCACTCACACTGCACACCCATATGAATAACAGGAATGTGAGAAAGAATAAAGTGTTAGATAAGGGAGCATGGAAACATTTAAATTCTGAAGTCCACTCTGAGGAAGATCATCAAATCTCAAGATAAGTATGTTGGCTTTTCAATGCAAACCATTATGTCACACTGCAGAAACAGGAGAAAGCTCTGAGTTTGTGTGAAGGCTTTTTATGGGTTGGTGTTTCTGCTGGGTTTGAATCTTTTTGTAATACGCTATTGGCCAGAGAGATGTGTGAAAAACTTTCTGGCATTTTACTTTTTCAATAAGTTCTGAATAACTTTTCACAAGTTAAATAAGAAACATGCTGGAATATGGTTTCCTTTCAGACCATATGTGTTAGTTCATATAGTGTAGCCTGGGTTAGAATCATTCGGAGATGTGTAGAGATCCGGAGGAGGAACAAAAAGTGCAGCCTATAATGAATACTTGGTAAAGAAGTGCTATTAAAAAAGAAGAAAAAGAGGAGTTTGATAAAACAGATAGGAGACTGAGCCGCTTGAGTAGTAAGAGAATGGTGGTAAGGGCAAAAAGGTGAAACAGAGATGATGGGAAGGGAGATTACACGGACAGAGAGAGAAGAGGCCAGTGTGTGACTGTGGAGAAAAAAAGTGTGTTGGAAATGAGTTCCCAGAAATTAGCAAATGAAAAATTACAGCCTTTATTTTACATAAAGGGTTATGCAAGGTAGGATGCTTAAAGAGAGCTCGAGACTGAGTAAAAGGACAAGATTCTGAGGATTTTGGTATATTGGACCTGTGGATCCTGTTTAAAACTGCTCTTTGAATGTGGAATGAAACATAAGTTTGTTTGAGAAGTTTCTAGGCATAAACAAGCACAAAGGCTGATTTCTGATACGGCAGTGTTGCTCTCTTTGGATGTGCCATTAATAAAATGAAAGAAAAAAATATAATTCTTCCCTACTTTGCTTTCTAAGAATTCCAGCAGTCAATAGTGTTCCATTATTGTATATGTTACATATATATTTTATACATAAAAGGCACACCTTTTAGTTTAAAGCGCTCATAATGTGGCCATAAAATAGCATACATTTTCAAGTACGTGCATTTGACTCCTTTACTAATGTCACCTGACAGCCCTTTCACTTAAGGTAAACCAAAATGGCAGTGGTTATATTGACTTGCTGGTTTTGTTATTTTGGTTTGTGGTTTTTTTTCACCACTGAAAGGTATGGTGGGATGGTGATAAGGGGAGTGACCAGATAAAATTTATAAAGCATCACCTTTGGGTTGCAAAGATTTACCTAAGGAGTGCAATAATGCTCCCATCTCATGATTTTATACCATTATAGCAAAATCTCTACCATTGCTGTGATCAAAATCAATTGATTAGTCAATCACCCTGCTTGCCTCTGCCTGCTAACAGGAATGATATACTGCAGCATCTATTCTTGCCCCTCTTTGTGAGAATAAAGGAAGAGTTTTGCTTCCCAGTTTGGAATCTGTTTCCTGAATGAATGCACCAGCTTTTGTATGCGTGCATGTGCACCTATGTGTGTGTATAGAAGCATAGAATCATTTAGTTTTAAAAACACCTTTAAGGTCATTGAGCCAGGTATGTACATTTCATAGTCACATACAGAACTGTGCAGATATATCCATGTAGATCTGATATTGCACAGCTCTATTCTCTCCCTGAACACAGGGCCTGATTTTAAAGTAACATCCAGCCATGCATTCCTCTTTTCAAAAATGATTATCTTAACAATTTGTGCAGCTGATTGCAGCATCTATCCATGATAGTAGTTGTGCTGTGTTTTCCCTGTCAGGTGCAGAGAAATGTTTCTGGTTAAAAGGTCCACATTTCCCCACAGTGGGAGATTTCTTGCTCAAGTATATATTTATTTTTTGTGTGCTCTCAAAGCAAAAAAATGCATCTATATCATGTGTTACAAGCACATTTTCCAAACGTAGATCTGATTCTCAGAGATACTGTATTAAATTCATGACAACAATTAATTCAATCCATTAGGTAAGTTTCTCATAATTTTACAAATACTTAATATATTAGCTTTACATTTAAACTGGAAAGGAACAGAGACATACACAAACAGAAGGGAGGTGAACCAGAAGGTTGAGACCAATCAGTGATATCTTATGGTGAGAAAAAAATTTCCATGATGGACAGGTAATTTTGAGTCAATATCAGTATGGTTTCTGACATTCCTCTAAAGCAGCTGGTACAGGTCAATGCCACAGACTGATAACAAGTAAGCCAGACAACTGTCCTGTGCTGGGACGACAATTTGTACGTCTTTCTGTTCTCTGGCAAGGGTGCATTACATCTGTACATCTTTAGTGCTTCCTCTCATCTGCTTCCCTTCTCTGCTTCCATGAGAGTGTAATATCAGCTCTGTATAACGCAGTGCAAGTTGCTCTCTTTGAAATAACCTTAATTTTATTTAGTTGTGGAGGAGACTCCAAAAGGGAGGGGGAAAGTGCACAGGGGTGGGAGGGACTGCTGTTATGACAACGCTGTCTGTCCAGGTCCATCTTTCTGTGTGTCAAATCCTGCCTGCATCACAAGTCTTATCACTTAGCTGCAACACAAGTCTGGTTGCCAAGCTTCACCATGTCCCAGATCATGGAATAGGGTAACACTCTCTTACGCTACAGGTACTGGACTTTAATTCATGCTCCAAGGTGGACATTGCATGAGTATGGATGTGCCATGCTGTGAAGCCAGGCACTCCTGTCAGGAACGGAAGAGCTTGACTGCTTTCCTCCCCAGCATGTAGCTCTAGCGGCAGTCCTCTCAGTTTGTCACCAAAGAGCTGATTTATGCCAAGGGTTTTCTTTTGAGGAAAAAAACCCCTCTTTTAAGCTTTGCTGCAAGACATTGACATGCAGGTGAGTCAGGTAATCTTGTGTTATTTTCATGTACTTGAAATCCATATAATTTATTTTAACGGTCAAAAATAGGATAGGCAAGGTGGTGCCACATGCGTGTTCTTTACTGCCTGTTTCATTAGCTGAGTTGTTTGGACCCTGCTGTTTTCAGAGAAAGATTTTGTATTTGACACATCATGCTAATATCAGTCATTAGGTACAACTGCCTGTGATTGGTGCTCTATAAATACCTATGCTCAAGTGGTTTGTGATTGTTGCTGTGTAAATACCTACCAGAGATAGCCCTGCACTGGCCAGGAAATGAATTGGATTGTCCTACAAGAAACACATAGAAGTAGGTAGCGAGAGAAAACTGTTCTAAGCTCCTTTGCAGAGGAAAGAAGATGGTTTCAGGGACAGGTGGCCTCACCGAGGGACTCTGCAGGTGCTGCTCCTAGTGTCAAGGACTCCTGCAGCTTTGCCTGGCTTCCAGGTAATGTGACATCAATTCACAGTGTGTTTTCTCCACTGGCTTTTCCTACCTGAGGGAACCAGACCAGGAAAGACAGTCTGCTGGAAAGCTTGGTGTCACATGGCTGAAATAACTACTCAAGGGACTTCTGCTGTGGCTGATCACTGAAGTGTGGAGTTTGCCCATCCTTAGTCTCATCACTCATTCTGCTGTCACTGTTTGACAGTTTGTGCCATACCCTCTAGTGTCTTTCAAAAATATCTTCAAATCTGCATGTAAAGCCTTTACACACAGACTGAGTAGCCTGTGTTGGGGAGTGATTACAGTGCGGGTTCAAATTGTCTTTGCGGTAGGATTTTCCCTTTTTGCATCAAGCACACAAGGTAAAACCATTCACATTGTTGTTCTTTCTGTAATTTGAGAGAGAGATACATTCTTCTCCTTAACTTGGGAACCATGGATCATACCTCCAAGTGAATGGAGGTAAGAAAAAATAAACAATGAGAAAAAGGTTTTCACTTTGTTGATACAACTTTGCTGAGTGAAATTTCAGTCCAGGCCATGTGAAGACATGTAAGTCTAAGCTCAGCCTTAGACTTAGGAGCTCTGAGGGGCTCCTACGTAAACAAACTGGACCTTCAGTGCTGGTGTGTTAGTCCAGCCAGGAAACTGTTTTTGGGTTGGCTACTCAGGCTGTTGGTAAACCTGTTTTGAATTCAGTTGCCGAAAGCAAAATTTAGTTCTTAGAGAGGTGTTGGAGTCTAAGAAGTTCAGGCATTTCAGGTGTGTGAAGAACAGCAACATCTTAAACACCAGTAAAGGAACTGCAGGTTGTAGAGAAAGCGATGACCATGATAAGGTAAAACATACCAATGCCCCTGTAATCTGCATTTGCACAGGACCAAATATATTCCTGCTTACAGAATTCAGTAGTCTGATACCCCGAATTATGTGGACCTGCTGATTTCAATGGGAGTTGCATCCTGATATAATATAGAATCAAATTTGGCTGTTACCTCAGACTGGTGTAAGTTACAGTAATTTTGAACATCTGTTGAATCACAATTAAGTATGATTATGTACTTCACCCCCTATAGTCATTTCCTTACCTAATTACATCCAACCACTTTGCATGCCACTACTGAATTTGCCCAGGTATATTTCTGAGTCAGTACTCCTGTAGCTCTGCAAATGTGATGGTGTTGAGACAAGAAAGTACTTTTTAAAATTAAGAGCAATTTACAATATGTTACACTTTCAACATTCAATTAAATAATAAAGATATGAGAATAAAATCCTTTTGCAACTCCAGGGAGCCACTGATGGAATAATCTGCAAATAAGATTAAAAGATTTCAGTACAACTAAGATTGTGTTTCGTGACCTTAAATGTCATCCACATCAGATTTAATTCCGAACACTGAATTTTTCCTTTTTCATTAGTCAGTCCAGGAGAGAGATGATAATGCTTTATCCTGATGGGTATTAGTATGTGAATTATAATTTATTTTCTAGGAATACATACTGCTCGATTTGTATTTCCATTTCAACAGTAAAACATTTGGTGTATAATGTCTGTAAAGCTCCCACCTGCAAACATGATTATTCTGTGCTGTTGATATCACATTATTATGCAATCAATACTTTGGCATGAGTTGCATATTTTTTAGTTCCTCTGGAAATTTGCTACTTTATAATTCTGCTTAAATAAAGAAATCTTTCCTACTTTACTACTATCCAACTGCATTTTTTATTAGTAATTACACATTTCCACATGAACAGCAAATTGGATGAAAGAACTATACCTCTCTCCCCCATATATCACCAAGATGATTTGGCCTAAGTGAAATTTCAATAGTGTATGAGAGATTCTGAGGGGGGAACAAAGAGGAAGAATTATTTTTTCACTCGGTATTCAAACAACTGTTTAATATGAATTAATTTCATAGGCAACCTAATTTTGGGCTGTGCATTGCACAGTATATTATCTGAAACAATTTAGCAAAGTCTCCTATAGTATTATCTGAGTTCAGGCTGAAGGGCTGGTACCAGAGTTTCCAGGTGGACCACTTGACAAAATTGTATTAGAAGATAACTATGAACCATAAGAAGGCTTAATCAGATTCTTTTCAAGAAAAGATTCAGAAATCCATTAGACTCACTTGCAAAACCAATTGCTTTGAGTGGGGTATGGGTTTGTATTCTTTCATGTTCTACAAAAACAGCCAAGCTTAGTCCAGCATTATATATTTCCTGCTTGTTTAGGGAAGCTGGCAGCATCAAACCACCCAACCGAAAAAGCATCAAGTTTCAGAATTCCCCTGCAAGACATCAGTTACAGAGACCTCCATTTCTAGTAGGAGGCTAGTAAGGCAAAGATATGAAAGGACTTCAGAAATCCCATCCCTGCTCTTGGGAGCCTAGGTCACTTGTATTTCTAATGGGATCTTTCCTCACATGCAATTCTCCATCAGAGCCACACCTGTGATTTAATTAGGATGTATCAACCAGAAAGATTTTCACAAAAGTGATTTTGCTTTGGTAAATGGGGGTTTTCTCATAAGGCTTGGTTCTGCCAGAGCATTCTTTACCAGTGTTGGTGACCTCAGTCGTTGTACCCCTGTTACAAAGAGCTGTAATAAGTTGTATTCAGATACTACAGCTTTTATCAACTCCAAGCATCTAGAAAGCTGCTTGCCTATGTTGGATGACAAATATAGACACAGCATTTCTGTCTGATGAAGTTTATGCACCAGCCTGATGCATAAGAGTTCCAAAATGCAGTAAATGGCATGAAATTATACAGATAAGGCAGTGATGAACTCTGAGTTAGGACTTGGGTTTTCTGTCTCTTGCAAAGAGTCTCTAATGCTTGCATCTATGTTTATGTACTACAACTTCATGGATACTTTCTTTGATGGATCATAACACTCCTACTGAGACTGTGATGCTCCTAAATCTCACAAACTAATATTTAAGCAAGAACCAATTAGAGGTAGACTGACCTGATTTGTTTAAAGCAGGATATGTAATTCTGAATCAGCATTCAAAGACAGCTCCTTGGCTGGTGACAATCTATGAATGATACGTGTTTGCAAACATTACTTACTGAATTGAACGTCATGACAACTTTATGAAATACTTCAGCATTGTTCTTCCCATGGCATTTTAGATGAGACTGAGGCCAGATGATAAGATTGCTTTTTTCCAGTGACAATTGATGAGCACAATCCACGGGATGTGTTTCCAGAAGTACCAAGGACATAGATTTGTTCCTTGTTTTGTAAGGCAGACAGCATTAGGAGTTGTGTCACCTGAAGTTCAGCCTGAATTGTCACCAAAAGACCACTCTACTGACACTAACCTCTCCTCCCAAAAGGACCATCCAGAAGCAAAAACCACATAAGGATGTTTAGCACCATCTACTAACGACACTGTTAAAATAGCAGATTAAGCAACTTTGTGCCCTTGTTACTTTCACATGCAGTTCCAGAAGCTCTCAATAACTTGTAAATCCTCATGTTTTGGAGCCTCCCTTTGTCTTGCTCTCTTTGGTATGTGGTACTCACTCCAGCAGCTGAAGTTATATGGGAAATGTTATCTGAGTGGAGAAACCAGACATTTTCTGCAGAGGACATCCAGCTGTGAACATTTCAGAAGTTGTTTTCATCAGAATGTGTTGATTTCTTTCTCTTTTTCTTCAGTATAGGTAAAGCAAAAATATGTGACTGGTTTTCAGTTACACACTGCTCAGGCTGTGATATATGAAGTTTTGAAAAAGTTATCAGCAGCTCAGTTGTAAGAGCAAGAGATCAGAGCTCTTACACGTTAATACAGAAGGTCAGCATAAGATTTCACGACAATGGGAAAAAGAAAAATTTGGTTCTTTATGGGACCCAGCTACAGTCTTCATGACTGAAATACAGATCCCATGTGGAGAATATGCAACAATTTCCTTAATGAGGATGGTAGCGATGCACCACAGCATGGAACGAAAAGCAAATGAGCAATGTTGCAAAGGATACAAAATTTGCCTTTCACAGGAAATTTCAGGATTTCAAGATTTATTTTGCTTCTGAAGCAGAATAAAATCCAATCACTTTAAGTGATATTTTCAAAATGATTTCATTTTAGGCCCCAGTCTTTAATCTCAATTTAAAATATAACACAATCTGAAGGAGTAATTTCAAAATGAAAAATAGAGTCACTGTTCTGAAAAGGTTAATGTGGGGTATTTTAACCTTACCGAAGGAGTTGTAATTGTTTTCCAGGTTTTGTTGAAGTTGACACTTTCTCAGAAGAGCTTTGTTTTCAATCAAATAGCAGTTTTCCACTGAAAAAACATTCAGTTGGAAAAGTTCCACTCAAGCTAGATGAAGCATGGGAGGTTTGTAGATAAGGAGAATATAATTAGCTACAATAGAAATTTTGTCAGAAGGCTGAGGCTAAGAGCTCTCATGCACTGCATAAATACCACTGCACTCCTGAAAAGGGGACAAGCAACTAGGGCTGTTATTTTGCTTCCCTTCCAAAAGGTTGCTTCTGCTGTACTACATCAGCGTCCTCCCTGCCTAATCACACTGGTTCTACACCGACAGTGGGGATGAGATAAAACAACTGCTTGCTGAGGACCTATTTTTGGGAGAAAATTTGAGCATATGCTCTGCTTCTGGTGCATTACCAGTTACACTGAGGTCCCTGGGATGTCTCTTGCAGCAGGAGCTGGGAGACAGCAGCAAGCACTGCTGAACTGCCCATGCTCTGCTCTCTCAGACATCTCGTTCTCAAGATGTGGTCTCATAAGACACCATTGAGGCTGGTGGGATGAAAAAGCATGGATTTATGCAGTAACAGGGTTTCTTTTCCTGCTGACAAACAAAAGCCAAAATGGAAAACATTTCTCCTTGAAATACTGCACAAATATAAATGAAAAAATATTTACCTCCAGGATATTATTCAGGATTTTCATCCACTTTTTAATAGGTGAAAGGAAGCACTGATATGCAGGTCTGCATCATATTTTGCTAAGGCAGCAATCACTGCCTTAAGGCAAACTTCTTAATCTTGTTGATTTTACAAGGGCACATACTTATTCCTGGAAAGTAAGAAGGATCTTCCTTCACAACAAAGTAACACATGCCAAGAAGCATCAGAAAGGAGCTGCGGTAGAAGGCAAATAATTTCCTTTACTAGGAGAAGCAGCATAGTGGAGACTAATTGTCCAAAAATGTTATTGCTCAATTTCTCGCTCAAACTCATTTAGCTAACGAGGGTCAAATCCCATTTTCATATTGAAAGGGTAGGATGACTTTTTATTAAGGCAAGTATGACTCTTCTTGTTTTATCATTATTTCCACCAAAACAAAATCTACAGACTGAAGATTACTGTATTCCAATTAGTAACACACTTCACAAGGAAAGCATCCAATCATTGTGAGGAAATTGTGTTTCTCTATTAAACTAGCTGTCTGTGGAGGCTTGGTGTTCATTTTGATTTAGTGCTGGCATAAAATAGGTGCCAAAAATTTATGTAGGTTCAAAACTCAGGCACGGTTAGCACAGAAAAAATATTCACCAAGGGCTATTAAACATGAAACTGTGGCCCAGGATGCTTTGAGCCACAGGCTGCTGAAAGATGTGTTACTATGTCAAGCAAGCATAACCAAATGTTTACCTAGCTTTCTTCCATAAGCATCCTTTCTCTCTGGTGAAGACAGAAATGACAAAGTTAAAGCTGCATCTTAATAGTCCTTGGAAATCTGAATATTCCCACCCTAGGCAGCCGCTGACCTGTTGCTCTATCTTTAGCAATGTGTTTTTATGCTGGCGAGGTGCTCATGAATGCAACACCAGGTTGTTGTTCTGCTCCTTGCCTGCAGAATGGCAGTGGAGTGAACACTTGCTGCAAGCATGTACCAGTCCAAAGGAAAGAAAAACCCAAGACCAAACCCCAAACCAGCAAACCAACCCCCAGTTCTTGAAAATGGATTTTCTTCAAAATTTAATTCCTCACAAATCAAACCTGAGTAGGGCAGGGTAGCAGACTGTCTGAGTTGGGACAGCAGCGAATTATTAAGATAAGTTAACATGACTGAAAACAACTTACCACTTTCCTCAACTCTAACATGGAAAATGTGTCATGGTGAAGCTGAATTAATCAGAGCTGATTTCTGGCAGCCTTTCTCTGAGTAGCAGGACTCTGCATTTCAGTCAATCAACTGAAACTGGTGTACTTAAAGTGATGCTTCTCTGTGGCCTTGGTTTCCTTGGCTTCCTAGGATTAAAAATGACCCTAAATTAATGCCCTCAATTAAAAATGCCCTTAAATATTCTAATTTTGCATTGTGTAAGGAGTGTTTCTAGGATTCCCAGACTGGCCTCACAGTGTCTCAGAACAAATTGAGCTGATCTATTTTCATTTTGCCTGGATGAATACGCACAAGTGACACTTCTGGTCTGATCCCACATTCTCCTTGCTGCTCCTGTTTGCCTGAAAAAAGCATCACACAGCTTCTCTCACCCCACTGGTGCATTAGGTACATCACAAGGTGTCGGTGGAGTCCCAATGCAAAAGAAATCCAATTAAATAGTCTTTCCTCCTTCCCTATGCAGAGTGATGACTGGAACCAATGGAAAATTAACTGCAGGTGGCTCAAAATCACTGGCTCTTTATTGCCTGCTGATTTCTCATTGGAGCACCTCAGTCTCCTTTCATTTACACACATTTCCTCCTTTCCAATGGACGGGGCACTTAGGAGCAAATAACTTTTCTGTAAATTGGGCCATATGTCTAGTCCTCCAGGGGCCCACAGTTTCAGCCCTCATCTAGAAATTTCAGAATAAATCAAAATAAGACAAACCCTGCACTAGAAGTACTTTACTGTTTATGTAAGAGCTTTTCCCTACAAATGGACTGACTACTTGAATTTGAAATCCTTTGCTCATCTGGAAAGTCTCTGACCCAGTATCTGACAGGAGAAATGTCTCTCCTATCCCAGTCTCAAAAGACTTTCTTAGTAGATCTTTTCCTGGAAAGCATGTCCAGCAGAGTGTCACAAGTCATCATTTTTCTGTCTAGCCAACAGTCGCCTTTTTAACTTGGCTTTCTCTAGGTATTATGTGAATATGAAGTCCTCCTGTGATAGCAAAAAGTGCAGAAGTAATAATATACACTGCAATATATTTTCAAACCACCAGAGCCATTTCCTCCTCTTTTGTTCCCTTTTATGACCCTGATGTCATTTGGAATAAACTTTAATTGGGTCATTTTGTCATCCGCTGAGCAGCCTCCATTAACAAACCTTTACAGCAGTAAGTGCTGGTAGCAGGATCTCTGTCACAGGCAGTTGCCACTTAGTGAAGTTTCACAAACATATCTTCATTATTTATGCATGGTGTGCTTTATTACGGATGCCAGGTGTGAGCCAGGAACACTTCAGTACACACAGGCAGCTAAAGAGGTCAGATGTCAGCGCTGAAGTAATAACGATAAAAAACTGAACAAGAGAGGTGTGTTCTCACATCACTGTCAGTGGCCCTGTGCCTCACAAGGCACTGCAGCCATGCCTCTGCTTTAGAGTGGTGTTTTAAGCCATCATGGCATTACTGGGAGATCACAGATGTCCCTGGGTTTGGATGAACACCTATGCATATGTGTAGGAATCCAGAGTGCCGAGAATATTTCTCTGCCTGTTTTGATTTATGGGACAGTTCAGTGTCACATATGCTTATAATGAAGAAAATTGTGACAAAAATTATGTTTCTAAGATGTAGGAAATACTACATGTGGAATAATTTTATCTGTCCAGATTGATTCCACTGAAACCAAAGAAATTATGACAGATTAAGATCAATGTATATAAATAAATCATGACCATGAGTTTTACAGGTCTCATTCTAGTTTTGTTAAAATTGATGGCAAAACTATATATATATTTCCACAGACTTTTACAGAGCAAAATCCAGCCTCAGGTTTTAAAACAGCCAACCTATTATTTTAGAAAAGCATATAGGAACTTTGAATTAGCTGTTAGGTTTCTTCTATTTTATCATATTGTTGTTTTAATATGTGAAAGAAGTACAAAATTTAATTAGGGAATGGTTCTTAGGTCATAGCAAAATTGGCACACTAAACACACAATAAATGTCTACTTTACTTTTAATTAAACAGCTTCCCCTTAAAGGTTTTTAATCACTAGTTTAGATAAGTGGGATTTTTAATGATTGTTAAGGAACTGAGAAGAGTGGCTGAAAACATGCACCTGCATGGAGCTAGAAGGGGGTATTATGGAAAATGTTATTGAGACTGTAGGAAAGCTTTTCTTTATGTTTAATACATTGTTAGAATGATGAATACTGTCATAACTCTCACTAAAACTGGGAAATCCTTTTATGGTAGCTTGTTAAAAGCCATCTTGATGTTAAGCTTTAAAAGTGCCCTCCGTTATTAGTGCAGTCCTTATTTGTGCTTACCAAATTGGAGTGCAATGTAAAATATTCCAGCTCCACCAAGTGACATGAAGGTAACATTAAAGAAATATAAATTGAAAGGAAACATTTCATTGAAAATTATATATTAAACTTCAAAATTTTGGACTTTTCCCTATGGGGCCTCCCCCCCCCCCCCCCCGCCCCTTTTCTTTAAAAGCACTGCTTATACACATAATCCTATCTCTTCATATTTATTCTCTGGTTTATTGCTGGAGTAGCTTAATTGCAACTTTCAAATCACACATTTATCTGCTAGTTTTAATTGTTTTTCCCACAAACTTTATTTAGAGTGGTATGATTTAAAAATCTTATTTGGTATCAATTTCAATTTCAAGAAAACTTCAAGCACTCATGCTTTTCTCTCTGGCAGCAGACCTTTTCTCATCTTGGCAGTATTTTGTGTAGTGTTTTTTCTATGGATGTATATCCTGCCATTTAAAGCAATATGAAATAATGTGTAAAGACCCTCTGACAGGAAATTAGGAATGACATGTTTGAGATAAAAGGGTGCAGCCACTGAAACGGTGTCTGATGAAGATTTAGAGTGATGGCTGAAGCACGTGAATTGTTTATCCATTCTGCCACACTATTGCTGCAAGCCAAGAGAGGTGTAATAATTTATTTGGAAAACCACAGTTTAGTACAGTGAGAAAAAGTAATCTACCATGGCTCTGACAGGCCAGGCAGATAGATATGAAAAAGAGAAACAGATCTATTTCTCGAGATGTAGGCAACAATTATGAATGAATAGACAGCTACCTTAATATACGAGTTGCCATCTCTCAGCTGCTTCAGCAGATGGCCTACTGTGTGAACTCCGCTCCAAGTTACCCATTCGAAGGTTTGATGTTTCTGAATACAATGTATCAGGAGACTTTTTACAGATCAGTGTATATATATATATATATATATGTATGTAAACTACATTCTTGATTGTGGCAAGCCTGTTCTTTTAAAGAAGACAGCTGCTTTTGCTGTAAATTATATTAAGAGGTCTAAGCTATTTAGCCACCACAATAACACCACATTGCTTTGATTGCTAGCATCTATCCCTGAATTTGCTATTTCTCTGCTGTCTCATTTCTCCTCCTCAGTTCCTGTATTTTGCATCAAGTGGCCCAGCAGCTTTTGAGTAGCTGCCTCCACACCCCGGGTGCTGGTGCCATCCTGCAGCTGCCTGAGGGAGGCTGCAGCCAGAGCAGCCTGAGCACGCTGCCACTGCTTCAGCACTCTGCTGGCTGCGTCTTCCTCGTGTCCATTAAAAACGAGAAGTGGGCTGAAATGCCAATTAGATAATGTCGGCATTTGGCAAACAGAGCTGTCTGCCAGTTTGCAGCCAGTCTGGGCAGTGTCACAATGAATCTGTCAAGAGGCATAGAGTCTCCCCATGGGATTCAAAATCCACCTGTCACTCAAAGCTACAGTATCTGGGATTTGGGTGTCAGGATAGCTGTGGGAGGGGGTTGATTTCCCTATGGAAAGTGGGTAAAATGCCTTTCCTAGATTTCTGTGGCATCCATTTGATATGCACCCATCTGAGTCCTGAAGTTACTACATAAAGGAGAAGGTGTGATGCATGTACTTGTGCAACTTCCCAGAAGTTTCCTTAGCATCCTACAAGATGCTAACACAAGCATTTGTAAAACAATAGTGAGCTTGGGTTTTCTAACTGCTCCAAAGTTTCAAAAAATGGCAGCATAGCCCAAATGACAAGGCTATGTAGTTTGTCCTGTTCCACCAAGATAGAAGAGAATGGAGTGCAGGGTTCTCCTGGAAAGGACACGTGCATTAATTCTCTTCTCTTGATCTCTGAAAAACGAACTACTGAAGTATCAAAGGACTGCTGAAAAATCTGTGACTTCATAAAAAAATGCAAACCTATATGATGTCAAATTAGCTCAGCTCGTTAGAGCATGGTGCTAATAATGACAGGGTTGTGGGCTTCATTCCCACGTAGGCCATTTACTCAAGAGTTGGACTCGATGATCCCTGTGGGTCCCTTCCAACTCTGAGTATTCTGTGATTCTGTGAAGAGATATTTTCAAACAAAATATCAAGTGCTTTTTGCTATTTTTGCTTTCTCTTTTCATTCAAGTGCTTATACAAATTAGAAGAGAAGAGGGGGGAAAGGTAGTATTTAGCAAATGCTTGATGTTATTGCTGCAAGTCTTGAATAATTCTGTTCCTCTGCCTTAGAAAAGGAAAGGGCTAAAACCATACTGATGAGTCTTAATCTTATTAGAGATCCATGTCTCAGCTGATCTTGTAACACTACAGACTGACTGCCATGAGTGACACTAGCTTGGGGATTAGGGTGTCAGAGGACCCAACTGAGAAGAAATATCAAGAATATTAGAAAGTTGATATTAGCCATGGAAGACTCAGGATATTCAAATGTGATAGAACATTTATCAGTCATCCTGTGCCATCAGCCAAAGCCTGCTTGAAGATGACTCCATGTCTTGATGCTCTTGACAGCTGGGAGATGCACGGAAGTCCTCTGGAAACACAAACATGCTTTGTGTCTCACTTTTCATAACCTTGCAACTTGTGTCCCCAGACTGAAGTTTTTCAGTCAGACTTGGGATAACTTTTCATAATGAATTTACACAGAATCCATTGAGGTTTCTCATCAGAATGTTGTCTTCATCAGAACAGAGTGCACTGAGCATGTTAATAAAAAACATAATTTCAGAATCAAGGTCAGATAATAGCTTTATGTCTTTAGAACCACGTAGGTAAGATTGCCATTTCAGACAGGTGGATGCTCAGCCACCATTCTCCTGTCAGGAAAGATGTGACATGACGAAAGATAAATCCAGTATTTGTTAAACATGAAAAACTACAAAGGTTGAGCACACAGTGCTTTAACATAAGTGTCAACATAGTAATTAAACTAAGCAGAATAGTGTCTGCTGCAAGAATTTTTTTTTAATAAATTTTTTTTCTTTTGAAATTCAGCATTCACTGAGGACTAGGATTTTAATTTTCCTCAGCAGGTTGTGTAAACAAGGAGAGATTGTGCTAGCAGACTCCTGAAGTATTAAGGGTTCTGCACACAAAGCTACAGAGTCAGAAGCAGAGCTCTGGCTAATACTCAAGATAAGACCGAACGGTCCCTGGGCCTGTGGTGGGAAAGTGCTCTTATGACACTTAAGTCTGGTAAGCTCCATGAATAAGTGCAAAATCGAGTTTTGAAAATGGAGACATAGAAAAATAAAACAACCACTTTGTCTTTCCCAAAGTCTACTACTCCATAATCTGAAAGTCTTTACATCTTAATGTTGCAGTGGCCAAGGAAAGCATTTCCTCTTGATGAAGAAAAGCAGAAATCTATTCCTTGTATGATGCTAGACAACAGTACTTGAAAGAAGGAAGAGTCAGAAGAGATGAGGCTTCAACACTATTTGGGAAGACAATCTTCCTAGAGGGAGATTGGAGAGGTAGACTAAGTTTGAACCTGTAACAGAATCACAGAATATGCTGAGTTGGAAGGAACCTACAAAGATCATCGAATACAAGTCCTGGCCATGCACAGGACCATCCCCAAAAGTCACACCATGTTTCTGAGAGCATTGTCCAAATGCTCCTTGAACTCTGTCAGGCTGGAGCTGTGACCACTTCCCTGGGGAGCCTGTTCCAGTGCCCAACCACCCTCTGCATGAAGAACCTTTTTCTAGTATCCAACCCAAACCTCTCCTGGTGCAGCTTCAGGCCATTCCCTCAGGTCTTGTCACTGGGCACCACAGGGAAAAGATCAGTACCTGCCCTTGCTCTTCCCCTCACAAGGAAGTTGTAACTGCAATGAGGTCTCCCTTCAGTCTCCTCCAGGCTGAACAGATCAAGTGACCTCAGCCTCTCCTCACACGGCTTCCCCTCAAGGCCCTTCATCATCCTCATGGCCCTCCTTAGGACACTCTCTAACAGTTTAATGTCTTATGTTGACAGCACACTCACTGGCACTGTGTGGTGTGGGAAGGGGGAGAAGGTCAGCATGGAGAGCTAGTGGTGATAACTGAAGTATTTCACCAAGAGGCACAGGTTATAAAGGTACTTTTGGCCTGAAACCCCTTGCTCTGGAGGACACACTTCTCAGAAGACTTTTCGTCACATAATTGTCCAGGCTCTACTTTCCACAGCTTCTTGCTGGAAATGGGTAGAATAATGCATGATCCTAAAAACGTATGGACCCTAGCAAGCTGTAAAAGAATCACTTATCCTTATCATGCTGATTCTTAAGCCCAGATGCTTTCCCCGCTACATCTGCACATGCTGTGGGATCCTTCAATGTCTGACTCTCCTCCAGACATACTGCAGAGAGCACTCAGAATAAAAGAGAAACATTGCGAAGATTTACATCCCTATTTTTTTTTTCACTAAAGTTACTGCATTTTTTCTCCTCCACAGGACTGGCTATGTGTTAAGGTTTCTGCATGATATTGTAAAGAAAAGAACTACTTATATACTATTTATGTGATACAACATCTAATACAAAAGCAAGCTCTCCCGAACTAATCCTACATCCTATCCCCCTTCCCCCCACCATCTTTCACACGACATTTGTGCTCCACATAGGGGAACATTTTTGGATGATAAGCGTAGCTATCTCAGAGCCCTTTTAAACAACATGGAAATCCCTAGGACTGTGTAAATGTAAACAATAACTGCAAACTCCTGCCTGGAGGATTTTTTACCCAGCTACTCATCTCCATATTTTAGCACCTCTATCACAGACTTGGGATGTGGAAGATTGCCATACTTTTGTTCTTGTGTTAGTCAAGACTGACATAAACTGAAAAGGAGTTTTTTTTTTCTTTTAATAATGGTATGATCACATGATAACTTTTTCATACTTATGCATAAAATTTGGAGTAACTGCCCCAGTGGATAAAGTTACTCCCACGTGGAACTGCCTGTTGGACCAGATCCCCACACACCCCTTTGAACTTAGGGTGAAAAGCTGCAATCCTTTTTAGTGCAGCAATGCATCTGTCTTCCCTTCAGAAGCTATTTAGCCAGCAATTAGTCTGTAGTGCACTAGTGCATAGTCCACATGCAATATGGACTAACTAATCACTGTTATTTTTTGGGGAGCTGTAAACAACAGCTAACTTTTGTGGTGTCAGTGTTTTATCACATATTTGGTGGTTTACCTGATGCCCGAGTGGATGGAAACAGACAAACAAACCAACACAACCGTTCCCCACCAAATTCACCAGACTTCAATTTCACATATGCAGTCTAGACTGTTTGCTTGAAAACTTGGTTAGCGCAAGAAGAGATGTTACCCCTTGCTCTGAGCTCTGAAGTTCCTAGACAAGAGCAAGTCCAATTTAGAAAAGCACTTTGTTAATAGATACTCAGTCTTACAAGAGGTAATTTTTCAAAAGATAATATTTTAAAAATCATCTTTATGTCTACATACCTGCCATGGTTAAATGCAACACTTGACACTGAACTAATGAAAATAAATCTGAGTGCATGGGAATAGAGGAGAATCTATCATTTTTATATTTAATTTGCACTTCTGATGGCACTTCCTGCATGATTAGTAGCACTATATCCTCCGACTATTGTGGTAAACAGTTTCCCTTGTTGAGTGCTCAGGATTAAACACTAAACAACACCAGAGAGGGGAAAATTAATTCCTTAGGAATGGGGAAAAGGTGGTTGTATAAATTTTGTCAGGATGTTCTTGTTGAGACATAAAACCTTAAATTTTAACTGTATAACTCTATTTTGAAATTCATGGAAGATTGAAGCCCTCCACTTCGCACTGCTTTCACAATGTTTTGGTGGCTGTCTACATGGTTCTTTGTGCTTCCTGGTTCTTACAACACCGAACATTTATTACCAACCTCCAGTATTAGTTTTTCTTTATAAAGTTTCTCACCACAATTGACAGGAAACAAAGTGCACATAAAACTGAACACCATGGTTAAGTATTCTCCTGTAATACTTTACATCTTATGTTTAAATGTTTTAAGGTTAATTGGTAAGCACATTTAAAAATTATTACACTAGTGAACAGCACAAGCAATTATTATATTCTATCAGTCACTCAAATGGAGGGATTAATCTATGTTAGGAAAAGATTAATTTCCTATATGCCAAAAATAAATGTTTTGTTTTGGTTGATTATCAGTAGTATCAGATGGGTCTTTTCCCTTCTATTTTAAGGAGAAATTTTTTATTAGCAGAGAATTGTCATTATAGAAGACAGGCATGATTATGTCACTTATTACTGAATGAATAGATAACCATTTTATATTAGCTTTTTTTTTTGTCATATTGATGCAACCACCCTGTACTTGGAAATATCTGTATTTATAGACTGTAACACAAAGAAATCTGTTGAGAGGGAGAGGGTGAGTCCCTAGAGCACAGGCTCTGTCCTCCTCTGATTTTTGCTGAGTTCAGTGCAATGAAAGCACTTAATAAATAACAGTTAATCCAAGACAGCTGCTGACCATTTCAGAGTTTTGATATTTGTATCTATTACTTACCTGTTTTTCTGTTTTCTTAATGAAAACTATCAGTTTTCAGAACAATTGTCAGGAAGGGATAGTTTTTGTGCCCTCTTTGAGAAACATGGTCTTCCTTTAACTGGCCATTTTAGTCGATAATTTTGCCTATGATTCATAATACAATGTTCTCAGGAACTCATTTACCAATGCCAAATGAAAAGCAAAACAAGATACACGTTATAATACCTACCTGATGGCTTCATAAATTCTCACAAGGCATCTGAACCTGGAGAAAATAAGGTGAAAAGAGAAATAATAAAGTTTGGACCTAATAACCAGAAGTTTTAATCACCTGATTTATGGAGAAAGAAAGAAAATGTAGGTATTCTTTCTGTTGCTGATGCAAACAGAACCCAAGATGTTAATTAAAATATTGTGGTCTTTCTCTTGCTGTAGTAACAGAAAAAAAACCATCTAAAAGTAGTACAGTTGTTAATTCCTTAACTGAAAATAATAAAAATAGATACATAAACCAGTATATATATATATATATATATATATATATACAACCCCCATGTGTTTGTATTCACACATACAGAAAACAAGCATTTTCCTAGGAGCAGCAGATACAGAGTCCACGGTATCTAGAGCTACATATAAATTTTCTTTATAATTATATTTAGGATGTCTTTATGTAGAAAGGGATAGTAATAGACAAAAGTGATAAATTCTCCCGTTATTAATGCTAGAGTTTGCGTTTCTGCCTGAGCAGTTAGGAAAAGCAAATGTTATTGATGTGTTAAAAGGAAATACTTGTTAATAACTAGATAATTTTAAGATGTTGGGTTCATACCATCTGTTAATCTTAGTTGTGATTAAAGAGGTAATCCTAATGCCCATTATTCCTAATGACAAGACCAAGCAGGCTTAAAGCATTAGCTGTCGGAGGCCAAAGAGAAGAAGCAATGAAGGATATCAGCAATCTTACCCACAATTGAGGAATTGGCCCGTCCTCTACACAACAAAAGTGATACAAAAGAATTACACCCTCACTAAAGTCTATTTCCTCGTATAATCACACAAAATGATTTTTCTTAAATATGATAATAAATCACAGCTAAAAATCAATGTGGCAGGGCCCAACTGCTATGGCCTGATAACGCATCAATCAATATTTAGTATTTAGATTTTAATTAATACATAGCAAAGCAGAGGCCTTTTAAGAGAGAAATATTATCTCAGATAAAAAATCCTGCACTGTTAGCATGCAAAAGTTGTTGCTCATATCTGTCATTGATCAATCTGCTAGAGTTGTGATTAAAACCCCTTGAAAATATCAGACAAGAGCATAAACCAGACAGCCAAAGAGAGGATGTCTTAGGCACCTCAGTGTGCAGGGCCACTAGCACGGGGTGCTGGGGGAATCCAAGGCACAGCCTTGCACGGTGTCAGCTAAGCACAAAATCCACCCCTCGAGCACTGCTGAGCAGGACTCTGAGAAACGTGTGACACTTACAGTGCTCCAGCTACAGAAAAAGAATTACATGTTATTGGGCTGAGGACAGAACTTGCACCTCCTGACAGCGAGAACTGCTGTCCCCACCCCGGGCTCACCCCAGGTCACAGCTGCTTACAGGATTTAAAGAAATTACATGATCACAAATTATTTTAACATTGGCTCTTAATTTTTCTTTTTTTTTTTTTTGACTAGAGATGATGTCCAGGGATTTATTCCAGCCTGTTTGCTGTCTGATTACACTGAAAACAGATGAACTGGATTAGGAAACATAAAGCAAGAAACATTTTCACACTCCACAGCTCTCTTCTCGATAATTTCTAGAAAACACTCTGGACTAGGTCCCCACATGTGATTTCAATGAGGATGATCTCCTTTTTGTAGTTCTTTAAGAAAGAAAAAATAGAAAAGAAAGCAAAGGAAGAAAAAAAAGAAATAAGAGAAAAGAAGAAATGAGAAAAGGAAAGGAAAAGAAAGGAAAGGAAAGGAAAGGAAAGGATAAAAGAGAAAGGAAAGGAAAAGAAAAGAGAAAAGATTGATGCTTTTTCTGAATATAAATCAGGTCCTATTGAAGCCACCTGCAAATGCCTCCAAACTTTGGTGGCTGAAGCACCAAGCTGATGATCCAATCTTTATATATTTATTTTATTTTCCTAAGGACAGATTTTAAGGCAGTGTAATTGAAATGGTAATAATGGGAGGCTTTAACTTTAGCTGACATTTTTCAAACAAGAGCCTGCATTTGGCATGAGTTTACTTTTTTTTTTTGTATATAATTTATGAACAACTACACTTGGAAAGAACCATGACTTAAAAAAACCCGAAAATCTCAGAATAAGGATATAAAGAATACTGAATAAGCCATTTGATCCTACAGCTCAGTTTACCTCACAGCTTTTAGAGACATGAACTCCATTGAATTTCCAAACTCAGAGAAAAACAAAGAAAAAATATTTATTGTTTTTTATCCATGAACTTGTCAGTCTGCGTATGTGAAAAAGTTCAGAAAAATAACAGAAAAATGTGTAATACTTTCGCCAGTTCTGCCATGGAATTTGCATAAATTATGCAATGATGGTACATAGGTCAAATTCATACATGGTGCAGGTAGAGCGATTTCTTGATTCAGCAGTATATTAAAGGAAGGTTATTCTTTGGGTGTAAATTGATCATCAGTCAGAGCGTAGCTACATCCAGCTGTGTCAAGGCAGTGCAACCTGTCTCAGCAAAGCCTTCAGTGAGTGTAAAATGAATATAACTTATTCAGATGGTGGGACATGGAGCATAGCTGGAAAAGCAAATGTCATGTGGACAGTTTCCTCCCCTTGGCTGCTGGCAAATAAATTCTGCTTGTTCTGTGTACTTAGTATCTGGTGCAAGTTATGCAAGCTCGTGCCTGGTAGGGGAGATGTAATAAAAGCATGTGAGGGAGCAATGTCATCACAAGCACTTGACCTTCCCCTCTGGCAATATGGAGGCTGTATATTTTGTGGCAAGCATTGCAATTGTCTTTATATTGGAGTCTGCTATTCTGGGTTTTATTCCTGCTGTATTCAAGCATTAAAGCTCTTAAAAAGACCATATGTCCTGACCTTCTCTGTCCTCTTGGATGAGGGTGCGTTCATCCCTTAATTTGGATATTTGGGTTTCCACAGCTTCTCACCATAATCAGGTCTTTGTTTTCCTATCTTGTTTATTCCTGTAATCTGCCATTGAATGAGCTTCTGCTACCTCCTGTAACCTCAAAGCTTCAGAAATATGTGGGAAAAGAAATACATCAGAAAAAAGTAATGTTGATGACCTCAGTATAAGCTGTCTTTTAAAAAGGGTGTGGAAGTATCTGGAAGGTGATAAGGATCATAAATCTAATAAAATACTCTAATATCTGAATTAAAAATTGGCATAACCAGGAATAAATATTTGGGTCTGTACAAATGATAAAGTTTAAATGCAAGTAGGACAGAAGGGGCAAAAGCTACCCATGTGCAAGTTGCTACCCCTACTATTTTAAATGAATATATTTCTATATTGTGTTTATGCCATAGCCAGTAGGAACACAAGCCACATGCTGCACTTCCTCAGGAGGGCTAGACCTCACTCTTTTAATCTGACCATCAAAGCAACGACAACTTGAAGTTTATCTGTGACCTATCTGTTAGAAAAATGGGGAAGGAAAACAATCTTCTAATGCTTTCTTTTCCATGCATATAAGAAAAGCACCTATTTTCTGCTATCAGTACCAGGCCAGCTTCTAAATTGGCATTGCTATAAAATGAGAAAAAATTCTGTATTGTGTCATGCTGCAACCCTCTCTAAAATAAAGTTAATAAATTATGTCCTGCTCTTTCAAGCGAGAGGGGGTCCCCTTCCATGAAGTTCAAAATGAAACTCTGATTCCCAGAAGTTGCTGCAAGGCTGCACAGGGACCACCTCTCTAAAACTCCAGGATTAAGAGAACTTCTCTCTTGTTCTTTCCTTCTAGTATTATCCTCATTATTTACTGACTGACTCTTCCTCACCAGTCTCAGGCTTCACTTCCTCTAGCCCAGACATCTTATAATACACTGGAAGAAGATGAAGGAATTAGTTAATTCCCCAGAGCTGGCCCAGCCCCACCAACCTGCAAATTCCTATATACAAGCTGGCAACTGTGATCTTTCCTCTAAGCCAGCGAGAGGATTAACTCCTTCCCTACTTTAGTTCACAGCTCATTCACAAGCTGTTCATTTTGTACACCCAGTATTTGATATCTGCTTTGATTGGTCACAGTGGGTCACGTTAGCGTGGTTTTCATTCCCTACTTATTTCAGCTAATTAAATCCTAGGCAAAAATAATCACAGATATATTTTTGCTAAATGTGTTGTAAAGGAACTGGCCATTCCTAAAAAGTGCTCTTTTTGAAAGGTTTCAGTGAACTCCTTTGCCAGGCCAAACACAGAGAGGACATGAATGCAGACACTGCAGACTTGTGTAAAAGGAGATTTTGGACGAGAGGTCATTTTTCTCAAGTTCTAGTAAGTACTGTTGATGGGTGCAAGTACCAAGCCAAATTAAAGCTGCAGCTGAATGACAAAATAATAGGAACCACAAATACAAAACTATGGAGGACATTTTTTCTTACCTTTAAAAAACTATAATATTTAGTTTATCCTGGTATTCTACAACACAAACTGATGTTTAAATACCAATAACTGCACTCCATTTTCATAAAAAGAATCTTGCATAGCACCTCGAGGTTCATTATCAGTGACATCTCTTTATGAACTGAGATTCCCCAACCCTTATCTTGCAGACCAATCTGCCAGTTCTAGCCTACAAAAGCCTTTCTAATTTGACCATCCCAGTGACACCAGAGTGCCTGTCAGTCATATACCTACAGCTCCCTAGACCAGACCTTTCTAACTCGCTGCATGTGAGCCAAGCCCAGCTCATGAAACATCATTTGCAAATCCATCAGCATCACTGGCCTACTAATAATCCTTTTTGTTGGCTGTAGAGAACCTCTGACAGAAGTCATAATAACTGGAACAATTCCATTTTTTTAAATCCACTTTGGAAATTTTGCAATGAAAAGATCATATCTTCAGATTTTTCTTTCCCAAGAAGTTTAAAACTGTTGAATTTCTAAAAAACTAAAACTCACTTAGTTTAATCTAATCTAGGGGTTTATATGAAGTATTTAAAATTGCCTGCAATCTTCTTTTTGCCAGATAATGTAACATTTCTCTTTCCTGGGATATTGATGATTTTTCAAAGTAATTTGAAGTTATTTTGTAATAAATATATTGATCCTCCCAAACAAGTGGGCAGGTGCCCATTTATCCCAATGGAGCACCATATTCTCATGTTGGCACTGATTTTGGCACATTGCACAGAATGGCTTTAGCCCAAAGGGGAGGTGAACTTCTTGGGTACAGTGATGGTGTGTCAAGTTGTGAAGTCATTCAGTCTGGTGGGGCATGGGCTGAGTGAGGCTGGCCAGACCTCTAAGAGGAGATTGTCAATGTAAGGGAACAGGATTGTGCTGAAACTGCTGTTATCTATGACGCAGGCATTGCATTCCCCCCTATGTAAAGACAGACTGACTGTGTTACATTTGCCACTTCTTGGTTAGACATAAAACAGAGGTTTGCCTGACTGCTTGTGACCATTGGAGAGTCCAAGGTTTGTCACTTTCTTGCATTTTTTTTTCAGATAATACACATCACTTCATCTTTTCCTCAGGTGTCATTGCAAATACTGTTCTTTGCCTTCCTTTTGGCTCAATTTCAGCTCATCCTTCCTCAGGATTCATCTCAAAATTGGGATCAACTGCTTTTTCATTGGACTAAGTTTCCCTCCATTTCCGACACCTGCACAGGTGGCCGGGGAAATATGCTCTACACAAGGACGAGAAGTGGTGCTGATGAGGGTGGGCATCAGAAAAGGGGGAGCATGAAAAGTGGGCAAGAAGAGAAATTTCAGCTGTGACAGTGAAGAGAGTGAGAGAATCTGCACAAGCAGTGGGGACACTGCCTTTTTCAGCCAATCTCACTAGCCAGTAATCATGCAGCAACATATCATCATGACAACTTGTCAGGCACACAAGAAAAATATTTGATTATAAACAAAGATGAGTGATTTCCTTAGTGCTGGGCTTTGTAAAATCAACATGTTACATGACAAAGCCCAAATGCTGAGTCTGTCTTGACAGCACCCCTGTAGCTTCTCCTGTGCTTGGAGAGCTGCTCTGACTACAGATGATCAGTAGATATTCTTGTGATATTTATTATGAAAAGCTTGTGACTGAAAGCTTTTGTGAACTGCCACGATCTGAATTTAGAATTAACACTGAAATTTTTCATTTATTTTTACAAGCTTCTGTTGGCCCTGCATGAGTTTTTGCAACTATCATATTGAAAAATCTTTGTGCTTCCTTTTGTGGAAGAGGGATTTGGTATTGTGCAGGGACATAACTTGTGGATGAAGAGGTACATCTTGCCGTATTTGGGGAAGTCCACATGCATTTGGCCAAATTATACACTTCCCAAAAATTATATTTGTCCATGCTCACTGGTTTGCTTGATGTATTTTGGCACAAATACTTTGGAGATACCATCAGTAACAGCTTTTTCTTCAAAACAAATAAAATAAATAAATATTCCACAATTTTAAGTCTGTTTTCCTGCTTTGTCATTATCTGGTATTTGATGCAGGAAAATAAGGTTATGGTAATAACAGGAAAGAAGCTCTTATGCCAATAGATAAATCTGGGATTACATGCACAAAGAAGGGGAACACATATGCTACAATACATGCTTATGTACTAATTTAATACATGGTGGCTTTTTATTCTAGCAATATTGTTTGTGCTGCCACAGTTAGAAGTCTGTGCCAGCATTTCCATTACAAATCCACTGTTCATAGGGATTTACAACGTCAATCTAAACATTGCTCTGGAATGAAACTTGTCAAATGGGTCTCAGCCCAGGAGCAATTTTTTTACCCATCCATTTGACTGTTAAGTTATGGTGGCATAAAAATATAGTTGTTCTACTTGAATAACTTAAAATGGCTTTGAATTAAAAAAAAATGAAATAAGTTTATGGCACAACGTAATTACTTATGTTATTCAGAAGAATTGCTAAGATATTGTAGGATAGAAACAGGATATCCTAACAATGCATTTTCTCTGCAACTGTTAATAAAAATATGATTATATGCACAATCAGTTGCCTTCACTAGACAATGTCTCACATCATGGAGAAAGGTGCTAAAAAAGGATGGGATCTCCTAAAGATACATCTCTATGTGGATAAGAGGCAGTGTGCAATAACACCCATCAAGTTTCTACCAGCTAGAAAGCTAGTTGGGGGAGAGCTGGCAGGGAAGGAATTCCATTTGGAGATATTTCTTTGTTTGCTGTGGGCCACAGGCTCCCACAATTAATGCTCTGTTCATCAAAGTCAGCTACAGGTTTCCATGTTTGGGGAAGCACCACACTGAAGATGCTTTTGGTTTAGGGCAAAGAGTTGGTTTCCAGCTGGCTGTGGGTGGCTGAAGAGGAGCTGGGCACATGGTGCGAGGGCAAAAGGAGTTCTGGAGAAGTGAACCAAATGGGAGGTAAAATGCAAGGAGAAACTAGAGAAAAATTAATCTGAAAAGAAAAAATTAAAAGAAGAAAGTTAGTGGAACTCCGTGCCCTCTGGAAGAAGAATGCTGAGTTTCTTCAGGTCGACCTCTGCAGCTCATGCTCTGGCAAAGCTTTGAAGGGTTTTATGGGATTTAGACCAAGCAGAAAGAGCACCCATGAAGCACCAGTTCAAGTCTTAATGATCCTCTGCTTGCATTGTGCTTTCCCTGCTTATCTGGAAGTCCTGTTGATAACTGGTGAAATGCATGAGTAGCAAGGCAAACAGAGAACACACCCTTTGTGAAGAAAATAAGTCAGAATAAAACCAAAAGACAATCCTGAGCAAAGAATAAAAAGATTAGAACTTCCCCTTGAAAAAAAAGGTGTCTGGGGGCAAAGAAACAGGATGTGATAGTTCCATATGGAATAATAAAAAACAGGGAAGAAGTTAATAAGGCATAATTATCCACTGTTTCAGACAGAAAGGGGCTTAGAGTGCAATCCCTTAAATTACATCAACAGGCTTAAAACTAAACAGAGCTATATGTCGCTCAGGCACAAATGTACATCACTGTGGACATTGCAGCTGTGCAGCACAGAGCTGAGCACCTCGCTGTGCAACTCTGTGAGGTGGATGCAATCTCCAACAGAGAAAGTCCCAAAACTCCAGACTGGGGTAAGGCTTAAGAGATTTCACCATGTATTTTTTGTACTCCTACACTCTTTGCCCAAGTTTTGCTGTTGGCTCCTGTGCTCGCTGTGGTCACATACAGGCTCTAGTATCCCAGACAAACATCAAGCGTGGTCCAGTACACTTGCTTACAAACACTGCCCAAAATATACTGAACAGCTGGAATTACTTTATATTTTTCCCTGGCACATGTTTTGAGGATTGGAGCCTACATATAAGTGCAATTAACCTACTAAATATGAATGAAAATTGTAGGTACAAACAGAACCATATATACAGATACAAGACATTGCGTGATTAAAATAGAACACTGAAAAAAATCAGAAGCAGAGACACTGTGAAAGGTCTAGAATAAAGTCTAAGAATCTGAAGCGATACATTGCTTGCATTTTTGCCATACATTGCTTAAGTGGGCTGGGCTCTGTCATTTTAGTGCAGAACAGCTTGTTCAGTGTGCAGACCTCGGGCAAAAGTATCCCAAGAAGGCTCATGAACTCAGCACCATCATGCATTGCAGGAGGGGTGCAACCAGAAGGGAGAAAGGAGTCAAAACTGTCAGGAACAAGACCTTGATGCTGCTCCATCACCCTGTTCAGATCAGATGTGTGGTGGGCATGCTCATTAGCCCCATTAGCCAAGGGCAGGCATGGGGCAAAACAGGAGGGATCAAAGAGGCTTGAATTCTGTACAAGCCCAGAAAGAGAAAAGGGGAGGTGTAATGGCAGCAGTGGACAGAGTAGGGAGAAAGAGATGGGAAAAGAAGGAGCTTCCTTGCAGAGAAGGGCAATCTTAGCTGGTGGGGGACAAATATTTCTGGACACTGGCTTGTCCTCTCCGGGTGTTTCTTCCATGTGACCAATGTGATCTCAGTCTTCCCTTCCCTTCCCTTCCCTTCCCTTCCCTTCCCTTCCCTTCCCTCTTTCATATTGCCAAAGATTTATTTGTTTTTTGGGCACACTGGCAGGTTTCCTTCAAAATGTTTTGTTTAGTGCCTTCTGAAGACTGGATCAATACTATGGGTTTGGGAATAAAAATCTGTACAAGTAGGTGTTTTTCACAGCACAGTCTGGCACTCAGCCCTGGTGGCATGCAGAGGCACCCAAATCTGGGGTCAGGCCTGCTGCATGAATTACTAATCTTATGTAGCTCATCAGATGCAGGTTGTTTTAAACACAAGACAGAAACTGGCATAATTTGCTGAACACAAACGCCCAGAAAGTTGAGCACAGAGAAAAATCCAGGTGAAGGCATTTGCTGCTGTGCCATTTCTTGAAGATAGAATTCCTCCTGAATTAGTACAAGATCAACCTTCTTGTAGAGACATACTCTGAAATTTTACATTATGGCATTTTGATTGTGAAATAATGAGGCCTCACTTTACCCTTTACACATGTCCCCCTGAAGTCAAGGCATCCACAGACATTTTCCTTTGAGGGGAAAATTTAGCTTCTCATGTATTTGGTCTATGAATCCTGCTACTGCCAGATCACCCTGCTGCCTGCTTTGTCTCTCAGTTTTCTAATACATTTTTAGACATTGATTGGAAATTGTTAAGCCATGTCTAGACCAGAAAAACAACATGAAAAGGTAACAAGCCTGATCTTCAAATGGTATTTTAAGTGCTGATTTACACTGGCTAAAATCTAGCCCGACAGGGAATGACATATTGAAAATTAAATACAATGCAGTAATTTTAATCTTGGTTATATCATCTCATGATGATAGAACATTTATTTCCACAACATTTTGTGCATACAAATATGTTAGCAAATTCAAAATCTACCCATCTAAGAGGAAATATTTGTTATAAATGCAGGCTGATTCCTACTCCTATCTATTTCTCACACATATGCATACAGATAAATGTGCACACATATACTGTGTATGTACTCATTCTCTGGGTAATCAGAGACACAGATAAAATAAAGCTTCTAGAGTGACAGACATTCTGCAGACAGGGTTGTTAGTTTATGTAGGCTATAGGCAGAGTCGACTGGAAATTTTTGATCACTTTAATTTACTATATCCAGCATGCCTGCTGTACTCGTCCAGCACTTTTATCAAGCCCTGTGAGGTGGTATTGATTTTTTTATTTTCTATGTAGGATAAGAAGACAGAGAGTTAGAAGCAAGAGTGAATGAAGAACTTTCCTCAGATTACTGCTATTCTCTAGCTTATTGCATCCTGTCGTTTGTAGTTTCAGATGATGTCCAGTATGTCAGGGTTGCTTGAAGCAATAAACAGGGTGAATAACAATGGAAAGGCTAGATGAGAAAGATTGAAAAAGGAGAAAGAGGCAGCAAAGAAAGTAAGAAAGTGAATGTGAGAAATAGGAAAAAGGGGAAAAAAAAAAAAGCAGAGGTTGAGAAAAAGTGTCCTAGGTGTGGAGAGCTTGATAAGTGCATTCCTTTAAAGAAACTGTAACCAGCCATGGCAGTTTTTCGACCAAGAGCTACACATAAAACCTATAGAATTGTGAAGGACTAGAAGCAGTGACTTCTGGGTGTTACTTTTTGCTACAAGAAAAAGCCAGAAAAACAGAGAAATGTTGAGTGCAGATATGAATTACATTTTTCTTTCCTGAATGATTACCAATTACTGTGAAAGGATAAATCTATCTTTTGCATCCAATTTAAAGTGTGGTCCTAAGAAGAAGTAACACCACGGAGAGTTTGAATCTTACCTTGACCTTCCTTCTACCCCAAACGATTGCTTTTCTAAGAGAGGACTGAAATCTTTTGCTTATTCTGTTAAGTACCCTCACTGTGGCACTGTAACCCCTAGCACAGCAGGTAAAGGGAGATGATTTGGGCTTGTAGATAGAAGCTGCCCCAGGCAGCACCGCCTTTGCTGACCCAGGTGGCCCTGTTTGCTGTGTGAGCGTGGCTGGGCACGTGTTGCTGTGGGGTGCAGGCTCTCGCTGTGGGGAGCACTTCAAAGCTGCAATCTGGGCTGGGCAGATTTCGTGATCTAAAAGTGCTGATCTGAGAGGCAGACTTTCTTCACTGTTCAAGGGTGCATTTTTGTGTTTAGAAGGAAAATCTTACGCGAAATGTTAATTATGCCTTCCCTTGACTTTAGATGGTTGGTGGCTTCTGAAGGGAGGTAGGATTCTGTCCCACAAAATGGTTTTCTCTCAGTATTCATCCTGGAGCTTGGGGGCGCAGTTGCTGCAAAGGGTAGTTTCTGTGTTATCCTGCACACCCAAAGCCTGTTTGCTAAAGCGGGGCAGTTACTGGTGGCCCATAGGGAAAATGGCCATACAGAAATACAGTGAGTAACCCTGCAGAATTGTGGGCTTGAGTAGTCCTGACTCACAGAAACAGATTCCCTCAAGTCACTTAAAAAGCTTTTGGTTTTTTGCGGTTTGGCTTTTACTGATTAAAATCTTGTCTGATAATCTACCTTGTACTGTTTATCCATTCATATGGTGTCAATGGCCTTAAAATCATCTGGAATTAGTGGAAAAGATTCCTTTTCTAGGGGAACTACAAAGAAGAGAAAAGGTGGGCTGCCTGATCTGAAGCCTTTTCTGTATTCCCTTTAGGGGATGGGGAGGAGATACCAAATCATCCCAGGAATGGAGGGTCTCCATGGCCTCTCTCACCCATTTCCTCATTAGGAGAAGATCTTATTCCTACACAGCCCTTGCTCAGGCTGGAGCATGACTTGGTGATCACAGCAGGACTCTGAAGCCTCCCTTGTCCATTCCTGACGAGAGCCTGGATATGAAATGCCAGATTTTTGAGGAGAAATAGACTACTAACAGGCTTTGCATAATTCTTTCTGCTCAGTAGCAAAAATTTGTGTCATTACTTCAATCAAAGTAATTTGCTTTTGTCACATCCTAGTTGTAAATACACAAGTTATGGTCTGTATTGGGATTTTACTTCAGAGCATGTCCAGAGACTCTGGCAGAAACATCAGTGCAAAGAGAACACCAGTAAGGAACAGAATTGACTTTTTTTGTGGGCAGATTATGTCCCAGAAATTCACTATTGCAAGAAATATAATTTGACCATTGCTACCAAAATTGAAGTGTAAGGTAGCTCAAATGTAGACTGAATTTAGACTTGGTAAAAGAAACCACAGAAATCAATTCTTTCCTGCTGGAACAATTTCCAATGTAGTGAAAAGTTGTTTACAATTTAACATTGTAAATATCCTAACAGTGGGATGCAGGAAATCAAACTGACTGACAGTGGGAAATTTTCAGATTTTCATTTGCCAAACTGAGAACATCTCAAGAGTTAGGAAATACAGCAAAGCAAACTGTAGTTACAAAATTTAGTAACTATCCCTGTTCCAGTATTATGTCCAATTACCTATGACATAACATTTTAAATGTAAAAACTGTCATTTTATCTTCTTCTTCATCTAAAATTCAGACATATTAGATTCATGAATTTCCATTCAAATTCTGAATGTCTCCTTAGTTCAGCATGTTCGTCATTGTAAGCTTTTGCTGTTTTTGATGACTTTACGGTTACTGACTATGCAAAGGCATGGGACTGGCTGCTCTGATGGTTCTCTGTGCTGGAGGAAGCTGAATACTCAGAGATCTGAGCACTTTGTGGAGTGCAGAGGACCCTCGGCACGCAGCAGGCAAGCTCAGCTCCTTGCAGGATATATCCTCTGACATTAATAATGTAATTTGCTTTTGACTAAGAAATTGGTTGTGAGGGAGAATTCCCAGCCCACTGCTTGTTAGCTCCATTTGCTTGCTCTTGTTCCATATGCAAACTTCAGTCAATCAGGGAGTCATAAAAATACTGTATGACACTTGTGACTGATCCCACAATGGCAAATAGTAAAATCTCTTCCTCACTGTAGCGGGTTTCCCTATGCAAATTTGCAAAGAATATTCTTAAAGTAGTGAAATTTAGTCAAATAAGTGGTTGAGAAAAAGACCCTGACTGAATCAGTGGGATAATGTAGACAGAGTTAATAATTTAATCTTCTCTCACTCTTGTGATGTGAAGGGCATAGCCTGAACCATGAAATTCAGCACTAAACAGTTGATTTTAATTTAGCACTTTTTTTCTTTTTCTCTTGACAATGCTGGAACTTGGAGTGAAGGGAAGAAGAGTAGTTTTTCATATTAGTGGTGTGTGACAGCAGTTTTGACTTTCTTTTTGGTGAATTTGAAGCTCATTAATATGGTTTATTTTTGTAGTCACTAAAGAATACCTCCAAAGAAAGAAGTATTTCTGCCAGTGACAGAAACCACATAAACCTAATACCCCAGGAAATCCACAGGTTTTATATTGTTATCAAAGAGGAGGACCTGACACAAACTGGGAATTATATTTGTATTTGTTTTGTCAGTTCTCAGGTAAGCAGCTTTTAAATCCCCTGTGACATGAAAGTGTCAAGTGAGTACCCTCAACTTCGACTGTCCAATGATTCACTAGGCAAGCTCCTTTCTCTGCTGTGTATCTAACACGTTTCTGTGCACAGAGCAGAAGCAGCCACAGGCATGGGCAGGTTTTGCTGATGGAAAGTGCACTGGGCTGTTCTGCTTCTGATTCAGGGAGCCAGTCATTCCTTTTGCTCAGGGATAGTGTGCCTGCAACCATGACTGCAGCATTACAGCAAGAGAACTTAATTTCAGTGCTGTGCATCAGGTGTGCGCGTGTGTATTTTTTCATCAAGAAGACCACTTCTCATGGCTGTGCCTTCCACTGGAAAGAGACACTGGACTTGGTAGGTGTCTGTACATTGCTGGAGTGATGGCAGTTATCCAAGTGGGGGAAATACCTGAAGTGTTAGAAGTAGTAAAGACATTCAGAATGCCAAAAGGTTACATACAGCAACTACTACTGCTTTGTCAATAAGTCACAGGCTGGAGCATTTTTTGACCTGCATGGTAGGCAGAAATTCCTTCTCATGAAGGATTGCTAAGATTCTGCTATTTTCTTAGAGTTCCATGAATGAAGTATCAGTACTTTGAAGTGGATGAATTCTATAATTATTATTATCATTATTGTTATTTTCAGGTGAATTAGATTTTAAGCTTTCTTATTCAAAGTTTTAGTTTGACATATTTAGGAGGACAAAAAAAGGAAAGCAAATAGTTAAAAAATTCACCCCCACACGTTCTGACATAGCTGAAGCAGAATGTTTTTTTCATGACAGGATTGATGTTTTCCAAGGAAAAGTTTCTGCTAAATTGTCAGTATTTGTAAGTCAGGTGAAAATATTAAGGTTTCTCATTCCAACTGATGTCTGAGGGACACTTGTTCCAAAAGTATCACAACCATGCGAAAAAGCCAGGTGAAATTTGGGTAAAAGTGATGCCCTGCACACACACACACACACGTCCATGTATAGACAATATGCATATATGGTTTACTCTGCATACTCAACCATAAAATACAAGCCAAGAGCTGAAGACGGAATGCAGCACCCCGTATACGGAATGAGGGCGTCGGTGGATCGATGCCGTGTTTTTTCCACAGGGTCCCTCATGGACACGCTTAGGCAGCGCTCTCCCAGCACCCACGCGTGCACCGATCTCACCCTCGCAGGTGGTGGGTGAGCAGCCGCTCACACACAGCCTGTGCACGAACCGGAGACAAAGAGGTGACAGGGGTTCTCTGCATGCAGTTCTGAGGTGTTTAATGGCAACACACCCAAATGGAACAAACAGAGGCACGAAGAACCAAGAACCGAAAACCCGCACCGGTTTTGCCCCGAAAGCGCCCCAAAGTGGGCAGAGCGTCCAAAACCAATGGTCTGAGGGCTAGGGGGCAGAGGCAAGGCTGAGTGACACAACAGGAGCCAATGGGAGAAGGGATGGGAGGGGGGAGAGGGCCATTGACCAGCAGAATCTCGGTAAAGGGAGAACTTTCTAGCACAGTGGTGTGGGGAGAGACCATTTTGAACTAACATGGGGCGTGTAAAGTGGACTTAGCCACTGCAACACCCGTAGGTCTCAAAATCATGTAATTTATTTATTTACACTTTTATAGCCATCTAAAGTACCTAATTCCAGAAGATTTTGTGCCTCAATTTTTATAGTAAATCAATGGAACAGCAACAATACCTCTTTTATTTGAGGGGATGCTGTGATGTGGTTATTATCACCATTGTGCACAACGGCACCTGAATACGTACACAGACACAGCTACTTGCCTGTGCATATTAAGTAATCACCGCTCTAACTGCATTAACAACATCCATTTCAACACAAAACCCTTGGATTTATTCATTGGTTTGAATACCCTAAGCACTTCAATATTATGCCCATATTTTATTTTTTTCCCTTGTGTTTCAGTGGTTTTACCAGAAATAACAACACACTTAATTACAGAGGAGTCTTAGCAGGTAAATGATATAGAAGAATTGGGAATTCTAATAGCTTTGTCTATTGAAAAATAAAAGTGAGATCACATTACTTGAGTAACCAGCTTTTTACAAAGCTAAAAATTGAATAAAGGGTTCCATTTGATTTAAGTTATTTCCAAACAGTAATGCAAAATTGTAGCAGAAATAATTTAGACATAGGTAAAGAACCTTCAAAATCAATAGTGTTGGAAGAAATGAAACATATGCTGATGCAATCAAACAGAATTGAATTTCATATAAATGTTAGCAAATCTATATCAGATTATCACTGCAAAAACTTCATTTTCATTGATTTATAATGTATTATTATTGTTTCCACCAAACTGCCATAGACAGCCATTTAAGCAGCTGCCGAGTGCCTTAAGGGTAAATAAAGGGTGTCACCGACGGTGCTGGGTTATAGAAGTTTAAGAGACCAATAATTCACAAGTGTGGCAGGTGTGACATTCTGTATATTCATTAGTCTTTTATTTTAATCCTGCTGCCTAAGTATTTTATAGTTTTTTGTGGGAGAAGGGTCAGTTGCAAGTTTCAGAAGGCAACCACAGAGGTTAAAGTGTGTTTGTCCCAGCCTGTTCCCCAGAGGGTTGGGCAAAGTCCTTTTGTTAAGCAACCAAACGACAGAAAAATACAATAGGATGTCAGCAGACAGTCTTGGGCTAGAGACACAAATTGGCAGGTCTGTTCCTCCCAAAAGGACCTGAGAAGTAGTCTTTAAATGTAACCCAGGCTATGGGTCAGTATACATTTAATTAATGCACAGCACCTAACTCCTGGAAGTTTTGTTCATCTCCTACTGTCAGATGAGTAAAACAAATATGGTTCACATATGATTGGCAGAATAGACTGGAGTACACCCTGTTTTAAAATGTTATTAATGCTAGTGGTGTCAGTAGGGCTATTTACTCTCAAAACTGGGACTGAGAGAACATTTTTTCGAACAATGTTTTATTTGCTTTGAGATGCAGCAAATGCTCATGGACTGACTAAACTTCTCCTAAACTCAGAACAAGGTTTTATATCAAGGAAAGGGTCAGAAAAAGTTAATCTGTTTTAGTATTGTATTTTCAAAGACAAATGGTTTGATTTTCCATTTTCAGATTAATGTTTCACTGAAAAGAATTGCAAAAGTTTCATTAAAAATGACTGAAAAAAATTAAAAATTAATTTTTTCATGCTGTACAAACTTTTCAAATAGAACCGCAGGAAAAAAAAAAGAAAAAAAGAGGTCAACCAATAAAAACTGTTAAAAGACTAAAAGTTTTGTGTTGATACAAGATCCTCCCCACATAATTTTAGGTCCAGTCAGCAAACTAAAAAAGAAAAAAAATTCACTTCCTTAGGTAGGAGCATAATTAAGCATTGTGCTGGACCAGGCTGTGCTTGCTCCTTAGAAATGGAACACAGTAATTCTATAGTCCATTTGTTTTCTGTTGTTTCCTACATCCCTTGAGCTGCAAATACAGCTTTAATGTTTTTAAAAATCATGCTAATGTTTAACTATATAAGGTGTTTCTTTTCAAAACAAGCTTAAGAACTTCATATTGGCAGATATTAAACAAAGACAGTCCCCAAATCTCTTTGTTTTCTCTGTGATGTCTGATGAGTCAAAGTTTGGATTGCCTTGTGGATGTGGCAGTTATTTTGTCAAAGAGGAAAATGGTGCATTTTTATACTTTATTGGTGAGGAAGGGGGATGAAATCTTGAGAAGTAGCATCCCTTATTTCACTGCATTTACAGTGGTGCAATACATGTATTTGCTTTTGTGTATAGAATGTGCTGGAAAAAAAGATGCTATTGGCAAGCTCCCATTTCAATGCATGCCTAGAAGAGGTGCAGAAACCTGTTCAATAATTCAGGCAACGGTGACCTCAGAAGTATATGTGTCTGTTATCTGCTTTGGCTCATGTGATGTGATTTTTGGCTGCAGAGAAAGCTTATGGTGAAAACCATATCAAGTTGACCAAGCCAAAGTAAACACACACACACACATACATTTTGAGGTAATTTTTGGCCATTGAGATCATTCAGCCCTTTCAATATTTAAAGGAGAAACAAGATTTGCCATGATCATAAACATTTTATTTACTTTCTCCTCTGTTGCGGCATGATTGCTTTAGGTAATAAATCCAGCCAACAAGGAGCTGAAGGACAATTATTGCACACTAACAGCATATGTTCACTGTCACACTAGCAGGGCTTTATACAAGGAAAAACCCCACAAAAGACACACAGGCTGAAAAGCGACAAGAAGAGCAGCAGGGAATGAATGTGGTGGTCCCTGTTCGCTTTGATGTAGGGGCATGTTCTTTGCCATGAAAGGCAAAATCTCACCTGGTTGTTTCTGGCCTCACAGAACTGGAGGAGCAGCAGCATAAGGCACCCTGTGAGACTCGGTGTTTTATGTACAGCGAAACACAGGCTGCCCTCACTGCCACTGCGAAGCACAGCTCCTTTTAGGAGAAGTCCAGAGTCCAAGGGTGCCCGTTGGTTGTATTCCAGTTCTCATGACTTCCTAATTTACTGCACTCTTTGCCAACCCAAACTCTTCCACAACAAAACAAACATACTCCTGATTTTCCTGGTCCCAATCCAGCATGGTGGCTCTTCAGCACGTATATTTGCACTGATATTGATTCCCATTATTAACAGTGGACCAGGTTTTGTAAACAAAAGATCTGAATTATTGAGAATATAAAGGTCCTACAAATGGTGAAGAAACCATGAATCTGAAGGCTGATTTAAAAGACAGGACATCAGATGGACATTGAGGAAACTGAGATGCAATGTCTGCTTCAGACAACTCCTAGATAATCTCAAGTGAATCATATAAACTCAATGGTGTTTTAATTTCCAGTCTGTCAAGTGAGGGTAATATTTTTCTTCTTGACAGAGTTGAAATCTGTTAATGATACAGAGAGACTTAGATAAATGATGCCAGATTCAGGAAAAGGATACTGGAGGGTTCATGCTTTTGGAGAGTGTATGCATAAGAGGAATATCAGAAAGAGGCTGGAAAAATGTATCCTGGAAATACATATATATACACACACATACACACATACTTAATTTTTCAATAGAATCTCTTTATTACATAAAACACTGAATGGGGCAAGGAAAGGCAAATCCGTGAAAGACCTCCAGAGTTCTCTCACAGAGAATCATATTTAGCAAGTTTAAGGATGCACATCATTTTTCATCATTAAAAAATATGTTTATTAGTGTGGACTTTGGATAGGAAGTAGTACACACAGATAGGAACAAAAGTGTACAGCAAAACGGTGCTGAGGACCTAATGTCCATCGTATATAAATTTTGTTTTTACCTCAGAGTAGCACGTACAGGCTGAATGTCCAGTTGCTGCTGGTGCATGAAGTGCCCTCCCAGACTGCATGTTACAGTTTACTGTCCTCAGAAAAGAAACCACAATTCAAACCAAAGTTCACAAAGCATGGGCAACTGCTACTGAAGTATACTCCTGAGCCAAATTAAAATAATCATATTTTACCTGTGCCATATTGGTCTCAATCTGGAGCTCTAAGTCATTTAGTTTAGGTGAGCAGAAACCAGTCTCTAAATTTCCATTCTGCTTTACACTATTTATTAATACATTATGGTATCTTTGAATACATATGACCTGTTACTAGCTGACTTTCACATGGATGTCATGCAAGAAGCCTTGCAATGGAGCAGCAGCATTGATCCTACTGTCACATTGTTAACACTCTTAGTCTGATTTTTGCAGGTTATCTGAAGAGAGGGCATTATAATAATCTGTATTAATCTTGGGGTGATGATATGGACCTATATAGTAAACTCTGGAGAGGTGTAGTTTACAGGTGTCAGAACATAGTGTTTAATGAGAATCATTACTGTGTTTTAGTGTCCAGCCTCAGAAATTTGATTGTAGCCTGGTTTCATTGCAGACTTACAGTTACTGAAGACTAACAACAAGAAGAATAGCAGATAAACTGGGTTTCTCTCCATCAGATGTCTCAGACATTTCAAAAGGTATTCTACATCTATGTATAAAATAATAAGGGCTGAAAAGCAAGATCTGTAACTACACAAGACGAATAAAATAGAAATGTTGTTTGATTTTCTCAGTTTGGGGTCTAGCATGGGAGAATTTGATTCCCAGGAGTGAGTTCATTGTGCCTTAGGAAAATGGGCCGTTCTAGATTTGCCAGGATTACCTTGAACAAGTTGGAATTTGAAAGAAAAAATCAGACCCTTGTTTTCTGCCATTTAAGTTCTTTTTATAATAACATATATAGGCATTAACACCAAAACCATCCAAAAGAGTACCTGAGTGCCATAATTTTCCTTTAGCAAAACCAAGTGAGAACATACTGCTGTCCCCAAAGCTCCCATAAGGAAGCATACAGCACACCTATCTCTCTTTTGGTTAAAGGAACTAAAAATATTGGAGCCAGATTAGTAAGAAGGAGACCTGAAAGTTCCCAAGCTTGGTTCATGTAACAATCTCAATTAAAACCACACTTTCTGAGCAGTCTAGGTAAGGGGAGGTCCTGCTGGAAGTCTCCAAGCACTGTACAGCTTACATGTCAAATGTTTGCTGCTGGGGAGATGACTGCAGCATGGCTATTTTGGAATATTTTTGCCTAAAAAGTTATTTTTCAATAGAGAACCTAACTCTAGAACCTTTATTCCTACCAATATCCTCACCAAAATATTTTATTTCCTTTTTTTCACTAAGTTCATCAATTTCAGGGAGAGGGTCTGGATTACGAAACAAACTTTTTCAATAAAGGTTCTACTGTGCTCTGCACCAGTCTTTATATTTCTGCAGCATATAACCTAATATCAGATGTAGGTAAGAGATTTGTTTATACAAGAGGGGAAGAAGATAGGTAAATACTGTGTTTTTAAAATGGGATGTTGGAACATGTTGGCATAAAGTGTAGAATTTCCGGGACCCAGGGATTTAGCTGTCAAACTAGGAACACATTTAAGGTTTGATTGTCCTCTCTCCTTACATGAGCAGGCCTCCCATTAATGTCAGTAGGAGTTACACACACGAAAAGAGAAGATAATAGACATAAGTAGTGAACAGGGTAGGAGAGTAGAAATAGACTCCAGTGGAGGAAGAACATGCATCATTCCTTTTTTTTTTTTGCTCTGTAGTGCCCACATCATTTTTTTTGGTGCATTTCCAGGAAAGCAAAATTTTGACTTGTAGAAACAGATTTTGACTAGTTCTCATCTTGAAGAAATGCCGTAAGAGATGAAGGATAGATGGATGCCACACTGACAGTTACACATGATAAAAATAAAGCAGTTAACAAGCTCCAGTGAACACAGGTGGGCAGTGAATCAAAGTGTCTTAACATATTAACCTATACAGTGTAGCTCCTGTGCAGTTTTTCAAAGACATCTTGCTTTTTTCATTACTGATGGAGTGAGAATTACTTTTCAGTACTTTTTTTTCTTGTTGCTGAAAACCTTTATTATGTGTTCAGCAGAGAATAGCTCTTGCAACTATGCAAGCTCCATGCTTTTATCTATCCCTGATACTATTGATAAATAGGAACAGTGGAGATAATAACATTTAAATAAGACTGTGGGGTTTCTCATTAAATGTAATTCCCTTCTTAGTCAAACTTCTGTTTTCCTGATGGACGTTCATTGACTTTGGTGTTACTCTTAAGTTGTCCTGAAATGGAGAATCAAACTTATTGGCCTTAACCCTCTGCAAGTAAATCAGTGTTCATGTAATGGTTATTCCTGTGTTAGTCCTTTCACCTTAGCACAATACAAACAACAATAGTTCCACAAATGGTCTCCTAACAGACAGACCCAACCCATTTTTTTCTTATCTTCAAAGGATTTTGTGCTGTCGACCAGATCGAACTGCAAATGACACTGTCTAGTTAAAGCCTAGCAGGCAGTGCTCTGACAGCCTGGCTGCTGTATTTCTTTTGATATATTAAAATCTATGCTTGAAAATAGCATCTACATGTGACTTTGCAAAAGAGACTGGAAGACCACCAGGACTCTGGTTCATCAAAAGTAACTAGTGCCACCAATGTGCTGAAGCTCATTCTGGAAATAAATGAGGCAAGCACAATTACTGGCAGTGTGTAAGCTCACCTCCTATATGTACAGTGGTAAATCCTGAGGTCCTAGCCTCCTCAAGTTCCACATGAGGCAGGATTTTGGCGTATTCCATCATTCCTGTACTGTTTGGGTGCTTAGCTTGATTTTCCTTTAAATCGGATAGTTGAGGAGAGGGTGTAGTGCCTGTCTTAGTTTTGTTTTAAGAAAGTCATGGCTGACATATGCACATTAGTATGGAAGCACTAAAACATCCCTGTGTTAAGCACAGAGTTAGGCATCATTTTCACAGCAGCTTCCTGAGTTATTCTGCCTAAGGTATTTGTTCCACTTTGGAGCTTCATTAGTCCTTTTTTGTGATCTTTGGGGGGAAACTTTTGTTTTCTTTTCCCTTTTACCCTATTATATTTTTGTTTTAAATCACAGATCTGAATCATAGTTTATTTAATGACATTTCTTATCATAACAGGAATTAAAATCTTATTAAAGTATTTATAAAAATGCTGATGGAGTTCCTATTTTCAGAGACTGCTTTGTATTTTGCCAAAGGACAGAGACAAGCTGGCATTATTTGAACCTGCAGGCCATTTTTTGGGATTTAGTCTAGTTCTACAGCCCCTAGTGCTTGACTGCTGGAGGGACAGAAGAGATAGCAAAAGGAGGTTTTGAGATTCCTGGTGGGTACTGAGAAAAAGGAAGAGGTGCTGGCCAGTGAAAAATTAGTTGCAACTGACCTTGAGCGGTGAACTTGAGCGTTGGGGCATCAGGGTGCTACCAATGTCCCACTTCAGGAAATGCGGCTTGCTCAGAAACTGTGTCTATTTCTAGGTGAGACTTAGAAGATCTGTTCTGTAGACTAAACTACATCTGCTTATTTTTGACACTGGCATTCTTGAAACCACTGATCTTCTCAGACAGTGTTGAGTTATTCCCTTAGAGTGGCAGAAAGGGAGGAAGCAGCAGCACCAGCACAACAGATTTGTCCAGCAGTTTGCTGCATTGCACCACGTTTGAATCTATCACCCCCCCCCCTCCCCCCCAAACTACTGTCTTCAGCTTTTTAACAGGAAGAAGAGAAGACATGTTAGGAGCACCCACCCTACGAGTCCAGTAAATGTTGATATAGATGTATTTCCAACTGTGTGTTCCTACAGACCATGCTTTCCTTTTGGATACAGGCAACTAAACATTAATTTCACTTTTTACAGTACAGCTGTTCAATAATGTACACATCACAGACTGCGGTGATGTGAGGTTTTTATTGTATTTTCATATGTTTTCTGTACCCCAGTGGTTCATCCCTATCTTCCCCACTCCTACTCCCAGTTGGTTTGCCCCAGACCCAAGCCGCTCCCCCGGTGCTCCCGATATGGTTGTTCTCCTCCCCTTGTTCTAGCTCTTTCCCTATCAATCACCCAAACCCCTCCTGTTGTTCCCGAAGGTTCGGTGTCCATCACCTGAGCCCTCCCTAATTACCCTTATATGGCCCCCGTCAGTCCCCCGAGATCCTGCCCCCTTGGATACCTCCCCTCTTGGAAATCCCCTAAACCTCCGCGCCCCATTGGGGAATGTGACCCCTCTCCCTCCACCCACCAAGACCATTGGACCAGATGTGAGTCCTTCCCTTCAGCGTCCCTCCCTCCTCATCCGCTTATTGGTCCCTGGTTGGTGTGCTCCCCTTGTTCACCCCCCCTTTGTAAGGCATGGGCGTGTTGCAGGCGGGGTTTGTCCTCTGTGCATTCCCTTGAATAAAGTTGGATTACCTCCCGCGGCAAGCCCCTCGCTACTTTTTATCTCTCCCCTCATCGGGGCCTGCTGGCTGCTACAGTGTCTGGAGCCGGTGCTCCGCAGGGTAGAGCTGAGGCTTCAGAGGAGCAGCTTTAAAGCTCCGTGCCTCCGGCTGCGCCCCACTCCTGCCGCACACCGCTGGAGCTAGCCCGGGCTGTAGACAGCAGTGGTCCATGTGACAGCAGACCATTTTGCAACATCTTTACTGGGTTTAGTGTGAAGACTGGAATTTCTGTATTTGAGGTTTTCCACTTTTTAGAGTACTGCTTGTTTGTGTATGCTTCTCATGGCCATAAAGGAGGAAAAGAAGAGATAAACGTGCTGAACATGAGCCAGGTGGTCCCTTAGTGCACGTGACAGACTTAAAGTCATACTGTTTTTCATGAAAAGCAGGAGAGTCTGGTTAGATGAAGCCCTCGTGGATGGCCTGGCTTGGGCAGTCCGCTTGGAGTACATGTGTTTCTTTTGGGTTCTATTCTGCTGCCACAGAGAGATCAGAGAACCTGGTCTCATGCCTTCTGAAATCATTGTGAGTGTTGGAATGAGCTTCCTTGGGAGCAAGGGCAAGCCCGGAGTACATGGCAGAGGAGGCAGTGGGTGGGTACGTGTGATGCAGCTCCTGTAGCTTAGGTTTACATGTCCTGTTTCGAGGACAAAACAATAGTCATTCTAGCAGGGCTGCCATCATTTAGAGTTGCTCTTACAAGCACTCAGCTGACACTGAGGGCTGTCATGTGTCACACAAGATCACACTGCATCCTTGTCCTTCTTAAGACATAGTCTGCATCCTCAGCAGATAACAAGTCTCCAAACAATGCACAAGTTGTAATGACTTTTTTTGGTTAACATTCCTTTTTATGCAATTGTAGTAAATGAAACACTGTCATACACAGTATCATTTCTGGACAGGCTCAGAGCAAACATTTCACAGAATTATAGAATCACAGAATCATAGAATGGTTAGGGTTGAAATGAACCTTAAAGATCATCTAGTTCCAATCCACTTGCCATGGGCAGGGACAACTTCTGCTAGACCATCTTACTCAGACCTCCATCCAGCCTGGGCTTGAACATCTCTGGATGCCATGAAGTGCCTCATCCATCCCACAAGATTGCCCTTTCAGTCTTCCAGGATTCCTGAAAATGTTAACCACATGTTTTCTCCTATTTTTCTGTTATCATCTCATGATGTAGTCTTTGCTCCATCCCTCCCTGTGACTCTCCTTTCATAAGAGTTCCTCATTATTCCTCATAAATACTGCTGGGTCAGTAGAGCACACACCACAGGGTACTGCCCAAGCATGCTCTGTTTACTTTCAGTTCTCTCTTGGCCTCCTGTCATCCTCCAGAAGAAATTCTCATCCTCAGACAGAAATTCTCTGCATTCAGATTGTTTTTCTATTTCTTTCCTTTTTGTTTAGACCTCTGGCTTTGTTCCTTTTTCTCTCCCCTTATTGATATTCATGAATCAACCACTAGTGAGACAGATACTTAAGATACTGGTATTGTTAGGCTAAAGGTGAAGAGTTATTGAGATGTCATGTGTTTGTCACATTTGAAGATATTTATTAGATGCTAAACCAAATTGTTGAGTCTGTAGGTGGTTTTAGGTTTGGTTGAAGCTTCATGCTCAGTTTGCAGGATACCTCGTTGTCAGTGTCTGTACCTTACCCTATTGGAAAAGATGTAGCTGTCTATACAGGGAACTATGCAAATCTGAGGATAGAAAGGTACATGTGGTTTGTGTTTCACTCATGCCTTGGTATGCATTCTGGAAGTGTCCAAACCCTCATCTGTATATCAGAACACAGGAAGATCTCTATCATTGTATCTCTTTCTTCTCCTTTCTTATATTTTCCTCCATGATAAAGGGAAGCCTGTGACATTCTCAGATATTTAGAAGAGGGCTGGAAGGAGCTAATACAATGCTGAAACACTGCAGATAGGTTGACACATGCTGTCATTCTGGGAATGTCTATGTTAAAATCTGTATTTAAAGTTCAGGTGCTGGAAGAGACGATCAATGTCTATTCACCATCCTTGTGTTACCATTTAACGCTGGGTTTGCCTTGCTAAGCTTTATTCTTACAAAAGAAAAGGCTCTAATAGGCAGAGAATGTCCATCTGCTCTGCCTAACCTGTACTGATTTTGTGAAACTAAATTCTTGGCAATCCTCTCCTCCCTGCTGTAGCCCAGGCCAACCAGATGCTCTGATTCAACATAGCCCCACAGCAGCTTCCACCATTGTGTTCATATAAACTTTGAGTATTAACTTAGAGCAAAAAAAGGCTAAAATAAGTGATGTCCTTGGTCTTATGCATAGAGCTAGGAAACATGATGTAAAGCACTCCCTTTCTTCGTTAGCAGTATAATTTAAATGTATTGCATTTCTTTTTTGACAAAGAGGTTCTTCTTTCACATGTTGGCTCCAGGTTCTTAAGGCTGAGCCCAAATGGCCACAAAGTGCTCCGTACTGACTGACCCTCACAGCTATGTTTTCAGAAGAGATTGAGGAATGTATCTCAATTTGCAGGCATTCAACTTAATACACTGCAGAAGTACCTGATTTATTGGCCAGTCACTCTACCACTCTCTGGTAAAAATGAAGTTAGGTGTCAGTGTCTCAGGCCAGACATCAGAAACTGTGACAAAACTAAAAAAAACCCCCAACACTAACCACAGAAATCTCTTCTTGAATAGGGTTCTCAAGGTTCAGTCCATGACTTCAGATAATTAAAGATGTAGATTATTCCAGTAATCCATCAGATGCTTTCACAGGATGTATTATAAAGTTTGACAGAGGCAGTTGGAATATACAATGAAGCTCCTGATTTTTAAACACTGATGGTTACAGCTACTAGGACCTTCTCTTTGAGCATCACCCTGGATGGCTGGACTCACACCTTGTCTATTTGCTGTGTTTTATATTATCATCTCTTTGTGGGGTACTGAACACCTTTCTGTTGAGAAGATCTCAGATAATATATCCTTCCATCTGTCCACTGCTTTTCTTCTTGACAAACACTTCAAACAGCTTTTTTTGTAGGCGCTTCTTAGATGATCAACTGTAAATCCTTTCAGTGTGAATTCAATTTGGTTTTGTTTGCCTGAACTAAGTGAAGTTTAATTGCTTCGAATTTTATAAGTAATTTTTGTCTCCATGAAGGCTCTCATATTCACATAGTTCTCTGCCATAATTATCAAGGTAGTGTCTTTTATGAAACTCATACAGATGCATGCACAATCTTCAAGGGGAAAAAAAAGGAAATATCCTTCCTCTCCCACCTCCCCCTGAGAATTTTGAATTATAGCAGCAGCCAAATACCTCCTGAAACTGGTTAACTTACATGCATCTTGCATCTTCCTTAAGGTTAAAAAGAGCCACTTCATTTTAAAATAATGTAATAAAAACACTGCTGTCAGGCTGAGACCTTGTCTGCCAAGCCTAACCCTCAGATGAAGTTTTACAGCCAAGTTATAAATCCCTAAAAAATGGAGCTAGTATTGACAGAACCTTATCTAAGGCGTACTGTCCTGATGGTGAGGGAGGCTCAAGCTGAGGGTTTCAAAACAAAGGTGATCTGATAGCACAGCCTCTGTCAGTTGCACAGATAGTTTGGCCATAGGAAAACATCATGCTAGCTTATTTATTTGTTTATGAGTGTGTATTAACCACCAGGGTTTGTATATTCTCAAGCTCCCTTTGATCTTTTTTTTAAAAAAACAAGAGTTCTGCCATGTGTAAACATTTCTGTGCTGACCATGCCTTTGGCTTAGTGAACATATGAAATCCATAAAGACTTATTTTTGATAAAAGAAATGGCTAAAGACAGTTGACATTATCGTTTGAAGTTTGTGGCATTTCATGTTAATTTAGTAATGTAGAAATGGAACAGAGGCCTGGATTTGTGTAAAGAACTTGTCCAAGGTTGTAACCCTTAACATATTTTGTGCATACTCTTTCTGTTTTGGTCTCCTACGTAAGAAATTTAATATGATTTTGGTTAGTTTCTGATGAGTTGAAATTTTGGTAAACGAAACTCCAGTATTGGGGTTTTCTGTCACTGCTGTATTTGGGAAATGATTTAAGAAGACTGCTGTATTTGCTTCATTATTCAAATAATAAAAGACATCACTGAAAGATAAACATTCCTACTGTTTGCCTGCAACTCTGTTGATCCATGTGTAATATTTCTCAGAATAATCTAGTCCAAAGTGTCTTCAACACTGAGTCAAGCCATTTAAGACATCTAAATCCCTTTCTTGACTCTGACAGACTGACACTAACTTATGACATGACTTTGGCTGAGTCACTTAACCTTTCTGTAGTTCACATTATCTCACCAGATGTCAAATTAGGGTTGAAATCCATGTTAGTTACAGAAATACTGTGAGACTTTACTGATCCAAGTGGAAGAAGCTACAGAAGCTACAGCTTATGGTTTGCAAAAGGTATGGGAAGGTTTATGAATGGAAAAAATACTGTTCATATATCAAGGATACTGAGATTACTGTGGTGAAGATTGATTTTTTTGTATAAGGATGGTTAATCTGTGCACACTCATTCAATGAGTTCGGGAGAAAATCTACACACCAAAGTAACACAACAAGGTGGGACACCGTATGCATCTTAGAGTGATAGATTTGGGCAGCTTATCTCCATTCAGTTGGTGGATCCAAAGTGTTCACACAGAGAGGGGCATAGCCTTCGGCCAATCATGGTCCCTTTTGTCATTTCCATAATGAGATGCAAAGATGCCAATGTGAAGGACAGATCCACTCTCAGACAAAGCAAGATTCAGGCCCTTTGGACAGGTGAGAAGCATATGCACACATGACACAAAAGCTGTATTCTGTAATGACCAAAGATTTGTTAAATGCATCTGTGCAAGACACTAAGCAAGAAATTGAACACCTGCATTTATTTTCTGAGTCTACATTTCAGAAATAACTCATGCAAGTAGGAGTGGGGAGCTACAGGTTGGGAAGTGTCAACATGGAGTCCAGATTCACTGGAGATTGAGACTCCCAAAATTCCTTGATGGAGAATACCAAAAGCAGAAATACCTTCTAGTATGCTGGAATGGAGAAAGTGCTGGTTGATTGTAGAAATATGGAAGCACCAGTGCACAGCCATCAGCCTGAGAATAGCCTCTGGCTCTGTGTGGCCCTCAGCACTGTCTCTGTTCCAGGGCTATGTGTCACTGAAAAGGATCTTCAAACCTCAATGTTTGAGTATGACGAAGTGTTCCACACTAAGATTTAGAAATTGGGAAGCCTTCCTCATATAGTAAAAATGTTGGTGTGTGAGGGACTTCAAACACCAAAACTCTGACTTCCTCTATTCTCTCCATGGCTACAATGAACATGAACATGTTTACATCCATTCTGTCCATCTGGTAGTTCCTAGGACTTCTGACTGAACCTGGGTCCATGGTAATACCACAGTAACATCCTACTGTGTTTAGAATATACACCCAGCTGTGTTTGTAATTTTTAGAGCTGAAACACAAGCTGCACCATCTCAAGGAATAACAAGGGAAACAAAACAATGCAGCAAGCCAGCATCCATCATGTGCTGCTCTTCCTGTTGCCTCCCACAGCTTTCATTTAATTTTTCAGTGAACACTTTTCTGTCTGTTAATAGAAATTCAATCAATTATTTGAATAGTTAATCCAAGATTGTTAGCAAAAGCAGAAATTCTACTAACAGGACAGTGGAGCAAGTCCTAAAAGCTCAACTGAATATCTACTTGTTAAATCCCATTCAGAATGTACCATAGTACAAGATGTTTCTGCAGCTTCCTGAACAGTAAACACCATATTTACTTTGCTTTAAGATATAAGGCTTAGTTCACAATTTTTGTCTTCATGCTTCTTTGAAAGCTGTGGACTTTTAACTTCAGTCTTAAAGAGGGGACCTATGCATTTTCATTAGGGATCTATGCATTTTAGTCCTTTTTGTGAAATTGTATTCAAGCTTAGGTACATAAACTTAGTCTCTGAAATCCATAAATCAAATATTCTGCTTTGTGAAAATTTTCTGTTTATTATGAAAATTTTAAGTATTATGAAAATGTTCTGCTTTGTGAGAACCCAGAACGTGCACCTGCACAGATGAACTGTTTACAGACAGTTCTCCTAAACTGACAAGAAAAGTTTGGAAGGGATTAGAACCGGAAATGCTGAGCCAGGGACTTTGCTTGTTGTGGCAGTAGTCCTCTCTCTGCCTTTTTTTAACACCTTATGATTAATATTTAATATGCACTCATCTGTTTAATATTTGAGGCTTTGTATGTACTATACTGTTATTGTGGAATCTAGCAAGTAGTCCTAACACAATCCCTGTCTTGGCAAGTGTAGAGGGTTGACCCTGGCTGGATGCCAGGCACCCACCAAAGCTGCTCTCTCACTCCCCTCCACAAGTGGACAAGGGAGAGAAAATGTAATGAAGGATTAATGGGTGGAGATAAGGACTCATGGATTACCATTACAGGCAACACAGACTTGCATTGGGAATATTATTTGAATCCATTACTAAAAAATCAGAGCAAGATAATGAGAAGTAAAAGAAATCTTAAAAAATCCCACCTTCCCCCCACCCTTTCCTCCTTCCCAAGCTCTACCTGTTCTCTCCCCACAGCACAGGGAGGCAGGAAATTGAGGCGATGGTCAGTTCATCACATGTTGTTCATGCTGCTGCTCTGACAGAGGAGTGTTTCTCCTGCTCCAGCATGGGATTCCTCCCACAGGAGAGAGGACTTCACAAACCTTTCCAGCATACATTCATCCCATGGGCACAGTTGTCCATGAACTGCTGCAACATGGGTCACTGTTCCACAGGATGCAGCCATTCAGGCACTATCTGCTCCAGTGTGGGTCCCCACAGGGTCACAAATCCTACCAGGACGCCTGCTCCAGTGTGGGCTCCAGCATGAGCTCCTCCACAGGTTCACCTGCTCCAGCAAGGGTTTCCCGTGGGTTCACAGCCTCCTTTTGAGTGTTCACCTGCTCTGGCATGAGTCTCTCCTCCATGAGCTGCAGGTTGATCTCTTTATCCCCATGGTCCTCCTCCAGGGAACAGCTGCCTCTGGGTCTGCATAGTTGTTCCTTCCCACTTTGCTCTTCTGTGACCGCAATTACATTTGCACAATAACTTTTTTTAAAAAATATGTTATCACAGAGGCGTTACAACCATTTCTGATTGGTGCAGCCTTGGCCAGCAGTGGGTCTGTCCTGGAGCTGGCTGGCATTGGCTCTGGGCAGCTTCTCACAGAAGCCATCCCTGAAGCCCTTCCACCACCAAAACCTGGACATGCACACCCAATACAGCAAGCTGTGGGACATGTAGCACTCAGGGGTTTGTTCTTCTGACCAAAGTCAGGCTGACAACAAATTGCTTTCATCCTTTTGGTGTGTGGTGTTGAGACTTTTCTAGAAAGGGCTGAGCAGTGGCATCCCATGGCAAGAACGCATGATATAAACAGAAGTGGCACATTCAAGCTCATCCATATTATGGGTAAACCCATCTTTTGGTCTGTTTTAGCTGGCAACAAAAAGGAAGTTTTATACATGGTTGCATACTACTTTGTCTCTGAACTTGGATTTGGGATCATGTTTAGTGCATGTGGGTGCAAGGAAACATTTTTGAATGCCAGCCCAATACTCTAAATGTAGTGTTTATGTTTATCTTAATGACAAATAGTAGTGCAATAAATAACAAAATCAGCATATATCATGGTCTTCCATATTTGATCTTCCATATGAGAAGTGTCTTGTTTTGTGTGGGATTTTTTTTGTTTTTGATGTGTTTTAATAATCAGTCAGTGAACACAGAAGGCCCAATTCCAAACTGGTTGGAGGACATTTTGATTCACTTTTCAGGGGGAGGGCTGATATGGAGATTGCAAACTTCCTTAAAGAAGCTGCCTGAGATAGGTCTCACAATGTTAACTTTCACTTGGAACTGCTTAAATCAGAATTCTTGTATTTGTTCCCCAAGACCTATGGAAGAGAGTATATTTGTATGAAAAATTAAAACTTAGATCTCGGGGGCCATCTTTCAAGATCAATGAAGATCCACATAGTTTTGTGTGAAGGCAATCAGATGCAAGATATTTTTTTCTTTTAATACTTTACTGCAGGTTTAATTGCAGCCATATTTCAATGCCAAAGAGAGTAATTTGCAGCTTGAATACAGCATTAGAGCTGCAATACCCAACATTTTAAAACCACAGTATAAAAATGAGCATTTGGTACTACTACCACAAGAATTCTCATTTCCTGTTCAACTTTCAAAGAAATTGAAGTTAAATGCCTATATTAACGTTTATAAAATTTTAGGAGTGATTCCCTTATTACATAATTAGCTTAAGCACTCTGCATATCTGCCGATTAGAGACATTACTCAGAGCCTGCCCTGGAACAGCTGCATTCCTAGACAGAAAAAGATACTAATGTGGCCCTGGGGGAGAGCTCTCCATTTTGACAGAATAAAACATTCTTGGAATACAGTTATTACAATTCATAATTGTTCACTTTAGGGGGAAAAAAAAGCAGGGAAAAAAGTATCTTGTTAATAAACCAAAGATTTCTAATAGCTTTAAGTTCATATTTCAAAATTTTCTGCATCTGAGGATGCAGGTATCTGGAGGGGAGGAATTTCTCTGTGTTATGTATAACAAGAAGGCAAAAGCAGGAATTCTGACTGCATATAGCTCCCTAAATCTGATCAGATAGTGACAATAAGGGTAATGACAACCAGGATAAATATTAGAGGCTAGCACTGTGATTCAGCTGATTAAGCATGAGCCCAAACTGCATGAATTTAGAAGCAAAAAAGCCCATTTGGCTGCATCTGTGACACAATTACCAGGTGATGGGATTTCATCAAAAGAAACACAGAAAAAAGGAAATACGGCAGAAAATCTGCTTCTCTGGAATTACCACAGCAATTAATGACTCCCCAGAAAACATGATCAGGAACTGCTACACTATTTCAAAATCTTTTAATTGCTACGAATTGTGTGACAGAGAGAACTACGGTGATGTGTAGACTGCTTAGGTCAACTGGGTTAATGCACAAACAGTGCAGTCTAACAAAGCATAGTTGTGTGGTCCCTAAAAGGAGTTCAACCAGGGTTGTAATGAAAATATCCTGCTGTACAGATCTCTTCATCCTGAAAGTCTGGAACAAGGTGGCCTGTTCTGCAGTGAAGCTGCTGGTACTTCCAGATAATTTCTGACTCTTGGTCAAAAAAACACCACCCTCTTCTAAAGTAAAAGAGCACACATTTAGTTGAAAGAAACTTAAAATTTTATCCCAGAAGGTCTAATGTCTTTTATGCAACTTCAGGCTCACTTGAAAAAAAGCAAGATAATTGTAGCTCTCACTACACTTTAAAATGGTTCTGAAGATCTGTGTCCCATCTGGACGACCTTTAACAGAGCAATTATTGCTCCAGGTTGTGAGCACAGTTCTCCTATTTCCTGTCTACAATTCGGTATGATAGAAACTATGGAGAAAACTTAATAAATCTTACTGCCTTGAACCTCCTTTCCTTAGTCAAATTTAAAAGACCTTTCTGAAACCATCATGCTTTCATACCTTCTGAAGTAATGTCAAATGCTTAGAATATTGCCAGAGTGTCTGAGAGTCAAAGAAGTGCAGTTCACCACAAGCCAGGGCTGCCTCTCCTGTTGAGGCATTGGAAAGAGCAGTCGTAGTGCTGAGTGAGGCATATTGCATGCTGTAGGTGCCTAATTGCTGCAGTTCTTTCCACTGTTGTCATTCCTCTTTTGACTCTGAGTGTTACAAGAAGTCAGTGACTCAATCAGATGTTCTGAAACTAGCCTGGTCTGCAATCTAGTATTGGTTTTAAGCTCCTTTACCCCTCCGGCTGGGAAATCTGGGGTTTTATTGTATATCTGCCTTTAAAAACTGTGTTGTTTGTATTCATATAATGGTGATAAGACCATTATAATAATTAATATAGCTTCCATTAGTTATTACTATAGGTTAAGAAAGAAGAAACTAATTTTTTTTAAAAATTTTGAACCTGCTCTGACACTGTAGCTTTCTGAGTCTAACCTGCAATTTGATGAGTTAACATGCAGCTGAAGAAAGGTTGTCTAAGAAGTAGGAGAGATTACTAAAATCTATGGAAAAATTAGGGTGAAGCCAGAAATGACTGAATAGGAGTGAAAAGTGAAGATTGGGAAAGAAGCAGAACACAGAAGAAAGAACTTGAGCAGAATATATAATATGAGCCTTCACATTGGAAAAAAAAGTTGATCTAATTACATTGATGGATGCACGTTAGATTTACATTAGATTGCTCTGAAAATATCCTTTCCTACTATACACTGTGGGTGCTGCTGGGACTTATCTATCTATTGCATATGTAAACAAAAAAAAAAAGACAGATGCTTTTGCAAAAGGGATCTGCCTAAACCTACTTTATGATTGCTAAGCATCCCAAAACCAAGGTTCTTACAGATGTGTCTGTTAATTATGAGTTCTGGTTACCTGAGTGGATCTCCCTGAAAGTTAAGCTGAAAATCCCCTATTTTTGATCTGTGCAGGAGCAGAGGAGGGTTTAACAAAGAATACTTTGCACACTACCTAGTCAACTTGATCACAGCATGTTCCATTTTCCTTCTTTGTAACATTTAGATTGCAACACCTTTCAACATTCATAGACTACTTTTTTCCTGTCCCATCCACAAATCTTAAATTATTTTCTAGGAAGGAAGTTAGAAATCTTAAGATATATTTTCCAGTTGTAACTGGATTCTTTGCTTACTCTAGGCATAGATCAAGATTTTTATTTTTCTCTGTTACATCTGATGTAGATTTTCTGTAGAAACATGACCAATAGTTAAGGAATAACCAACAGCAAAACAGTCAATGGGCTCTTCAAACTGACTGATGGCTTCCAGGAATAGTTTTCAGATATAGAAAAGGACCTGCAGTCTTCAGAAACTCACTGTGGGACAAAGCACTTTGTGATGATGCTTGATGGCACTGGATGGAGAGGGACTGGATTTGTAGTGTCATGGTTATGGGTCTAAGAGGATGTCTGTGGTATGTCTAAGAGGAACTGAATTGTCTAATCAGCTGCAGAAACCAGACTGGTTGCCTGTACAGACCATTTCTTAGAGTTGTGACTGCTCAGTGTGTGTTGCCAGACCCAGAACTTAGATGCTTGGTAAAAACTTGCCATGTGGATGGTGGCAAGCAATATGTTATGGTATTAACACAGTGCGTTGGTAGTTTTTGCTGCAATATTAATACATTTATGCTTATATCCAGAACGGATGAAAACAAGCTCTAGCCAGAGTTGTATTTTTTGGGAAACAAAAGATTAACAACCCAAGATATCAAGTTCTGATTGTTGCAAACTGAATTAGCAGATATTAGGGATGAATATAAGTTATGAAGGCTGAATTTGCACATTATATGGTCAGCTGAATAATATACATAATTCACAGCAATCAAGAAAGTGGGAATGGTGAGATAAGATTTTGGGTAAGGTTCTCAAAGCCTTCAGGAAGCTTTGTCCTTGTTGATAATTAATTGGAATTTTCAACTTCTGGCAAAAATTCTAGCAGACAGCCTGCAGGACATGATTTGTAAGATTATTAGCCCAGACCAAGTAAGCTTTGTAAATGAATGACTACAACCAGAGAATTACAATGAAAATCCTGAATATTATCTAAAAAGCTAGTGGCATGCAGGAACCCTGGCAGCCTACGCAACCGATGATAAAAAGACCTTTGACAAAGTAAACTTGAGGTTTCCTATATGCCCATTAGGAGAGAATTCAGATATTTAAAAGCTCCTGAGAATGTTTTTATGAGGCTCTCAGAATAAATAACATTTTAAAAACTACATCTGCTGGAAGCTTTTTCAGTGGAGGATGGCTCAAATCAGGTTATGTCTCATGGTTCTTTTCTTGTTTTTCTAATATTTTTGAAAGCAGAAAAAGTTTAAAACTGGGCAAGCAGTATAATTGCTGACTGTAACAATATGACACAATATTCATTCAGGTAGTTTACAATATTTAATATTAGTATCCATAACTAAAGGACTATCAGTAGCAAAAATATTTTAAATGACACTTGTCTGGGTGTTTAATAGCATTTCACCTTATCATGTTTATCATAAAATTTCTGTTACTTACTTTGAGAAACACGCTGTTTTCTCTTACATTTGCAATGCCTCCACAAGCTTAACATCACTGGTGTATACTCTAGGTAAAATAAATGTTGTGTCTAGGCAAAAGACAACTCAACCTGCCTTGGCTAGTGAAATATCTACTACCGAGTAGTATCATCATTTGGAATAATACCTTCAGGAAACCTGAAATCAAGTGAACCATATATATAGATAAAAAGTTTCTACAAATTATTTTGCCATTGTTTTCGCTGAAGCAAGTTCAGTATGTGAAATATCCTCTGTGATCTGGTCTGCATGGCCACTGATAAAAGTATATTAAAGTTTCTTGAGTACAATAATTGTGCCATGACATTTTTCAAAATCTAAACCATTATTAAAAACACAGATGAGAGATAGTGGAATGCTAATAAATAAGATGTAAAACCTGATATATACTAAAAATAGAGAAGTCTATTGCCCAGAGAATGGATGCCCCATCCCTGGAAGTGTTCAAGGCCAGGTTGGATGGGACCTTGAGCCACCTGGTTTAGAGGGAGGTGCCCCTTCCTGTGGCAGGGGGGTTGGAAGCAGGTGAAATTTAAAGTCCATTTCAAACCAAAAGAAATTCTGTGATTCTATGGTTATCCATTCCCTATTTCATACTTCAAGCACCTATTAGAATAATTTAGCCTTCTGGCAAAGAAAGTTACTTAAACTGTATCTCTAAAAGTCAGTCAAAATATCACATACAACTTGATTCCAGTGACAGGTTTTGGTGAAAGCCAATCTTTGGCTCTTTTATTCCACAAGGACCAGTGTTTCCATTATTAGGGAAAGGTAAATGATGCTGCCAGATGACCTTGGAGTATGTCATAGGTACTGACCTGAAAGTAATTTCTCCTTCTGTTTAAGTCCCCAGTGCCTCTAACACAACCTTGCCACAGGTACTGAGAGATACAACCTGAAATTATACCAAGGAAATTAGTATCAAGATGCTTCTTAATTAATTTACTATCACTATCACTTGAAATAAATGAATATGACCTGCTTGTGAAATACCTAGGATGGACAGGAAGAAGGAATAAAACTGTATTGTGCATCCTATGGTTACTCCTCCAGGCTGAACACAGAGGCTCAGGAAGGAAAAGTGTTCCTCCAGTCTGAGAGTATACAGAAGACTATGCATAAAAGTCTTGCCTGGGTAAACACCATTCCAGCATTAGTTAAAGACAGGATCAATCCACAGCTTTTCAGAGTAAGGATGAAGCTGACTATGGGGAGAAGTGCCAATAGTGAAAAATATTTCACTATTGAGGCAGATTTAGATTAGAAATTTAAGCAGATTCAGATTTAAAATTGCAGGCAAATTTTTATCTGGTACTATATTTAGTCACTAAAGGAATTTGAGGTTTTCTCCTCACTTGAAGGCCTGAAATCAAAACTGAGTGTGAGCCCTGTTTTTTAACTTCAGGTGTCTTCTGCATGGACCTCTGCTGTTGGGTAAGTCATTCAAACTTCCTTTGGATTTAATGGGGACACATAAATATGTGCAAGCATAACTTGGTTCATGCAATCTGCTTTGGGAACATTTAAAGATAACAGAAAGATGACAGAAAGATACTACTTCCTTTTTTATTACATTTTTATAAATAATTTTCAGGAGCAGCTCACAGGTGGACATGTCATATGAATCTCTCTGCACATGGCTTTAAAGTCACACGCAGGAGAGCTACTGAAAGATATGGAACTTAAATGGAAAATGAGTTTTTTTGAAGGCCAGTATTATGTAGAAGGCTAGAGAAGGATTTAGATGGGTCTTTCTGGCTTTGAAATGTTAATTCTAGGAAATAAAGACAATTGAGACTGAAGTTCTGCTAAAAGTTGAAGGCACTGTAGTGATACATAATTTTAAACTTAGTTATCTAGTGTCCTTTCAAAAGGCAAGTGATATTGGCAGTGGAGGATGTAATGAATGATACTGCGAAACTTAAAATCTGAAATGCCTGAAAGTAGTAGATGAAATGGGAAAAGGAGCACAGATGGGGCTTCTTAAAGGAAGAGTGACAAAACTGGAAAGAGCAGAACGTCACAAAATGCACGAAATGCACACGCCAAAGTTATCACTGAAGTATAGATGCTAGCAGGTGCAAAGGAAAAAGAGATATCATTTTAACAGAAAAATGCTTTTATAAAATATATATGTATATGTGTATGTTGGGCTATGTAGCTCTTAGGAAGACATAGCTTTTCTCCAAATGACACTGATTTCTCTAATCACATGTACGTTTAGACATTTTTAGTCATGAAATTTGAATGCAGGAATGAGCATTGCAGGATTAGCCTTTTCCTATCCTATCTAGTCAGATCATGGTATGCTCTGCCTCTTTGCAGCTCTAACATCACTACTCTGTGCTGGCATATCATACCTCCCATTTTTTAAAAACCTTTTTATGTATTATTCTTTCCTCTTGCAAGGCAGACACATATTCATTATATAAGAATAAATATGGTCTACGTATTTTGATTCCATGATCAAATGCAAGGTTTTCCCATGAACGAGTGTGTACTGCTTATAACTCTCCTATATTGCAGTGTTTCACAACACTGTTGACAAGCCACATCATTTCCAAGGTTCTTAAAAGCAGTTAAAATAATGTTCATACTAGCAATAATTAGCAAACAGACTATATGAATAATCACAGTCATTCCCACAAAGATTTCTTGTTTTCACAGACTAATCCATTACCTGCTTCAATGAACCGTCTTGTTGTTAATTTGCAAGGCTTTCACCCCTAGGTGATGGAAATACCTGCCCTCTTCCCAGTCTCCCATTTAGTATGGTTTTCAGTAATATGTATAATTCATGAGAAAAATTTGTTTGTCAAGCATTCCAGACAGGTCACTTAAATCCTAGATCAATTGATAATGTTCACACCAACATGGCCTGGAATTAAAATAGCCCTTACACTGGCTTCAGTATTTCCTTTAAACTAACAAGTTGGGCTTCAACTTTTAAAGATGCAAAGGAATCATTATTCTTTTAAATAAAGATTAGTTGCAGAGCTTTTTTAGAAAAAAACAGATTGCTACTCTGAATGCTAGCAATGTTCTTACAACGCCAGCAACAAATGTCATGCACTGTCACAAATGCATTCTGGCTTTTCTAGTAGCAGCAGCATGTGGCAAGCTGAATGGGTAAGACAGTTCAGGTAGATTTTATCTTCTAACACGTCAGAGTAGAATCTATCTGGAGCAGTGAAGTTGTCATTCAACTTATTTTTTGGTGGTTTAGATTAAAATTTCCATCCCCATTGCATCTCCCACCTGTCCCAACAAAAATCTCCTGTCTCATGTAACTCAAAATGTGATGAGCAAAATCTACATAGAAATATAAGTACACTTGATAAGCAGATAAAGTCAACCACATGTATAATGTCTTCTTGTAGCTAAAGAGTCTGCTTTCTGTTTCCATGATTCTTTTTCTCTTATGCATCCTTATGTCAGCTCTGAGCAGCATTGGGTTCTTCATGAAGGGGAGGCAGAGGACAGCACAGCAAAAACTGCAGGTTTTTGTGTATAATCTCCTGGACCTACTGGTGTCAATGGGCATTTTGTGGGAGATGTCTAAGGAAGCAAGGCTCAGTAACTATAGCTTGGTCTGAAATTCAATACACTTGGACTTTGATGATCCTTGTGGGTCCCTCCCAACTCAGGATATTCTATGATTCACTGTATTTTGATAGACATAAAAAAAAAAAAAATCTGAAGTTTTGGAAATAATGTATTATTAAGAATGTTATCATCTCACCTTCCCAGTTACACCTGCATACTGTATTTATTTGATTTTTTGTTCTTCCATTTATATTTAAAACCAGCAAACTCTGGATCCACTCAATGTAAACAAGTCTGAGTACTACAGTGCCCACATATAATTAAAAAATAGATATATGTAAATGTGACATTTGAGTCAACAGGTGTAAATATATCAGTCTGCTACAAGCTAGCATTTCCTGCTCATAAACATTATTCCCTTATTGCTCTGTACTCACTGTGCTTAATCCCGCAGGAATTATGATGTTTGTTGCTACATTTTGTAATGTATAGAACTTTATATTAATGTATGCAAAGAACTTCTGACTAAATGAATGCTTAAAAAGAAAACAAAGTTTTGCAGCTCTTATAATAAGAACACTTACTTGGATTGCATATTGGAAACCTGAAAATTGACCTTCTGTTTTAGGTCACCAGCAGTTCTCATTGTGCCATACTTCCATAAATAGGTGACTGCTGAACTCTCACTCAGACCAGCAGAAGTTGGGCTATATTCTTTCCATATCCCATTGTTGGGCTGTTCATGTTTAGGTGGAAGCTGTTCCATAGGTGGAAGCCAGGACTAAGGCGTATTTCTAGGTCCCTGAGGAGGTCTGAGACACTGCCATGGATGACACTCCTAAAACAAGTGTCAGACATGGGCAGGGTTCACTTCTGCAGGTGCTGCACTGGAGCCTCCAACGACTTTTTTTTGTCTGTTTATTTTGACTATTTTTTAAATTCCATGTGTGTTTTCTTTCTTCAGATGACAAGTGGGATGACTCACATAAGCAGCTCTTCCATTGACTGCACAGGCAGATGAGAAACCTAGCACCAAATTGATGCTGAATTTTTTTGTTGTATCACATCATTGCCAAGAGTTTAGTGAGGGGGAATGTGTGGATGTAGATACCCAATTTGTTTCCTGATAGCTAAACAAATCCAAGTTTTCTGTTTGCATATGAAAGACAAGTCCCCTTATTACCAGGAGAAGTAAGTTCTGCAGGGCAGGAGCTATCTTTCTCTTCTATTTGCCCAGTGGCCAGGCAAATTCTTTTTATTATGTTTTGGTTGTGCCTAGAGGTTAGGTCATGGATCAGGGCCTCTCTGAGCCAGACACTAGACAGAGGCTTGACAAACAAATGGTTTTTACCCCCAAAGCCTGCTGATTTATAAAACCCTCCAGTTACATAAATAAGAGTTTGGCTATCAAGGTGTCCTTGTTCCACAGGGATGTTGTTTATGTCAAATGTTATATTTAATTGTCCCCATGCTCAGATGAGCACATGCAGCACAAACTATGGAGCACTGCCCGGACTGGTCCTTGCTCCTGTGCCCAGTGTGTTAGGAAGCCGGGAAAGGAAGACAACAATTTCTGTGTTGGCAAGCAGCGCAACGCGTAGTGGGTGAATGGAGGAAACAGCTGGTGCTGAGCACCTGGCACCCATGGCATGTGTGTTTTGGGGAGGCTTCTTTCAGAGTAACTCTGATGTGCCCTAGAGGTGAAAGTGCAGCTTCTGATACAGTTTCACCCCAGAAGAGTCCAGTTTATGTCTCTGAGACTGCTTCACACTTAGAGAACATGACATTGATTGCAAGATTTGCCCCAGAAGTACAGACTTGACAGTCATTTAAAGACTAATTAGGTGGTTGTGGAGGCTCTGTCCAGCTCAGAACACAAGCAAGACTTGCCCAGAGACTACACTGGTGTTTTTAGACAAGGCCAAATGTAGACCAACTCAGGAGAGTAGACTCTCAGCATATACAAGGTTTAGATTCATCCCTATAATTGTATGAGCAATCAGTGGATTAGGTTTCAGCTACAGCCACTTTATTTGACGAGAGGTAGGTTAAAAACCAGCAGGTGGCAAAATGACAGCTGTGGAAAGATGAGCCACGAAACTGTCCACAAAAATTTAATTTGATTCCCTTTTTCTCCCATTTTTCAACCCTTTGACCTCTTAGTATTCCAACAGGCCATCAGAGACCCTTAATGGGATAGACGCCATATACCTTAGGAAGCAGTGGGGCATAGTCTCTGTATTTACTATTTATTTGAAATATTGTGCTTTATGCCCAGCAGGTCCTCAGAGGGCCATCAGGAATCTACATTGCCTAGTTAATGGCCACCTGGAGATAGAAATTACACATGTATTGTGAATGGTTTTACTTTTCCATCCTAGTTTCTTGTGAGAGGAACTAAATTCTAGTTCTTTGTCAGACATGCTCCTGAGAACTTTTTTTTTAAAATGTAAAATGTCACTATCTTTGGTACATGGCCTGCCTCTTAATAAGAAATCAAAAGGTCAAAGGAGTCCAGATATTCCACTCAGCACACAGTTTATAATGCCTTAATCTTCCTGGCTCTGCCAAAGTTTAGGTCTTTCCACCATTATGGTTTTCTTGTCTAAAAGCATGAGGAAACCATAGACTGATGTTTGGTTTAAGCTTGGGCATTATCCAGTCTCTTGGGTGATAAGCAATCCCTGAAGAAATGTCAATAACAACAAATAACCCAATTCTGTATCATTGAGAAGCATCTTGGAAGAAACAAAAGGGAATCAAGAACATAATGCTTCTAACATTGCTCACTCTGTTCTACCATGTCAAGCCAGTTGGGTCTCTCTTCTGTTTTTCTTCACCTGTGCACATTTTTGGAGGTAAGACCTGTCACCATATGTCTGTGGTACAGTAAGGCCCGTTATATATAAATTCATGTTATTATCTCCTTTGCTCTGGAGTGCATTGAGATCCTTGCATGTTGTGTAAGTTAAACACATTAGTGTTGCACTTCCTTATCTTTGTTACACATATTAAAGGACCAGTCCTGTTTGTGCTTAGTAACATTGTCCAGCTTTGTTAGTTGTACTTTTTTTGTCCTTGTGTGGTCATGGTCAAGGGTAAACATTTCGCTTAAGTATTTTGTGGAATAAAGGGGTAGCTAGTTGGAACATAACTAAGTAAAATTCCTTTATAAACTTATTTTCATTCAGTATATCATATCCTGACACAGAAAGTTGCACATTAACCAGACTTGTGACTACATGCTACTTTAATTGTTTTGATTTGCTGCTCTGCATAGCCAGAGGCTTTTTCTATGTATTAATAAACATTACATTAATTTTCCATTGTTCCTGGGCTTAAGATACCACAGGTCAAACTGGAGCCTCATGAATCCCACTGGAAAACAAGACCAAACAAAAATGCCATATTGCATCAGGAAGTGATGTCAGTAGCTGGAGTTTTGCTTCCAAACTTCTGTGTTTTACTTGACTTGCGAAGCTGTTTTCCTGTGCAAACCCATAGGCTTAATACTTGTGGGAATGACTGAGAACAAACATCTTGCAGTTTTACTGACTATCAATGCATCATTCTTTGACACACTATTAACAATCTGTTGACCTACGTAAAAATTGGAGTTTCAGGGAAAAAGAAAGTGTCCCATGTCTGCTTATCGATAAAATGCTCACGCTGCATAGATACATGAGTATATTGGATCGAGCTGCTCGTAGTTAACACATTCAAGATCCTACTTATTGTCAATATCTGACCCAAAACCAATGATTCATGTTCCAAAGAAAATGCTGCTTTTATATTTTTCCACCAACCCAGTCTCTCACCACAGACCCAAGTTATTCCCCCAACTACTGCTCTACATCTGGGTGACATGAGAGATAATTGCAGGACGCTTACAGTCCTGATAAACTATGGTTTCCCTTGCTCTGCAGCCCTTTGAAGTTGCAGACAGTTTCATGATAATTGATAATCTAATCTCTTCCCAGCCTGTTTTTTTTTTAAAGGCTGCTCTGAAACAGCAAGAAGGGGAAATATTACAGCATAAGTATTGATTGCTGCATGCAGAGGTCACTGTGTGGGGATTGCACTTTTATCACAAGGTTCTTGCGAAAGGTGAAGTTTTGGCAAGATCCTAATAATAACTGTGGAGTACTAGTTAAATACAAGGGGCAGGGGGAGGAAAATTATTTTTTATTCTTAGTACCTCAAGGCTATACATGGCAATTACTATTGCAGAGGCAATAAAGAAGTTGTTAATTACAGGTTTTATACCCTTGTAGCACAAAGTAAGAATGAAAGGACTAAAGGTTACAAGTGGTACGGAAGAAAGAAAAGGACAGAAGAGTTGCTGGAGGTTTTAGTGCTGTTTAGTGAAACAAGTTATGTAAGTTTTAGTGGGCTAGGACATGACAGAGGGGCAATTTCAGTTTGATCAGGATAAGAACTTGAAATCTTGCTTAACATTTGCTTGATTGCCCTTCAAATTTTTGCTGGGACTACATGCTTACCTAAAACCTTCACACTGGCTGCTGTCTTCCACTGGAGCAAAGCCATTGCATGAGAACATTGTGAAAAATGTTAGAGTTTTGCAGCTCTAAATATGCTTCAGAGACATTTTAATGACTGAAATTCTGGACAGTGGTTTTGTCAGGGACTCTCTCTAGAAATACAGAATTGGTAAGTGGAATGGTTATACTTTACAAGCGTAATACAAAAACATGGTAAATATCTGTGTGTTTAACAGAGGCAATTTGTTTATAAATGAGAAAAGTTTCCGTTCCATTCCATTTGACGAACTTATCCTTGTGATAAGTGATATTCATGAGAATTTGTAGTACTGTACAATATGTTAACTAGGGGCATGTAATTTTCTGAATGCTGACAGGGATAAATATATGCGCCTGCACACACACAAAACTCACACATACTTAATGAGAGCAAAATTAAAGTCTTCTGAAACAAGGCTGATTGATTAAAACTCAACAGACCCACACAAATATGAACACTAATACACATGGCTCATAAAGTGCTTTCACACCACATCTTTAAAAGGGCAATGCAAACACTAACTTCTCACCAGACCAAACCATTAACTGTGCCAGACAAGAAATGGGATAACTGGTGAGTAAAAGGCATAACTAGCTCTTGTAACATTTCCTCTCCCCTTTGTCTTTTTTTTCCCCTGACTGTACACCATTGCAAATTAGAGCTCTTTAACTTTGAGCCAGACTGCATTTCCAGATTACTGGAAATGGCAACACAGTTTGACCTTATCCATCCTCACCCTACTGGCCTTTAAAGTAAAGAACAGGGCTGTGGTATAGCCGTCTACTTTGGTTTTGCACATTCGGAGAATTCATCAATTGCATTACACTTGGCATGGTTGTTTGTAAAATTGGACCTAGGCAATGATTTATTTGCAAAAAATCAATAACGTTGAATTTGACAAGGAATAGGTCTTATAAGCCAGGTGGAATTGGGTACAACTGGGAAATACTGTGATAGTCCAGCATTCTCCTTTTTAATTCCTCTTTTTGCTCTCTCTTTTCTCTGATCTTTTAGAAGCGTGTCAGTGCCTTACTTGTAGGTATTTAGATAATACAGACATTACTGCTGCTCTTTCTACTCCACCATCACCTCTTCTGATCACAATAATTGCTGTCACTAACTGTGAGGAGATACTGATTTCCAGCAGGTGAAGTTTCTTCACTCATTCTTCGCCCTTCTATCACCTGTATTAGTTATGCTCCTTTTTAAGGTTTCTGCAGGCTTCCTTAGAACACCAGGCATATGAGTTTCTGGAGATTCATTTTCACAAGAAAATTGAGAGAAGAATTTTGTCTCTCACCATACAATTTGGTGAGAACTGTAATTCCGTGGGAGCCACTGGAGAGCTGCAAATTCTGTGTTTGAGCATTGTGAATGCACAGATCATTTGTTTGGATCATGTTCCATGAGTTTAAAGTCTCCTGGCTGTCTCTGACCCACTACATGTGTGCATCAAAGTTGGTGTGCAACAGTGATGCAGATCTGAGAGGGTCTGGAACTCAGACTCACTGCAAAAGGTCTCTGTGACTTACCATACTTTGGTCCAGGAAGTCCTGAACATCCATATGGATTATTCTTCTTATTATTTTTTCTCTGATCTCTCTGTTATGATATCAACTTTGTTTTCTCCTTCCTTCTCCTGCTCTCTGTACTTCCATATGATTTCATTTTCTCATCTTAACTTCCACAGCTTTATGTATTTGGGAATCACTCTCCTCCCAGAGTGATGTGAGGAGACGCCTCAGTGTAGTAGGCCTCCCATACTTTTTTCAGAAGAGAATAAAAAACAGAAAAAAGAAATTAAAACAGCTCAAGAAATTCACTTAGCCTAACCATGTAAAATTAGGTTGTTTTGACTTTGAGAGCAACATCCTCTTCTTGGATTATCTTGCACATACTTTTTTTCTTCCACTGCTTCTTTTTCTAAGTTTCCCCTTGTCTCTCTGTCTGGATTCTTGACTGTACATCTTTCCACCCCCTGCCCCACTCTCTCATTCTATTTTCCCCATTCTGTAAGAGATCATAGATGTAATTTGAATTATCTGAGGACAACAAGGGCAAATAAATGTATGCTGGCCGATTGACCCTGGTCAGCCAGTCTGAAGAAAACACACGGCTTCTGTGTCTTTTATCTCAGAGATAGGAATTTCTATGGAAAATTATTAGCTACTACTGTGGCCTGTGTCAGAGTCAGGTAAGGAAGCACGTAGTAGCTTTATATAGATAAAAGCTTTCAGTGTGCCTAATTTTCTGGCTAGAACTCTATCCCATTTTCCTAGGAACTTTATAAAGCAGTAATTTTAGCACACAGCTTTCCCCATGACTGAACTTTTGTGTTTACTTATTTTAAATATAACACCTTTTAGAAGATGATGTGTGGGTAGGTGTGGTGTGGGAAGAAACTGCTGCACTTTGGTTAAAGCACCAAGCATACACTTAATAAAAGGCAGAAGGAGGACACACTTTTTTCCCTCGACTTTGAAGGAACTTCTTTGTGTGCTTATGGTACTAAAGGTTTTCTTCTTAATTTAATATGTTGGTTGATCCTAGTTTCTTGGCCTGATTTAATGTCTTTTATTTTCAGAATTAAAGATTTCTGATTTCTTTTATATCCCTAGCATTGTTTTCATGTCTGTTTGTAATATCCTTTCTATTGGATGCTGTTTCTTCTATGTTGTCTGCTCCGTCTGTGATAGGGCTTTCGCTGGTGTAAATTCAGGCCAATATCTGAGTGGTGAGGAAAAGTACTTTTCTCTCTTTCTCCCGTTCTGGAGAGCTTTTGTATAGTTTTGTTCTGTGTGGACTTTCTTAATATCTTCACCAGGAGTGTGTATGACTCTGCCTAGCAGACTGGATCTCCAGGATCACTTTCCCATGTTACTTATGAGAGGCCTGTTGTGTGTCTTTCCTGTGTAGTTGCACTGGAGGGGATTTGGGCACAGAAAGCCTTTACACGCTGACATAAAACTGATATTTGGCCATGGAGGTTTTTGTTATGGATGAGGATGTTTCTTTCCTGGGAAATCCCATTTATGTTCTTCTGATACTACAGTGGGCACAAATACTTTAGGATGATCACAAAACAATTTTACCATTATTTTGTAAGCAGAAAAATAAGATCTATAAAAAGTTTAAATTAAGAGTAATCAAGAATTTTCCAATCAAGAGCTGATTCATATCTCATAAAAAATGTGGAGTTTTTTTAGAAATGAAAAACACTTGAGACTTCATGTGTTATTCTTCTGTGGACAGCCTGGGCCATCTAGTCACAACCTACTCGTGGTAATCCTTCCTGCATTACTCAATAGAGAGGTATAGCTGGGAAGAAAACTGCATTTGACTCATGTTTTGTTACTCTCTGTTTCATGTAGCAGCAGGATAAGGTTCTGCCCTTTTTGCAAGTATCCATATTCTGATCTCTAACAAGAGACTTGAATATCTGTGGATTGTGTGAAATGCACAGAGAAACTGCTGCTTTAAGAGCTACTTCCCTACAGCAGAGGAAGCAGCCAATGCTCTGTGGGGAATAAACTCCAGTTGGCTGTCCTAAACTATTACTCTTACAGCGAATTCCTATTAGTTTATCCTGCATCTGAAATAGGTAGGTAGAATTGATGTCATTTAATGGCCAGGATATTCATAGGAATGACCTACATGTGGAGGACACAGACTGTAAACAAAATTGTATTTTGTTCATTAGCTACAGTACAAATCAATTCTGGGTAACAGAGACATCCTAATAAGACATTTTTGTCGTACGTCTACGATCAAGGTGAACCTTAAAATAGTTGTGTAATATACACATATAATATTAAATTATTAACCATACAGAGATAAACTGGTTCCATTCAGCAACATCCAGCTGCTACTTATAAAAACAATGTTCTGAGAATTATGAATGGGTCACACTTCTAAAATTGTGTTACCGTACTAGAGTGTAGAGGACATAGATCTACTTATACCTTCCTGCAGGTTATTCCTAGATACAGTGTGTGTAACTTGCAGGAAGGTAGTCCCTTGTATTTTGTAGGCGTGGAAACATGAATTTCCAAGAGGATTACACCAGGGGTTTCTGTCATTCATTTTCCTCTCTGACAATGACTGGCATGTATTCACAAGTGAGTGTTAAACGTGATAAATTTGTAAGCTGGGTTCCAAGTCAATCAATTAGCTACATGAAAACTACTAATCTTGGATTACTTATGCTCTGGATATATTTCTACCAGCTCTGTATGCACTAACAATGTGTTAAATGATAGAGTTGTGGTGATTGCTACAAAAAATATGCAGTCTATAGTCTGAGACAGGTCGGACAAAAATGCATCTAGACATTAGTGATGTAGGATCCCTCAGATAGATCAATGAGACTATCTAATACTGATGTAAGTTAAAGGAAGCAGCCTAGGAGAAAAGGGAAAATTTAAGGGCTGATATAAAGGAAAAATGTGTCAGGAAACTCTGGCAGAGAAAAGGCACAATACACATCTGGGCAAGAGAATCTAGATCTGATGGGTCAATACATGTGTCGGTAAGGGGAGTGTTAAGAGGAAAATGTTACATGTAATAGAATTTGAATTCTGTGTGTAAGAGGTTTTAAAACAAAAGGCTCACACAGACATAAAAAAAAGATTGCAATGCATGAAGTTTTCCCTTTCCAAAAGGAAAAATAAAAAGAGAGAAAAAAAAAAAGAAAAAAACCCTGGAAATGCTGGATATCCTCAGAATCCAACATATTAGCTGTTAGAGAGTACAGATAAATTACAGCCAATCAAAAGCAGTAAGGTAGAGTGAGTGCTTGGTATGTTGACCTGTTTTTCAGTAGCAGCACTTATTCTTCAGAGCTGTAACAACTTGATAGTTAGTGGAAGAGTGGTAGCCTCAGATGGGCTACAGAAACTTTTACTTCTTGGTCACGGTTTGAGTCCAGCCTGGGTTTTCTGAGGCACAAAAGAAAACGCAGATGCTGCTGTCCTTGCATAATTCAGCTGTGCAGCTTTCATTCTCTGCCTGTGTGAACAATCCCACTCCAGATGGAGCCCACTCCTGAAACCCTCCTTTTACTGCACCTGCTCTACCTGCAGCCTGGCTGTCTTCACAGTAACTCACACCACTGACCATTTTTAATTGGAAGTGAAATCAACCAAAGACATTAAAGAAATTGCAAGCAGTTGCTTGTAATCACAGCTTAGTGAAAGAGACATTGCAGTCCCTGAGTGGAATGATGAACCAAACCAATAGAGGGTACGCTATGGAATAGCCCAAAAAGGAAGCATTGCTTGTGGGATGTCAACTCATCTTTATCTGTCAGCAGTGAAAACACAAGAAGACATGCCCTTTTGAAAAGTAAACACAAAATTATGCCTCCAACACAAACCCAAGCCATTAAAAAGGCAGCTTTTATTCCTTCTCATAATGTTCAGGAACATAAGGCAGTAGCACTGATGTGGCTCCACAGCTGTTGCCAGGGGAAAGTAGGAATGTAGCCTGCCACATCTGGGGTGACATCTTTGAAGAGGCACTTAATCTGCAGTGCTGAGGTATGCTAAGCCTCTTTGCTTTTCTTTGCCAGTTCTCAAGCTAATACTACTCCTGGAGAGCAATGCTGATTTCAAGTCAATGGGTGAGATGAAAGAACAATTAAGGACAGTGATGCTTTATGCATTGTGGAAAACATAAAGACAGGACAATAGCATAATTCCTTGATCACTCCAGCAGAAGATTTACTTTGCCACACTTTAAAGTTGTAGGTTCCCAATTTCTAAAACAAAAATGACAGGAATTTTTAATCACTGAGTGTGTGTTTTGTGAATTGAAGGGGGGCATTGAAAGACTGGAAAATAAAAGGTATCTACTGCTATTACACTGATGTGTTTCTATTGGATCAAAGCATTTTCTTCTCTGTAGCTCTTCAGAAACAATTTGCCAGTATTGCTAGGCAGGCATTACACAAAGAAAGAATCAGGTGAAGAAACAAACACAAGAGAAACTCTAAAAAGTAAAAATGCCTTTATGTCATTATTCCTATTTTCTAATAATTGAAAAACTCAGAATCCAGACCTTTTAGGTTGCTGCTTAAAAAAAAAAAAAATACAAGAAGGGACATGAGAGAGAAAGAAAACACAGAAATACTGATCTCACATATCTAGTCTAAACTTTTCTTTGGTTTGTGGGGGGATAACATTTATTCCAAAACCAGAATAAGAGGCTGAGTCTTACAATAGGGTTGCCAGGCATTTGAATCTTCAGATTTCTGTGCTATGTTAAAGTCTGGCTGGTTGCATTGTGTTAAATGATGAAGTACAAAATTAGGATATTACTAGTTGCTGCAGAGCCCTGCACTTAAACTAAATGCTCTTCAAAAGAATATTTTTAATTTCATCTTGAGTGGTGAAATGACTTTTATTTTTGAAGATTTTAGAAGCTTTTACATCTAGGTGTACAATACCTAAACATTACTCCCCAAGACATGAATCTAACTTTATTTATGTATGCCTGTGTTTGTACATTCATATAAACATATATATCTACTTGCACACACACACTTACTCACACATAGTTTAGATTTCTTTTACCAGTATAAAAATTTCACCTTCCCATGTATGTGAGCCTTTAGTAATAAAAGAATGCACTGTTTGCAAGTACTGTTTGGAGAACTATCACTTTGGCCCAGAACTCAAGGGAATGTTCAATGATGGACCAAAATTCATGTCTCAGCCCCCACTTTTAGACAAACATAGGAAAGCAGCAAAAAGCCTGGTAGTGTTCACAGCACTCAGAAATTACTCTGTTTAAAGCAGACATTTTGGACTAGAAATTTCTGAAATTTTTAAGAGATTGAAAGGAAAGGAAAATAACCTCAGAAAATCAGAGCAGTGAACCATTTTTTTAATTTATGAAAAAGTGTCATTGAAAATATGTAGCACAGGTCAGGGCCTATGATAATACCTCAGGGGAGTTTTTTAACTTGCTGCCATCCAGTCAGTTTCACTGGAAAAAGTAATTTGGGTAGCAGTCTCCTGTTTCCCTTCTCTCTCTGATGGGCTGTGTGACTGTGGACAGGTCATTCAGGATTTGATCCAAAACCCATTAATGTCAAGAGAAAGACTCCTGTTGACTTCAGTGATCTTTAGATTGGAATCTGTGTTTCTGCTTCTTGCCTGGATGCTACTAACTTCCACTGTGTGTATTTGAAAGCTAGAGTCTTTCTGTGCTTCAGTATTCTCATATCTGAAAGGTCTGTGGTGAGACAGCCTAATTAGTATAATCTATGTTAACATTTTAATGCATAATCTTATTCAGAGACCTAAGAACATTAAATAATAAAACATGATCTAAAAGATTTGTAAGGTTGTGCTAAGAAAAACAAATAAGAAAACCAATTTATATTACTATCTGAAAGTTTTAAAACATCTTCCTAGGCTTAATGGGCAAAATCAGGCAATTTTTCTGTGGTTATGGTAGAATTTGTCTGTTTAAGTTGCTGTTGCTCTGTGGCTGAGGGATGGTGTAGGAGAATGGCAAAAGGGAACATGGCACAGAAATCTTGTCAGTATGTCAGGTTGTGGGGATGTGAAGCAGGTTGGTTGGACTGGGGCTCAGTGTCTATTTCTCAATAGACCTTTCAGGGTTGTTTTGTTTTTGATTTTTTTTTTTAATTTTTTTTTGGTACTGTTTTCTATTTCTAAATCAGTATGGAATTCACAAGACCAATTTATCTCCTATTTCATGGTCTTTAGGAATATTTTCTCTTTTTTTGTACTTTAGCATTCTCCACTGTTGTCTAGCCAAATCCATTCCCTAAGACTGTAGTGCCTTCTCCTTACAATGCCACTCTAAGACAATGGCCATGATGGGAACCACATGCCTAAAACTGGTACTAAGTCTTGACTCTCGTCCATGAATTTTCTTACTGTAACATATGGTCATCTCCAGTGCCATGCGAGGCTGGTAGGAATTTGCTAATCATGTTCAAGACATCATTTTTATACTATTATCTCCCTTATGTTGCCAACATATACAGAAAAAGGAGGATTCTGCTTTCAGTGGTTTCTCATGAAACAGCAAGAAGGAATCAAGTCAAGTGGGTTGGCTCAGGTGCTCACCTCAGTTAGCCAGGGTGTGGCAACTGCACCATTCAGCTTGGTGTCATCTTCAAACTTTCAAAAGGTGCACTCAATTCCTTTGTCTATATCATTCATGAAGATATTAATAACACTGGTCCCGATATGGACCCCTGAGGGACACCACTTGCCACTGATGTTCATTGGGACTCTGAGCCAGTGACCACTACTCTCTGGATGTGACCATCCAGCCACTTTTCATCACTCTCTGATGGCTCTCTGAATCATGAGCATTTTGGGTAGATGGATTTTATTCCTTTTCTTCTTCCCTGCCTTTGGAGGCCTTCTTTTTGTCCCTGTGTGGGAAAGGTAAAAACAATCTCATTTTCCATGTTGTCAAGAAACAGTGGAGCGTTGGGTTTGTTGTTCTATTTTGGTATTTAAGCGGACAGTTGAAAGAAGTAAAAAGACCTTAAAATGTCATGTATTAGATATGTAAAATAAGGTGGTGGGTGAAGGAAACAGCGAAGCAGGGATATACAGGTACTGGGAAAACATGCTTTAGAAAATGAAATAGCTTTTGACTCTGAAAGAGCCACATATGAATGCTGGTCCCAGATTTCCTGTGGTAGCTGGCTGCATGTATGGAACACTGCCACTTTAAAAATTTATTTACAGGTGCCGTGTCTGTATGGACAAATTATTTTCTATAATTACCCATATTCTTTTAAAGAAAAGAACCCCAGGAATCCCTCAGATGATAATGCAGTAAACCCATTGAGCCACAACACAGCATCTCCCTCCTCAGAAGCAGACATTGAAGGGAGGTGAGCTGAAGCTGCCCCAGCCACAGCAGGTAGCTCAGCACACTCACTTGGCTGAAGTATAGATGCCTGAATGGATACCAGTTCCCTTCCCCCTTCAAAATACCGTGCCATCCCACTCCTCTGTGTGCTAGCTTGCCCAGCTGTACCCTTTTATGCCTCTTATAGACAGACACACAAAAGCTTTGTGCACTAAACATTGGTTCTGCTTCCACACTATGCACATTCTCATTTACATATATATACACATGTATATACATGTATGTATATATGTAGATACTCACAAAGCTTGTAACTGGAAGCCCAAGTGGATAAGGTGTTGGGCTGTAAGCAAACTGCAGAATTACACAGTGGAAACACAAAGAGACCCAAACTACCACCTTCAGAAAGATGTGGATTGCATTCGAGCACAGTGGGTTAGGGTACTCCTCACTCCCTATGTACCTCTCTCAAGGGATTTGGAGCTCCTCTTCATTTTACACTGCTATGGCTGAGATTCAAAGATCAGCATCACCCTTCGCTTTTAGATGCTCTTAGACAGTGCCTGTGGGTTCCTTCACATGTACACACTTGCATCCATGCACACCACCCTCTCTGTGATGTTCAAACTTATAAACCTTGTGCAATTGTTGTAACCAACAAATACAGTAAAGAAAAAGGTAGTAATGCTAAATAAGGACAGACTAAGCCAAACCAGTATTTTATGCCTTTCCACGAAGTCCAAGCAGCCTGGAAATATTTTTAAGTGCAAATGTAAGAACTAATCTCACTCTTAATAGCCACAGAATTTGTAAATAGCTTCTTTATAACCTTTGTCATTCCTGTGCCTTCATCACAAGATAATTACACAAGTCCAGTGTTTCTAAGTGCATAGTTCTCTGGGATGGCATCCGCTACATAACTTCCCTTTCAGTTTTCTAATTTTTCTTCCTTCTCCATCAGCAGGTGACAGACACACTATATGCTTCCCTGGTACACTTGATAGGGCAAGATATTTTTAGTGATCTGCGTAAATATTTTGAATTTTGCCTAGTCTAAGCCTCTAAAATGTCCATATATGAGATTAGAATCTTACTTGAGTCAAAGCCTGCGATCCTGCAGTAATGCATCAAGGCAAGAAAATGGAAACCTACTATGGAGACATATGAAGTCACCCCTTAATTATTCTAATTCCCATGTCTAAATATATTATTTCATGGTAGCAGGACAAACCAGGGCATTTGGAAATTACCTGACATTCAAGATCGTGAGCTCTTATCAATTCAAACCCCTTTGACCTGTGTGGAGAAAACATCTTAAACAGTTGAAATGAGTAATAAAAAGAGACTTCTCTGCTCTGCAGATTGCAGTGTGCTATGGAAATGCCCTAACAAACATTAAATGAGCTTGTTCAAAGGCCAGGAGCAGGAAAGGGAGACAGATCTGTACAAACTAAGGCAGTTTTGCAGGTTGTCTTAGGCAGAAAAGTTTTGTGATCCAAGACAGTTCATTTAAAGCTTGCTGGGCTATCTCTGTGCTCAGCTGCAGAAGGCTGGGGAGAGTTTATTTCACACAGCTTAGATGACTAAAGTAAGTATACTGTTTAAGCAAAATTTTTACAACACCCTTATGGATACAAATAAATACTCTAAAGAGATCACTTATCCAATCTCTTTTAAATGTCTATATTTGGATGAGATAAACTTCACCCTTTTCTCTCCACTGAATGTAGAGGGCTCAGATTTCTAGCTTTGAGATAGACATCAACATGTTAAAGTCTAATGCAAAAGAGATAAATCCCCATCTCTACCTTTTCAGACAGGTAGAAAAAACCATCTGGTTCTCTCAGTGCTGTGCTAATTCTGAATTCTAAATGGAGCAATATAATCAGAATCTTGAATTCGTAGGCGTCAGAAATGAACACAGCTTCTTGGTTGTTGGTCTTCCTCTGATGGTTGGACCGCATGAACCTCTGGGGTCATGTGGTCTCATTTATACACAAGGAATTGAGATCCATATGTTTCTGGGTGGACTGCAGAGGGAACGTGTAGAAATCCTGCACTGCATCATCACGGGACTAATACACGACCAAAGCCACTGCATATCAGAAAACAGTATTCAGTCATTAAAGACCTCAGTGTTTGAGATATTTATACAGCTAGTGATAGAACCATGTGAAAAACAAACTACTGTCCACCCCACCCACTTCCCCCCTCCCACCCTTTTAGACTGAATCCCCTAATTTGCTCACTGAAGAAGGAGAAGAAGAAAAGTTCACCACAAAACAATGTTCAGATATATGAACAGTGGTTGAGCTCTGAGCTCAAAACTACTACTGGTGTTGGACCCCATCTTGCCCTGTGTGTAGGTCTGAGAAGCCATTCCACTTTGGACATCTATTTGGTAACTCTACCAAAGCCACATACAAAAGGATTTGGCAATTTCTAAAAGAAGTATTGCAGTTCAAAGCTGCAGAACTGTGTGTAACAATTCTGTGTCCTAACATTAAAAGTCTTTAACATTTGGTGCAAACGTTAATGTTACTTCTGAAGCCTTGAAAAGAGCACTCATTAATCAAATAAAAACTGTCATTCTCCCATGATAAGGCTTAAAAAGCCAAATCAGTTTACAGATGTACAGAAGAAGACCACTAACATTAGCGAGCAGTAAAGAAGGCAACTCTCTTCCCAAATTCTGGCTCAAATTTCAGTCAGAAATTAATAAGGCAGTATGAGTTATTTGCTTTTAACAAAAAGTAAACTCTGAATTGCAGGTTAACAAATCTGAAAGAGAGACAAAGGTCTAAACCAGACATAACTTGGGAATAAGGAGTTGCCCAACACAGTAAAAACAGAGAAAGATATTTTAATGTAAATCAATACGCAGAAACTAGTGAAGCGAGATAGAAAAAGTTCAGATATGTTGTACTCTGCTGATTTCTCTCTCTATGGTTTCTGCTACTGTGGTGTCTCAGACTGTTTGAACCCCTTTGTAATCTTACAGCTCGTGAATCTTTCAAATTCTATTAAATCCTACATCTTTGCTCAGCATTTGAATTTATAGTACTTGCACTAGGTGGCATAGAAGTGAGAGGTCTGTCCTCATGTCTGTTGAAAAAGAAGATGTACTTTCGACTTCAAACTGTATCATTAGCTCATGCACCATTTTGTGTGATGGCAACTGGGGCTTTTCAGCAATGAAATCAGTACCAGCGCAGAAGGACAGGTGAATCTGTGTTCAAGAAGCGAAACAAGTACACCTGGCCCATGTTACACAAAAATTAGAAAAATACTTCAAAAAGTGTTCCTAGTAAAACACTGTGTACTGTGGCCCACTGTGCATTGACAAGACTTAGATTTTTCAAAAAAAGTGCAAAGAGTTTTAAGGGCTTTAATTCCCTCTCTAATATTGGCCAGTGATAATAGGAGTTTGCAATCATAGATATTAGGGAGGGATGAGAGTTATTTGACTGCTGCACTCTGTTTTTCTCCTTACACTCAGAACAGTTCAATACAGAGGGTGTTCCTCTCGGTCTCATTTTGTTTTTAGTTACTTATATTGAGGGCCATTTCCCTGTCAGAGTTTCTTTAGCACACAGAAACTGAAGTTTCTTCAGTTCCCATTGAATCTGTCTAAATAAATTTCAGAGAAGATGATGAATTTTGAAAGTTTAATTTTCTGATGGATCTGTCAGCTTTTGCTATTTTGAGCAAAGAGACCTGACAAAAACTGTTTTCATCACCAGATGCCCAACTCCTGACATCAGCTCCTGCACTCTGCTCTGCTTCCCCTTTCCCAGTGGTCCTTCTAAGGAACGATGTTCTTCGTTATCCAAGGAAGGGAAATATTGCACTGGTTCTTTTGCAGGTCCACCAACCCCATGGTGCTCTGCAGGAAACAGTGCTCTGCATGAACCCTGCAGTAGGGTCATAGTCTGATCTCTGTAAATCTCATCCTAATCTCTTACCTAAGGAGAAGGTAACTTCAAACATGAAGTTTAATTTTTATTTTAGAGCAGGTGTTACAAAAATTTAATTGCAGGGCTAGATAGACATGTGGCATGGTTTGACACTGGCCAAATGCCAGGCACCCACAGTAGCTGCTCACTCACCCTCCCCTACCACAGCTGGGCAGAGGAGAGAAAATTTAATGAAGGCCTTATGAGTTGAGATAAGGACCTGGAGAAAACAGTCCAAGGGCAAAACAGGCTCAACTTAGAAATACAAAGTGAGTTTATTACTCACAAAATCAGAGAAGGATGATGAGAAGTAAAATAAGCCCATAAAAACACCTCTTCTTCCCCCAAGCCCTCCCTCCTTCTCACCAACAGTGCAGGGAGATAGGTTGTGGGGGTTTTGGTCAGTTGTCACCCAAGATTTTCTTCCACTGCACAGGAAGAGGAGTCCTTTCCTTGCTACACTGTTGGGTCCCTCCCATGGGAGACAGTTCTCCATGAACTTCTCCAGCGTGGTCCCGCTCTCACGAGCAGCAGTCCTCCCAAAACTGCTGCAACGTGAGCCCCTCTCATGGGCACATAGTCCTTCCAAAACTGCTGTGGTGTGGGTCACTCTTCCATGGGGTGCAGTCCTCCAAGGATAGGCTGCTCCAGCCTGGAAGCAGGGGCCCCATCTCTCCACAGGTCTCCCACTGGAACACAGCCTCCTCCAGGCATCCACCCGCTCCTGTGTGAGCACCTCCCCCACAGGCTGTGGATGGATCTCTGCATCCCCTGTGGATCCCCATGGGCTGCAGGGAGACAACCTACTGCACCATGGTCATCACCACGGCCTGCAGAGGAACCTCAGCTCTGGCACCTGGAACACCTCCTCCCCCTCCTTCTCCACTGACCTTGGTGTCTCCATGTTGTTTTCCTCCTCTTCTCACCTCCTCTTCTCTAGCTGGAATTCAAATTGCCTTCCCCCTTTGTCTTAATTTTCTTCTTAAATATGTTATCACAGAGGTGTTACCAGCCTCTCTAATTGGCCCAGCTTTGGCCAGCAGCATATCCATCTTCAGAGCCATCAGGGATTGGCTCTGCTGGACAGGGTGGAAGCCACAGAAGCCACCTCTGTGGCTGCCCCACTACCAAAAACCAGGCCAACACAACATGCTATCCACCAAGGTGTTTCAGGTTTTTTGTGTCTTTTGCTGAGTTATTTTTGTCAAATACCTTCTGTTTGTTTTAGCTGAAACACCTTTGGCAAAGCATATTAGTCTTCATAAAACCTCATCCATTTTCCTCGTTTGGGGAAGCAGTTCAGCTGGAATTCCTTCTAAGTCTCCTGTGTCAGGAGTGACAACGTGTTTTCTTTGTCGGCTTTGGATAAGTGAGTCACATGCATTTTTAAGAACGGATAGATGGTTGACATGCGGAGAAAGTAGGTGGATATAAACTTAAACTTTGCACTTACTAGCATCTGCAGTAAACAACAGAGAATATGTAGGGCTTGAGAGAAAGCCTTTTGGAATTCTACAAAGTTTAATGCATAAGTTCAAAATTTATTCCTAATTTTTGCTGAAGGACATCTACACCAATGCATGCAGCATGGGCAACAAACAGGAGGAGCTGGAAGCCATTGTGCAGCAGGCAAGCTGTGACAAAATTGCTATCACGGAGGGATGGTGGGATGACTTGCACAAGAGAAGTGCTGAAATGGATGGCTGTAAACTCTTCAGAAGGGATTGGGAAGGAAGGAGAGGGAGTGGACTATCCCTGGTTGTTGGAGAGGGTTTTGGTGATCTAGAGCTTAATAATGATGACAGTAGGGTTGAGTATTTGTGGGTAAGAATTAGGGGTAAGGTCAACAGTGCAGATATGCTCATGGGAGTCTGTTATAGACCACCCAACTAAGATGAAGAGGCAGACAAAACATTCTATAAGCAGCTGGGAGAAATCTCACAATCGGTAGCCCTTGTTCTTGGGGCAGACTCCAACTTACCAGATGTGTGTTGGAAATACAGCACAGCAGAGAGTAAGCAGTCTAGGAGGTTGCCAGCATGCGTGGAAGAGAACTTCCTGACACAGCTGACGAGGGAGCTGACTGGGGAATGCACCTTGCTGGACCTGGTGTTTATGAACAGAAGAACTGATGGGCGATGTAATGGTTGGAGGCTGTCTTGGGCACAGCTATCCCAAAATGATGGTTTTGATTCTTGGAGAAGGAGAGGGTTCAGCACAACTGCAGCCTTGGACTTCCAGCAGGCAGACTTTGGTCTGTTTAGGAGGCTGGTTGACGGAGTCCTCTGGGAGGCAGTGCTGAAGGACAAAGCAGTCCAGGAAGGTTGGACATTATTCAGGAAGGAAATCTTAAAACTGCAGGAGCAGGCTGTCCTGGTTTTCTGGAAGATGAGCCAGCAGGCAAGAAGACTACCCTGGCTGAACAGAGAGTTTTGTCTGGAATGCAGGAAAAAAAGGAGAGTTTATTACCTTTGAAGAAGGGTCAGGCAACTCAGGAGGACTACAAGGATGTTGTGTGATTATGCAGGGAGAATATTAAAAGGGCCAGTTAGAACTTAATCTGGCTACTGCCATATAAGACTACAAAAATGTTTCTATAAATACATCAGCAATAAAAGGAGGGCTAAGGAGGGTCTCCAACCTTTATTGGATGTAGGGGGAAATGTAGTGACACAGGTTGAGGAAAAGATTGAGGTAAGTAGCACCTTCTTTGCCTCAGTCTGTAATGGTAAGACCAGTTATTCTCCAGATACCCAGCCCCCTGAGCCAGAAGACAGGGATGGGGAGCAGAATAAATTCCCCATAATCCAGGAGGAAATGGTCAATGACCTGCTACATCACTTAGACATACAAAAATCTGTGAGGGCAGATGCAATCCACCTAAGAGTTCAGAGGGAGCTGGTGAAAGTGCTCATCAAGCCACTTTCCATCACTTATCAGCAGTCCTGGCTAGCTGGGGAGGTCCCATTTACCGGATATCGTGACATTCATCTACAAGAAGAGCAAGAAGGAGGATCCAGGGAACTACAGGCCTGTCAATCTGGCCTCTGTACTGAGGAACATCATGGAGCAGAACATCTTGAATGCCATCAGTCACCATGTAAAAGACAACCAGGAGATCAGGCCCAGCTGGCATGGGTTTATGAAAGACGGGTCCTGCTCGATCAACCTGATTTCATCCTACGACAAAGTGACCCACTTAGTGGCTGTGAACGTTGTCTACCTGGACTTTAGTAAAGCCTTTGACACTGTTTTCCACAGCAATCTCCTGGACAAACTGGTAGCCCATGGCTTAGACAGGTGTACGCTTCGCTGGGTTAAGAGGTGGCTTGATGGCCAGGTCCAGAGAGTCATGCTGATTGGAGGAACCATCCTCCATCTGGTGGCCTGTCACAAGTGGTGTTCCCTGTGCTGGGGCCAGTCCTGTTTAACATCTTTATTAATGATCTGGACAGGAGGGTTGAATGATTCCTCATTCAGTTTGCAGAGGACACTAAATTGGGTGTGAGTGTTCAACTGCTGCAGGGCAGGAAGGCTCTGCAGAGGGATCTAGACAGGCTGGATTGCTAGCCTGAGGTTCAATAAGGAAAAGTGCTAGGTCCTGCACTTGGGTCACAACAGCCCCGTGCCATGGTACAGGCTTAGCAAAGAGTGTGGAAATCTGCCTGGCAAAAAGTACCTGGGGAAGGTGTGGCACTTATAGACAAGGTTTAGCAGTGGACCTGGCAGTGTTTTGTTAACAGCTGGGCTTGGTGACCTTGAAGGTCTTTTCCAACCTAGACCATTTTATGATTCTGTGAAATGTAAGATCTTTGTAAGCTTATTTCACAACAATATTTAAAGAGTCTGGAAATATATGAAATATCAGCAAATAATAAATAAAATGACCTTTAAAACATATTGTTGAGGTTTTTCCTATTGGCTTCAAGAGCAAGTGCATATCATATTATCCCATAATTAAGATTTTCAAATGTGTTTCAGGCTTTCTGCCTGCTCTGAAGGAGACAGTGTATTCAGGGTGGGAATATTGTAGCTGCTCATCTGGCGTCCTCAGCACCACCTACACTCAGCATCCCAAACTCACCTCTTTTTCTGTGTGAACACAGTGCACAAGCCAGTCTTTCTGTTCCAGTAAAGCAAATCTCTGATGGATTCTCAGCCAGCTGCTGCCTGCAGGTTCAGTTTTCCTGGAGGGTCTCAGATGCTGGCCAGAGGCAGCCTGTTGTCTGCTACATTGGGAGCTGCATAAGCCCTCCCTGCACTGGAGGGCTGTGCTGAGGCTCAGATTACACTGTAAGACACAGCAAGGAAGGACCTCTATCAGACAAGTGGGATGTGGGCGATTCCTGACCAACTACACAGGCTCCACCACCATGTTAGCTGTGAATGAACAGCTTCATCAATGCTTGCTTTACTTATAAACACTGTTACAATATTGCAGCCTACCAAGCTGTGTTGTAACCTACCAAGAGCTAAAGCTTTTTTGTCTCTGTCCGTGAGCCTGTGTCGTGTGAAGTGCTGGTTTCTGAATGGAGGGCAAAATAATCCTTTGAGTGTTCAGTCTTCTCTTCTTTGCCTTCTACAGTGACTAAACTAGTTCCTTGCTTGCTTCAGTATCTAGAGACCATCAAAGGGGCCAAAACTCTCTAACCATTCTCTCTGCATTCCCTCAAACCGTCTTTTGTACTGTGCTGATTATGGCTTAATTTTTAGAGAGTTTGAACTGGTGAGTGCTCAGGATGTGAGAGACTCAAAAGTTCACTATGGACAGAGAGGGAAGAAAGACAAGTTTGAAAAAGTATAAAAGCCAGGGCCAGTTAAATGACATTCTTTCTCCCTCTCCTCCTCCCTTCATGCACTCACACAGGCTTTGCCTTCTTAAGCACTTTTGCTGACCTTTTTTTTTCTTTCCCCTTTTTATTTCTCTCTGTATATACTGAAGGGAAAAGAAAGGTACACAGCCATTTTTACGAGAATGTTGACTGAGGGTGGTCACCATCTGTGCAAACTGTCTGAAATTGTGACTTCCTCTTTGCCTTCTCTTCCATCTGAGAGAAAACCTCACTTTTAGATAATCCAGAGAATATTATTACCCACAACCCCCACCACCATGCTTGCCCTGACTCCCCCCCCCCTTCACATGATTGGTGTTTTCCAGTCAAAACACGCTTCTCTCTTGCCTGAAAGGGCTTCTTTAATAAGATAGACATCCTGTTTAAGATTTGAGGATTTGACTAGTTAGCACCAAGAACTATGATGTGATGATTTGGGTACTGAAACAGAGAGGCCTAGCGTGATTGTTTATTAGAACAGCAAGTAATTAAATTTACTACTTATTTGCAGAATAAAGAATTTGTCCCTCCTCTTCCTTGCTCTCTCTTCTTCCCCTATTGCATGTTAGACCCTCAGAAACCTCAAGGACGACATCTAGGCCCACAGAGTTTTGCAGTTTAGTAAAGCTGTATGTTAAATTTGCCTAACTAAAACTGAGCAAACTTCTAATATTTTTCTCTTTTACTAAGGTTTTTCCAGGTACAATGTGTCTGGTTGAAGACAGCACTGCCCTAAATTCTGTTCACTAACTGGAAGTTACATTGCATTCTTATGGGTGCTCCCTAATATACTTCTGAAAAAGCTCAGTCTAGCTGACTTTACCTGAAGAGAGTCTTGGAGATTTGCCAGCAAAACTGAGCTGATGGCAGTCTGTGCCAGGGAGGGACAATACGGGTGCTGAATGGTGGGAAAAGACATAATAATAATAATTATAATGTGCACAGCAGCCTTGAAATAGGCTTCTCTCTCTATTGTATAGACTACAGACAGACATCTTCTAGATCTATCTGTGCCTACTGGAACAGTCACTACCCTTCCCGGCATCTTGTTTCTGTCCACGTGGGATCTGGCAGCCCTTCAGACAGGCTCCCTGACCCAGTCCTGGCCAAAGGAGCCAGATGAACTTCAGGGGAGTGCTCTAGCAACTTTGCTGTCTGAAATAAGGCAAAATCAGGCAACCTGGAGGAAAAAGAAGCAGGGAAGACAGCCTGTTCATCATGCATTGATTACTGACAGAAATGAAACCATAGTCAACTGGTTTAGCTGTGTTTAGATTAGGGGTTTGCAAGAATTACCTGCAGTATTTGCTGTTTGCTAATGCAAGCAAATCCCTACAATGCATGCTGAGTTCAGAGTCCTCTGTCACTGAAAATGATCCTGATCTTAAATCTGTTTAAAAATGGTACTTAAATTTGTTTTCAACCTTCTTTAATTTATTATTGCCACTATTTTTACATGGTTTACAACAGCACTAGCAATGCCCTTCACACTTCTATAGTAAACTTCTATGTGCAATTTTACAATTTTTTTTTAATGCTGCATAGCAGCTTGGCTTCTCAAAATGCTGTGGGAGTGGTTCTGGCTCTGATGCGTGTTAAGAGAACAGCCTAAGGCATCAGAGCTGTAACTTCTGATCAGAGAAAAGTTACAGAGACAAGGAGGCTAGTTGAATATGCGGGCATTAGGTTTGCTCTGCGATTCTTTTCATGCATTCTTTCTGTACAACTCAGATATGTATAAAGCTACCACAGCCCTTGCAAAATTGGAAATGAACATGGGAAATGACATTTTTGAAGCATAATCTTTCAAGATTTTCTGGTCAAGGTGGCTTCTCCTCAGAGATATGCTATTTTTTAACATATAAAAATATATGTTTCTTCGTGTTTCTCTTCACTTTACATTCTTGGAAAGTGGTGATAATGGCAATGGTTATTTTAGCAAAGAAGTTCAAGCTCTATTGCTGAAAAGATCTAGCTAAAGATGATTTTAAATGTAACATTTTTAAAAAAAGATATTGTAAGCCTTGAACCTCACCACATCCCTCTGTTCTAGGTTGTAGGTGAGTTTGCTGTGCATGAAGGAGGAGTGACTACAGACAGAGAATATGAAACCTGGTAGGCCTTTCTTAACAGCACCAGGATGTTATGGGCTCTCCCTGATTGCACGTTCTTCTGTACCTGGGTCAGCTAGACAGTCAGACAAGCAAACAGACTCCCAAACTGACGAATCTCATTTTGCTACATTAATTGTGCAGCAGAGGGACAGTAGAACTGAGAGGCAAATGCACGATAAAGGGAAATGGTGAGAATGTCTTTTTTAAATACAATAAGCCTGACAAGTTTGAACCATGTAATTGAGTATTGTCATGTCATGTCCTGTAATTTTCATTGTCCAACCATGTTATTTGAACCAGCAATGGGTTTTTGAACCAACGTTCTTTCATTGCCATCACTTCCTCAGTTTTTCCCTAGGAAGAGCCACTACTGTGAATGCTCTCACCTACCTTGTGAAGGGCAGATGTGTTCTCATTAGAGTAAATCAGCATCACTTAGCAGCATAAGTGAAGCCTGTAAAAACAATGGTCTTGTTTTTCTTACCCTGATGTAAATCAAGATCAAGCTGCCTGGCAGAAACAGATTTATACTGATGGAAAATTGAGGTAAGATCAGAATCAGGCCAACTGACTTCAGGTACATTCTCCTGTGTTGAGGGCTACTGAGGATGAGTTTTACATTTCATCTGAATTAATCTTTAACTGCTTGCTTGCTAGACAAGCAGAACAAATAGTCATTAATCTCAGCAAAATATGACACTGGCTTGAACTTAGGTGTGCTGAAGCATTTTATGTATACAAAGTCAAAGCATCCTACCCATCTCTGAAGCTAGTTAAAAAATTACTCCACTATGTTCCAAGAGGGACAAAGGCAGAGGTGCAAGAACTTGCTGAATGTTTGCACTGTGTGAAGGAGAGGGATCTGTTAAAATTGCAGTAGACACAGTTGGATTTTTGAATAAAAAAAATTATATCTTGAAAAATGATAGTGCTTCTGTCACTTGGATACTTTCCTGCTGATGATTAGTATCTCAAAATTCTCAGTTATGTACCACCCTGAAACCACACTGTTATCCTCTACAGAAACAAACAAACAATTTAGCCTGACCTACAGTTTAATGTGTAAAAAGGGAAAAAAAAGAGAGATGGTCAATGGCTAGTGCCCCACTGTAGTAATAAAATGTCTAGACAGCAATTAACATCCATTTCCCTTAAGAATGCATCTGTGTCATCAGCAAATCTTTACTACTTTGAAAGGGACCAATCTAAATATGTTTAATCATTAATCAATTTCCAAAATCTGAACAGGATTTACTTTTTTTGGTTTGTCTTCAAAACTGCAGACACTTTATGAGAAAAACCCCCTGGAACTCAGGGGGGGATTCTTTTGGCTGCAATCCAGTGGGTGAGCCTGCTTAGAAGATCACTGGTGCTGTGTCTTGTTTGGGAACATTGCACTCTTTCTGCATACGTTAGCACTTTCAGTTTCCTTGATTCTTTTCTATTTCCTCTTTGTCTGTGTGTATTCATAGCCAGCAGCAGCAGCTGAAAGCACCAAGAAGGATTCTGCGCACAGATCGGTCCTGTAATAGCTGGCAACTGTGTCTGTCTTGTGAGCTGGCTTTGAGAAATACCTCTCTTTCCTCTTTGAGCGGCACTTCTCTTCCCCCAGAACTATTCTCCCAGCCAATGGTGAAGTCTCTCACAGGTCACCGATTGCTGTGCTTGCATGGGATCACACTAAACTTCCTGTCAAGTACAGGCAGCAGGAAATTAGCTTCCTACAATTAAACAAAAAAAATCACTGTGCCCCTACCACACACAACTAGCAAAAGAGTTTTAAAGCCTTCAGGAAAGTAATATTATACACAGCACAAATAAGGAGGGAATCTGATTGACAGAACCATGATCACTACAGTAAACACAAACTACTTTAAGTCCACCAATGCCAGCTGAGGATTTACCCTGATTTACGGAATCACAACTGAGTTCAGCCTCTGGCTCTGGCTTGTTCCCTGAATACGTCAAAGAACTTCCCAAAGAGGAAAATGGCACAAGCTGATATCTTTTGGAAAGTCCTCTGTTTTTTCACTTTGAGAACTGGAAACTTCTCCTTTTAGCTTATACCCTGCTTCAGAATTCATTGTTCTTGCCAAATGAGTAAGAAATGTGAGGATTACTGCTCTGGAGAGATGGCATTTCTGCAACACTGTTGTTTGGCAAGGCAAAACATTTTCTGCTGCACTGAGGGAATAACACAGACAACACTAAGCTTTGTTTACAGGTTTTATGAAGTTTATTAATAAAGAAAACTATTTTGACAGATTTCACACACATTATAAAAGCTGCACATAAATGTCAAAAGTCTGTAGGAAAGAACACATTGCCTTGGCACCTATACTTTTAGGGTAATGGGATTGCACATGATGGTTCCAAAAAGATCCAAAAAAGTGGAATGTCAGCCTCTGGGCTGAATGCTGGCAACCAATACAGCTTCCAAGGTAGTAAGGATGTCTTTGAGCAGATATTGTTCCAAATGTGCATTTAAGAAAGGAAAGCAGCCCTTCCAGAAACACTCATTCTGATGAAGATGTTATGGTGTGAGATTAGAGAAATAAACCATTCCAGCAGGCCTTCCCACATGGTGGCCCATGCAGGAGCTGTACTTGAAAAGCTGGAGAAAGGGAGGGCAGAGGATGCAGAAATGAGACCTTTGTGAAGGACTGTGTAGTTACATCTGGCAGGTGCAAGAGATGTGTACCAAAGATGTCTTCCTCTCTGCACAGCTGGTTTTCCTTCTTGCAGTAACCAGGGCACCTGGGGGGAAGAGGGTAGCTTAGGAAGTGGGCAGAGATGTGTGTGGTGACTTTTGGAGCTTGCCTTGGTTTGGGATTGAGAAGTCAAAAGTATGTACAAATGGATCTGAGAGTTTGGAAGCACCGTCAAACTAGAAAATGTAGTCCTCATGGTATGGTTAAGGTATAAATGATATTCTACCTTGAACTCATCTGCAACTTGCTTTTAGAAGACCCAGTGAAATGGTACTGAAAAACCTTATGCTCCCTGGAGTACAATATTTTCTAATAGGGTTTCCAATAAATGGGTGTAGTTGTAAAAGAGAAAAATTCAGAACATGCATTTGAACAGAGGAAAAATAAATTAATCAGTTCTTCTGAATGTTTTTTCCCTCTCTTTGCATCCCATGCTTAATTGTTAATCTTTTCTTTTTTCCCTTTGTTTTGGCATGCAAAGGATGTCACCTTCTTAAAGATCTTTGAAAAATTAACATAATTATCCATTATCTTAGTCCTTTATTCTCAGTCTTTCAATATCTGCTCCTCCTAGCATTCACAATATATCAATCTCTGATCCTTGGCACTAGTACAATTCATTTTCCACAAGATGTTATTGAGATTGTAAATAAATGCCACAGCATCAAGGGGCAGACAAGACGGAGCCTGTCAGATCTGGAAGTCTGCAGCAAAGTTATAATTACAGCAGAGTGGTGTGAGGTGAGTTCTTTGCATCCATAGATTTAATTGTCATCAACTCCTGGGGAAGTAAAACATGGGGAAAAAAAGATGGAGAGTGATGGGGGTAAAGAGTGTTACCAAATATGTCCCAGGTTGTTTTTGCAGTTCTCATTACTTATATGTCATCAGCAGAACAGCAAGATGCCCTAAGCTCAAATAGTAGTGTTTCCAAAACCATGACCTTTTGTACAGAAAGTATTTTACTTGCAAAGAGTCTGAAAATTATACTCATGAGCTGAGCTGCTGTAAAATAAAAAAAATTTTCAGACTTAATTTTGAAGAAGATCAGGCCTCTCCAGCAGTCAGCTTAGGTCCATGGCACTTCAATAAGTGTTACCACATAACATTCTGATGTCAAGGGTAAACCAACTCTGCTTAGGCCGAGAACTCAAGACAGCCTGTGAGAATTTGATAAATACATTGCTACACCAAAATTCATGTGCTCTGCGCATGTATCTTTCCTCTCACCGTTTCCAAAGTACTTTTTTTGTGGCAAATATTTTTATGCCCCTGCTTGAGTGAGGTTAATAAGGAAATATCACTTGCTAAGGGTCCAGGTGTCAGAATCTGGCCTGATAGGCTCTGAATCAGTGTTCTGAGTAATATTGTCTGCATGCACACAAATGCCTAAACAGAGGTCAGCCTGCTTTGGTTATCTGAGGTTTTTGCCGTGAGATCTCATTATCTTGGAGCTGAAGTTGAAAATGAGCTGCAGAACTTCTCTTCAGCTGTATGAATGAGCTAAAAGTCTGAGAATTTGCATGTGAAGACAGTGTAAACTTCCCTAAAATTCTGCTTAGATTTGGATTCAGGATTAGGACCTATTATGTGAGCCTAAGACAGACCATCAGTTGGGTCACAAACTCATCCAGTGTTTAAGTTTTATATCAGACCCACAAATAACATTTCATTGCTAATGCATACATATGTCACTAGGCATAGGGGTGGTTATAAAATGCCTATCAAATGAAGCCTGGAACTCTAGACAAGATAACAGAAGATGGATGTAATGTGTTTCATGTTCATTTGGTTTTTATTTTTGAGGCATTTTCTATGACAGATGGTATACCTAAGGAAAAAAAAATCTTCAATGGAGCCATCCCAGGAATTTATTCCTGGTTAGGCAGCTGTCTGAAAATAGAATAAAGAGACCTTATGGCTAAATATTTTCTATTCCTGAGGTCTTAGTTTAAAGATGTTCAAATTTCATTACCCAGTTTCAGAAGAAACCTTCAAAAATGGGTAAGGTATAACTAAATGCTACCACTGAACCTTTCTCACACTTTAAATAAATAAATAATTGAGAGTATTAAAAGTGGAATACAAAAGTTCTCACAGTGGAGTAGCACACCCCAGATTTCTGGCATAACAAACTCCAAAAACTACTTTGTCAAGTTCAGTTGTCAAGTTCAGAAGACTATATTGTATACTCATGAACTTAATCATTTGTTCTTTTATTTGTACATATGGAAAATAGAAAGGAAATGTGGTATTTTAACGTTATGAAGTTCACTAGAGACCATAAAGAGAGGTTCAACGTTTCTGCCAACCACAGGAAAATGCCTGTTCATATAAAGTTTGCAGGCTCTGAAGTAATTTTTTTTCCTAAGATATTTTGAAAATATTTTTTTTTGCAAGGAAATATTAAGGAAAAGAGAATAGAAATTGTTTAAGAGAAAGAGGAAAGTGAATTTTCAGCTCGTTTTTTGATAACAGTAGACTTCTCCTTAACAGAACAGAATGTGTTTAGGAATTGCTATTGTATCTTGACAAAATTTATACCACTTTCACTGGAAAAACAATCAACTTCTCTGGCTGTAATTTAATTTTTCTGCAGGTACAGTCTAATGATCTCAGCTTGAGGGCAGGAAGAGAACACATTGTAATATAGCTATTCTTTTAAAGAAATACATCTATAACAGGTAATTCAAAAAAATTTGCTAAATGAAACCTGGGATAAAGATCAGGCTAGAAACCTCAGATTGTTTTCCAGGAACTACAGTAAGCATGACGTATAGTAACTTAGTACTGGGGAAATCAAAGGTTGATGTGGAAGGTCTGTGGAACAGAGGGCTGCAGATCATTGTGCGCTTTTTCAAGTGGACTCTCTTTTCTTTAGACCATATTAGAAAGTATCTTCTACCATGTAACACACAGAACCTGTAAAGTATGTGGATAACAAATGAGACTTAAAATTTGTTACAATTATAATTAACTTCTATCCTTTTTGGAGAAATGGGGAACCATTTTATAGTAATCAATAAAGAACAATAACCTAGCTATAGAATTGCAGGTTACTTATAATATTCGAGGGGATTTTTTTTTACTATTCATTACGTTCTTTAAAACTTTTTCATAAGATGAGTGTTGGGTGACAGAAGAGGTATAGACATCAGTAGTGTTAAATGAAGCTTGCAGACACCTTTAATGCTTTCCGCCCAACCACCTTAATTTAAGACGTGTTAGGAGACATTTAGAGACTGACCTCATCCTCTTTTATTTTCCTGCTAGTGACAAAAGAAAAATAGGCTCACATCCCATGGAAGGTTTTGTTGAATAAGTTTATAACTTACGTGGAAGGCATATGCCCAAGTTGCAAATGTTGTTTCACAGCTCACACTGGGAGGGTGAAAGTCACCTGTTTCTCTTGGAGCTCACAGAAATCCCTTTTTTATGGTTCATGTCAAATTTATGATATCTTTTGGTAGTAGAGCACACCAGTCATGCAAGTCATGTACTTACCAAGGACCAAAAATTCCTCATGTGGGTTGTGTAGCAGCTGAGTCACTAACTCTAGAGGGAGATTCTTACAGCAAGACAGATTCTGCAGTTGCTGCATTCCATTTATTAGAAACAAAGAAAAAAACCTCATTTACTTCACAATTTTTAAAACTTAAAATCTTCTATTTGAATTCAAGTGCACACCATTAAGCTGCCAAAGATTAAACAAACAGCTTTCCTGTCTAAACGTTGAACTCCATGGAAAAGATCTATTTTAGCCCTGTATCCTTATATTAGGTTGTATAGTACTTCTGTCAGACAGCTGATTACCTGTGAATAGCATAGAAAAAGCACAAAATAACAACAAGAATATCTTGAAATAGAAAGGGAGGTCAGATCTGGCTGGATGGAAGTAGCCAAGAGTCAATATGTAACATTAGGGAAAAAGTCAAGTCACAGCATTCAATAACGTTTAACAGAGAGGATAATAACTGGAAAGAGACAATCACTGCCACTACACAGTACAGGACACTGGTGGCAAATCCTGGAAGATTTAAAGAACATTTGTTGAGGAATATGTTCCTGTGGTAGGACATTGGCTCTACATACATATCTTCCAGTTTGGGGATCTCCGGCTTAACTGTGATAATGGGTTTATCTTTGCCGAGTAGGCAGCTGGCATAGACAGCAGACAAAGAGGGTTTCCTTGGTGCCTCTGCATGCCATTTTCAGAATTTTGCATAGAAGGAATAAGGATTGATGCCAAAATCTTCACATCTTTCATCAGAACACTGAGAGCTGGGGTAAATTCTGTACATGGAATGAGCAAAACATAGTCACTTCAACTGAAAGTGGAACGTGCACTTGGTTCAAAGATGTACAAGCATAATTTAGTCAAAAAGTATGAGTCTCAGATCTGAGTCATTGTTAATAAATTAACCTATGTGAACTCACCAGTCTGCTACCCCAAAGACCTTCTATTTCCATAAGCCACTAGCAGTTTTGCAGGTCATGACTGATATGCAAGTATCTTAGGGAACACTTAAATGAGTGTTTCTAGACCTATCCTTTTGTGAAAGACTCCAGCACAATGGTTTTGGGTGGCTCTTTGACATGCCATATTCACATGAAACACAGACACATCCCATCCCACTTTACATATGTGACTCATTCCCCTGAGTTGAATATCTGAAATCCTTACTGTTCCTGACTATGTCAAATTGATGCTATCCAATCTGCAATCAAGCCAGAGTTGAACAAAAAAGCCACCACATTTTCAGTGTCTCTGTAAATAAGTCACAGAACTGTGATGTTGTAGCATTAGCTAGTTAGCTAGAGGTGATGTTTTCTCTGAGTACCAGCACCCTGACCAGTTTGTTAGTTCCAGTTCTGAAATTCTTTGCCTTCTTTCAATCTGATAATGTCCTATGTTTGGAGGGTCTCACAGTTCACTGAACCAGCTCAGCCTCAATCTAAATCTAAATAAACATGAGGCTCTCTTGTCTCTTACACAACACTGGGAATGCACAAAATTCCCAATAAAAATCTGTGGGATTTATTTAAGTAACTGTGCTCCATAGCAGTAGAAAACAGAACCAAGTATTGAGGAAGCTTAAATAATAAACTTGCAAAACACACACATAAAAATGTATCAAACAATCATTAGGCATTTCCTGAACGGTCCACCTTGGCCACCCATGAGCTTTTTTGCCTATTATTCAAGACAGCTGGCCTAAAAAAGAGGGATCTGGCTTCTGCTTATATTTATTAAATCTGCAGGAAGGGCCCATCAATCACAACAATGGGTTTTAAGTGTTTGCTGGGTGAGAGGAGAGTCCCATAAGCAGTCTTTGAAGTGTCTTTTGCTGAAGGTAAACATCTGAAGAACATAAATAGCTGCTCTTCTTTCCAATGAGTGACCTTGTCAAAGTGGGTAGAATGGAGAGATGGGGGAGGGGTGCTATCATGAAAAGGAAAAGCAATAAAGGATTCCTTATGACAGCAATTTGCACATTTACTGCTCTTTGATATGTTAACTAGATTTTGCAAAATGGAATTCTTTGTCTTTTAGAGGTCCTTGGGCAGTGATAGCTCACAGTCAGAACAATGTTTTGCAATAGGCCTAATGCATCTTCTAATTAATAAGGTAACTTGGGCAACCTCTGTAAATCGGTGACATTATCATTATAACAGGACACAAGTGAATAGTTGTTTATAAGGAAGGAAAGATGCTCATAACAGCAGTATCATTATTTACTGAGCTCATTGACTAAAGTGAATTGTATTGAATACAATGGGATCAATAGGTTATGGGCCCTGTTCACTAAACTTTTACAAGCCATTTATGAACCTTTGATTCTAGAAAACAGCTCTTCTCCATTCAGAAAACTGAGAATGTAGCACTGAGAGTTTTCAGTTTTCATACATGGCACAGGCCAAGTGACACAAATTCTCCAGCTGCATTGTGAAAAACCAGGCAGGTCAGTAAGGTCTTTCAAAGTAACAATAAAATATTTTTGAAGAATAAAATATACAGGCATGGATGCATATGGCCACTATGGGAAAGCAAGTAGCTAATAAGCTAGTCTGCAGAAAGAAAAAATAATGATATTCTATTTAGAAATATATTGCAATAGGCAATGAATGGTATGGCAACCTCATTAGGAGATAAAACATGTTGGACCCTAAGATGCAGGCAGCAAACTCAAGGTTCTTTCTTAGAAGTAAACTCACTTGTTATATTACTTGGATGTAAACAAGGAGAGCTGCATTTCAGCAGTAACTGAAGTGATTCACATAGAATAAGCTGAACTATTTGGGGATGCTCTACGTATTTATAAAGTAATGTAGTATCTACACAATATAGAGCTGTGTGAATACTTAGCTTCTTCAAATTAGAATGTTGCCCCTTGTTTTAGTGGGTGTCGCGGGTTCGGTTTGTAACCGGGCGGAAACACCAATTTAGTGTAGTGGTTTGGTCCAAAATACTCATTACTGTTTATCTGCTGTGAGATAAGAATTAGGAGAAATGCAAAACAGGCACCAAACTTGAAAGAATATAAAGAAGTTTATTAACAGACCTAAAAGAAGAAAAAAAAAAATACCACCTTCAGAACTCTCCTCCTCCCCCCACCTTCCTCCCTTCTCCCACTGACAATGTGAAAAGACAACCCTTAAGATGTTCAGTCTGTTTACCACTTCCAAAATAACCTTGTTCAGTCCATTTAGAGAGAGAAGTCTCTTCTTGCTCATGCTATGAAAACATTATCACAATGAGACAGCCGCCCACTTCCAAATATTGTTCAGTCCATTTAGGAAGAGGAGTCTCTCTGCCTGCGTGTGAGTCCTTTCCCCCGACTTGCAGCTTTTCCCGCAACTGCTTTCGAGGGTCCACTCTTGAAGATTTTTGGGGTACAATTTTAAGGTTGAGCCGTTCAGAAACAAAAACAGAGGCCCTTCTCCTTCCCTGGGAGCAAAGGGTCTTCATCATCTTCATCTTTAGGACTATCTCTGGGAGCATCTCTAGGAACTGAGGTTTTCTCCTTTCCCATTTGGAGCAAAAGTCCTCATCTGGTTCATCTCTACGGACTGAGGTTTTCTCCTTTCCCCTTTGGAGCAAAAGTCCTCATCTGGTTCATCTCTCCCTGTCCAAACTTCTCATGAAATTACAGCTGCGTCAGCATCTGCCTATCTCAGCGCAGGTGCTTTTGCTCACGAATTGAACACTCCACCCCCCATATCTTCATGAAATTACAACAGGATACTCTGATATATCATAGCTTCACAACAGAATTTCAGCTTTAAGCATCTCCTCTCTCTCTTCCCTCAGGTTTTCAGCTCTTCACAGCAATAAAAGGGTTACTCTCACCTCGGCCTTGTAGCTTTGCAGCTGGAATGTTGAATTTTTCTTATCGCAGTGGAGAGGGGGGAGAGCCGAGCCGCTCTGGCTGCCCACGGCAAGGCAGTGGGGGGGGGGTTCCACGGCTGGAACAGGTCCATGGCTCCAGGATGGCCGTGGCCCGGCCTGGCCTGGCCCAGGCAGGGCCTGGCCGGGCCCGCTGGCCCCCACACGGGGCCTGCAGCCACCTGTGCCAGCGCCGGAAACGAGAGAGAGCTTGGAGGGGGAGTTTGCCTATTCTTAAATGTGGATCACAGAGGTGATCACAACTTTAAGTGGCTTAGAGAATTGTCCATATTCAAACTGGCCAGCTGATAGGTTCTATCAGTTCCCAGAGGAAACTGTAAGCACCCCTTAGCAAGGACGTCCCTTCCGGGACTATGCTTGCTAACCTATGACAGTGGGTGTGCCTCCTAATTCTGGAGCAGGGTAATAAGATTTTTCTGCACTTAATAGCAGCACAAGCCATAGGCAAAGTCAGAGCTAATATGGGCTCAGTTTTTGAACCACTCATCAACAGCCCTTGCCAAGATCAAACTTTCTTACTGAATTTCTGTGCTGGTTTTGGCTGGGGTAGAGTTAATTTTCTTCACAGTGGCTGGTGTGGGGCTTTGGATTTGTGCTGAAAAGAGTGTTGATAATATAGATATGTTTTTGTCATTGCTGACACAGGGTCACAGACTTTTTGGCTTATTTTACTGCTTTCTGTACTGTCACGTTTGCAAGGGAACTAGAGGCTCATGGGAAGTTGAGAGGGGACACAGCTGGGACAGGTGATGCCAGCTGACCAAAGGGGTATTCCAGACCATTTGGCATCAAGCTCAGTATATAAAGTGGGAAGAAGAAGGAGGAAGGGGGAGGATATTTGGAGTGATGGTGTTTGTCTTCCCATTATGGGTGATGTGGCCCTGCTGCCCTGGGGATGGCTGAACACCTACCTGCCCATGGGAAGTAGTGTAGGAATTTCTTATTTTAATTTGCTTGCATGCGTGTGTTTGACTTTAGTTATTAAACTGTTTTTGTCTCAACCCATAAGTTTCTCTCTTTTACTCTTCTGATTCTCTTTCCCATCCCACTGGTAGAGGAGTGAGTGTCTGCATGGTACTTTGTTCCTGCCTGGGGTTAAGCTGTGACAATCTCTTTTCAACAAGCTCTTTTCTGTACATAGATGTCATATAATCTTTATCTTTGTCACTTTAAATGCCTTTTCCTTCTTCTGTTACTCTTGAAGTATTTACCACACCTTCTTTAGTTCACATGGATCAACACTGCAGAATGAGGTTTAAGGTGATATGAGAAGTTGGGAGAGACATCACTAAGACAATAGAGATAAATGTTTCAGAACATTATCCCTGCTGTTAGTCTAGACCAGTCCTGCACCAGTTTGCTTCTGGATTTGGCTGGGAGCTGGAATTAGTCCATAATATATTGCCTTTGGCTACGCAATCCCACACACCACAAAGCTTGTAGCAGAGGAAAGGAGTAAAAGAACAAGACAAAAGCAACACTGGCCCACCCCAGGAATGGTTTACTTGTACATTAGGTCCTGGCAGGGACTCAGCCTTGCCTCGAGGTGGAGGACCAACTAGCACACTAGCCCAGTAGAGCTTCTCCTTGAGACTGGTGAATGTGCTGGGAAATGCTGAGAATGAGTATGGCCAGGTGACAGCAAAGGCCTGCCTTTCCCCTCATCACTCCTGCATGAGCTTCTTGTGCTGAAGTAATGAGCAATTCTTGTTCTGATGGAAAGGAGACACTTCAGTTGTAGGTGATATTACAAGGAGTGGAAATATTTCCACCTACCAAGAGCTGGGAATGTAATGGATAATCTGAGCACTCACAAATTCATTCACTGAGAGACTATGGGTGGTCCTTAGTATCCCATTTAGCTACATCAGTTGAGAGATACACACAGTATCTCTGAAGAAGAGAAAGTTCATGGTTTGTCTTAATAGCTCCTCTCTAATTCTTAAGGATTTATCCTTGACTTCTTGAAATTTGGCCGGAGACTTTTTTCTGTTCCATGTTCTGAATGTCCATTCATCACAAAATGGGCTGGTGTCACCCTCTAGGGAATTGTCTATTATCTCTTAGTATTATTTCTTTCCATGATCTTCTACACGTGAAATGTGTTGTGTGGATTTTTTTTTCTTTCTTTACCTCAGCTCTTCATGTAGTAAGCATTCTTGCTAGCAAAGACAATGTCTCAGAAATATAATCCTTGTTCTGGGAGAAAGATTAATTTATCACTAAAATGGAGATGTACATAAGCCAGTAGCCCGGTATCTGTGGCTGGCTGAGTAAAGATGATGAGTCTGAGTACCCTTTCCCGTGAGGTTTCATCTGCCTCTGAATGTTGTGCCTCTGGCCTAATCCATACCATTAAAGGCAAGAACACGTAAAACCTCATTGTCCGTGGCCAAACAATATAACCATCAGGTCACTGTCTGCTTTCTAGTTAGAGAGGTATAATTCCACTGAAGTCAGATTTACACCAGTATCATTGAGGGCAAAATTAGGTTTCCCCTATAGTTGCTGTTAACCTTTATCAGTATCACCCTGTAGTACTGAGATGGTAACATTAGCAAACACAACACAGGGCTGATCTTCAATAGCCATTCTCTCATTTACTTTTTGCTGATTTATCGCTTCACTAATGACACAATAGATTTTCCCATTAAATTATTATTATTATTTATTATTGGTATTAGTGTTATCCTGAAAGAAAATGAAAACAAAGAACTGACCTCATCTCAGCATAGTATATTATTTTCAGGAGTTCAGAAACACTGCCCTGAATGGACAGTTTCCATTTCACCAATGTTCAATCACTGGCATTTGTCTTTTGTATCCCAGAGCAATTGCATAACTCCAATATTGACCTTAACCAGAGCCCTTTGTTTCTCACCCTAACAGCCAAAAGCATTAAAAATGCGTGTTTACTTAATTTGTCCTGGCATGCAGTGTAATTACAAGCAGTTTGTTTTCTCTGTTGTAAAATATGGGTTAGAGAAGAAATAAAGTAATGTGGAAAATTAACATTGTGATGTACTGTATAGTGGAATAACACTAAAAACACTTAGCTGTGTTAGTACTGGAGGTGCTATTTGTGTTGTCTGCAAGAGCAATAAAGAATTAAATGCCTCCTTCTAAACTATATTTGCATGATTTTCAACTGCAGTAAAATTAATCTGAGCTGCCTCCAAGTACAAAAAAACCCCAACAAAGTGTAATAGAACTAAGCAGCAGTCATGCAGCCTTTAAAGTTGTACTTTTATATTTTGTGAATTCCAACACACTGTTTACTGATGTCTGGGATTCTTACTGAACTGGATGAGGCAAATACATTTAAAGGTTCCTATGCCATGTCTAGCACTCCTGAAAGCTGTGCCTTTGCCTGACAGAACCTTTCTGATGTGTCAGCAAGTCTGGACACAGAGGAGGCTGGTGTGGCAAGGCAGTTTGTTTTCCTTCTTTGAGTGTCTTCAGTAAATATTGCATCCTAATCTGGCATTACTACTCCACATATGTGTTAATTGTTTCTGTGAAAGATTCACTTCATCCTCTCTCCTTTATAAATCTACCCTTTACTTTTGGAAATACTAAGAGCTGTCCTGTGAAAGTATAAATATCAGTTAAAGTCATCAGAGTTAGGAGAGCATTACCTGTTTGTAGCAAAATAGCCAAGAGTTAAAAAACACCTCTTTCTCAATTTTTTTTCTATTCTTTTAAAAAAAAATTTTTCTCTGCCTTCCCTTTCATATTTTCTGTGGAAGTGTTTAGATAATGAAGCAATATGAGTTTAATTTCCCAAGATTTATGTACATTTGTGATGTCAAAAAAAAAAAAAAAAGCAGAGGCAAGAAGCATAGCAAATCACTCCATTATGACTGAAAGAGGACTTTCCCCCCTCTTTTTTCCTCAAAAAATGTTTGCCCCCGAGATACCTGTTAAAAATATACCTCTGGTATATTTAAAGCAAACATTTGAACCCTTTGTTGTTATTTTGTTGTTGCTTCACTTTTTGTTTTTTGGTGTAGAACTGCCTCATGCAAAGAAATACGCTGCTTTGCTAGTGTGAAAAACACTCTCTCTTTTCATTAAGAGTTGCTCAGTGCCCTTGTTCTGGCCTCTGTGCAGAAGAGTTTAACCACTTTGTGAACCAACTCATTTATATCTTTTAATAACAAGTTGGGATGAATCTGGAAGACGTGGGAGCTTTTAACAGCAGTTGAGAAGAAATCCTGCTCTAGCTTACTGCAGACTGAAGCTAGGAAAGTCATTAGATTAACCACTCTTGACAGGTCAGGCTCAGCAAATATTCTTAAAAATAACTCTTCCAGTAATTTATGACCTTTGGGGAGCATAATCAATAGTGTTAAGAGGAGAGGCAGCCAGACAGCACTTCCTGGTAGGAGAAAGTTTCTTGTCTTTGTAATGTTTGCATTCTGTCTGCTTGTGTGCAATAAGACTGACTTGCCAGTGATATCATACCCCTTTTACTCCATCAGTTTTGGAGACATACATTTTTATTGTCAATTTACCGTCTCCTCTGTTTTTTCATACAGTATCTAATTCCAACAAAACCAGCCTACAAATGTGATTACAAATTAAGGGGAAAATGCACGGTTCATTTTCTTCCACATTCCCTCTAACCTCTCTGGATCATTTGAGGGAGAATGGTCTTCTGCCCCAGGATGTTGTAATGCAAAGTCTTAAACATATACTTCATTTTAATGTACGATGAGTTACTCATAATGCTTAATTAAGTGTGTTCTTAGATCCCTTTAAGATCAGTGCCTAGGGAAATTTTTTGCTCTGCCTCTGTATTTTTTTGTAATTTTGGATAAATTACACAAAATTTGAATATGCAAGTGACAAAAATATTTCTGTATTTGTTAATCATTTAAATGCATTTTGTTGCTGGTGAGATTTCCTCTAGCTTTTTATATGAAAAGAGCACTGCCCTGGCTATTCAAACATAGAGCCTTTCCTTCAGGGTTCAGTATTGAAGTCCCATTTTCTGAAACTGGAGACCCTCAGGAGGATACATTGATTTCAGTGAGGCCTCACATTCACTCTCTACGTACACGTGCTCTAGCCACATGGACCTACCCCAAGCAGGACTCCTGCCCATCTTTCTCTGCAAGGACTTCTAGGCACATAGGAAAGGATACAGTGTGTCACACTGTAATATGACGCTGCACTTATTTTGACACCACGAGGAGAATTACTGGATGTTGGCTTTTCCGGTGTCCTTGGAGTGGAAGAACAGTTTTGAAATTCCAAAGAATAAAAATAATTTAGAAAGAAAATAATTCATGCTCATAGTCCCTGCAGAAGTTTTAATACACACTGCTTCAGGCAGCTTTGTGTCTAATGCTGTAGCTGAGACAAGAGGCCACCTTTTCTCCAGTGCTATAGTAAAACTGAAAATGACATCTTTCCCCCTCTGCTTTCTGTCTTCATTGCAAAGCTGGTGATACAGAGTGGTACAAAATCCAGTTGGAGGCCAGTAGCTAGTGGTGTACCCCAAGGATCAGTACATGTTCCAGTCCTCTTCAACACTTTCATTAACGATCTGTATGATCAGAGTGTGCCCTAAGCAAGTTTTCAGATGGTGCAAAACTGGGAGAAATGCCTGATAGGTTATAGGACTGTGGTGCCATGCAGAGAGACCTCCACAGGTTGAAGGAATGGGCTGAGAGGAACCTCATAAAGTTCAAAAAGAAGTGCAGAGTCCTGTGCCTGGGAGGAGAAATCCTGTGCATGAATAAATGCTGGGGGACACTCAGCTGGAAAGCAGCTCAGCAGAAAAAGATCTGGTGCTCCTGGTGACGAACATGAGCCAAGGAAGTGCCCTTGCTGTAAAGAAGGCTGCTGGAATCTTGTACAGCATTTGGCTGAACAAGATGGCTTGCTTAGCCTAGAGAAATGAAGGCTCAGTGGAGAATCTTATTGATGCGTATAAATGCCTGAAGGGAGGATGCAAAAATGAGGGAGCCAGACTCTTTCAGCAGTGCCCAGTGACAGGTCCAGAGGCTCTGGGCACAAAGTGAAACGCAAGAGGTGTTGTCTGAATGTCAGAAAACACATTTTTACCATGAGGGTGACTGAGCACTGGCATGGGTTCTCCAGAGAGGTTGAGGAGTCTTTATAACTTGGAGATACTCAAAAGCCGTCTGGACACAATCATGGACAACTTGCTTGTAGGTGGCTTTGTTTGAACAGGGGTGTTGAACAAGACGACCTTCAACTTGAGCCATTCTGTGATTCTGCAATTCTGCAAACATGAAACTCCTGGAAGATTATCATGAGTGGAAATAGTGAACACAGAGCTGTGCTTCAAATCTCCTTCCTGTAGAGTTTGTGGCACAAAATCTCTGTTATTTCCCATGGAACACAGAAGTTTTCCTCTACAAGCAGTGATATTGGTAATCTTTACCACCAAAATTAATTTCTGGCTAGGCTTTACCATAATTTCACCTGGGATCTTCTCAACAGTACATGCCTATATGCTCTTCATAGTCAGATCAATGATTCTGAAAAGCACCAGACCTATTCCACAAGCATTACACAGAGACTCATCATATTCACATGTTCATGGCATAGATGGTCTGTGTGTGCACAGAGGATATTACCAGGTTTCAAGATCTGTACTGCAGCTCAGATAGAGGAATAGCTCTGTCTAGGTGCTAGGACATCCTGGCATCTGTCCTGGCACCTATCAACTTCTATTCATAAAAGTTCTGGGGTGTTAAAGACATGAAAAGTTTTGAGAAACCATTTGCCTTTAATCTGGCACAATTTTTTCTAGAAGTTGAACGTAAGTGATGTGGAAGTATTTTCAACATGTCCTTGTTTTATGATGAGACATGGAATCATGTAAATACTGTAATGGTTTACAAGGGCCAAAAAAATGAAGTCAAAAAAAATAAATTTTTTAATTATGATCCCTGAACTCTCCTAGGGCTTGTTTCCCTAATTGCCATCATTATAGATTGCATTGTCAACAAGGCTGAAGATCAGTATCCCAAAAACTTGCAGTACACAACACAGCTTAAGATGCCCATAAAAAAAGACACATATTTTATGACTGAAATGGAACATTATAATAATTTACTTTGAATGCCTTAATAATAATGAATAAAATGTGTCACCCAGTAATTCCCATGTCACATTACTGTAGAACAATCAATCCATGCTTAAAATATCCCTGCCTTGGGTAGATTACAAAATGAATCTCCTTATTTTGAAGAAACACTGAGAAGAAAAGAATAAATGAAAAAATATTTTTAAAAGTCGGAAATTTTAATTACTACATTTTGGTAAAAAAAATCTATATATATACGTTTTTAACTTCAAATTAGTTTTCATTTTGTAGTTGCATTTAAAGGAGAAAACCCAGATAATTCACCCAATAATTTACCTTGTCATCTGCAGACCCTGTGACTTCTGGCAAGTCTTAAAACCTCAGCTCATACCACAGATGCAATAGTTTCTCTCAGTGTCTACTGCAGTGTACTTATAAGAACTGAAAAAACAGAGCCCATAAGCAACCAGAAGAAGTAAACAAACAGGCACAGAAGTGCTATCTTTCTCCTTATATAATGATGTAGGGTGCAATTACATTTTATTATCCTTTGTGAGGGATTAGAGAAATCAGTTGTGACTTCAGAGTTAGTCATATCATCATCCAAAACATATGGTAACAACAACAAAAACATCAGTGGCATCTACTGTGTTCTGCAGCCCAAGTAACGACATTCTTTCCTTCCCTGTGATAAACTATAAGGCCAATACTTCCTTTGTATTCCAATCCAATGTATTTCCACATGTAGAATCCTGGGGTTTTTTGTGGAACATTTGCAATACCAAATCCTAAAAACATTCACTCAGCAGAGCTGAAGTGACTATCATTAAAGTTTGTTCTGCAGTTCTCTAGAGTACGGACATTTTTCTCCCTATTTATGACACAAAGTTCATGAGATCTTTGGGCCCTCTCTGAAAAAGTCTCCATCTTTTGAGTATGTACTCAACATGAGGTCACCATCTTTATCTGACCTGTGCGTCATATGTATATTCTTACATAGCATTTGTCAGACACAACATTGACCAGTGCAATAAAGCACACCCTCTTTTTTCAAGACTCCAAGTGTTCCCCCTGCCTCCCCCAGCTTTACATGCTGGAATGGTGTTATATGGTGCAGAATATACCTTTGTCAGTTGGGATCTACTGTCCCAGCTGTGTCTCCTCCCAGATTCTTGGGCACCTACACTCTGCTTGCTGGTGGGGTGTGGTGAGAAGCAGAAAAGCCTTGATGCTGTGCAAACACTGCTCAGCAATAACAAAAACATTACTATGTTATCAACCCTGTGTTCAGCACAAATCCAAAACACAGCCCCATACAAGCTACTGTGAAGAAAATTAACTCTGTGCCAGCCAAAATCACCACTCTTCCATATCTTTGTGTATATGTAGTTAAATATATGTAATTGCAAATTCTTTCCCCATGTTTATATTTTCTTATGTTGAAATAACTGAAAATCTTAGGAAATTAGAATGCAATTAATTTTTTTTTAATGTCCAGTGTGGCATCACTAGTCTCACTTCTGAGGAAAAGGTCTGCAAGACTTCCATCAAAGAGAGAGATTCTTAGTCTCATTCTGCACTGCATTTCCTGTGTTCATTGACAGTATTTGCTACACATATTTTTAAAGAGATCTATGCAGTCCAAATTTATGATCATGAAATTCAGTGCTGATAAGTGGCTATTAACTGACAAACTTTTTCATATTTAGCTGAAATAATTGTATCTCTTTCCTTTAGTGTGTTTTTGCAGAAATGATGAACAAGACTCTCTCAGGAAGACTTGCACGTGTCTCATGTCTCTCCACTGACTGATTAACAAGAAGATTCCATGCCATCCTTGCTGATAAGTGCTTCAGTATTTTCTGGTGTTTTCTTTCCTGGCCAAAAAAATTCCAAACAGACAGTTTAGAAGTTGCTGGACTGCAGTGTTTGTGTTTCCAAGAGGACATGCCACAGTCTGATGAAAATGTACACAGCCAGAGGTAAAAGACTCCAGGTGGGCAGTGTGAGATGTCAGGCTAGAAGAAGTAAATCTAGACAATGCAATTAACTAGGGACAGTTTTTTCACCCCATTTTTTTCTCTATTTAGTTGCTAGCCCTAGATAGAATATTGTATTTTGAAAAGAGGCAGCAGTTATTGAGACTTCAGCTCTTTTTTTCTATTTTTTTCAGGATACTTCTCCCTTCCCAGCAAGTTCTTGAATGCATGAGGAAATCCTTTCAGCCTGTATTGAAATCAGTTACTTGTGCAAAGATTGACAATATTGAAACCATTTGATTTGAATGTCTTAATTTGAAAATAACCTAAGGCACTTATTAGACTTACTTTTCTTGTAAGCATTTGATTCACAGCTGCTGAAAAAGGTTTCATCACGTATGAAACTTGGGGCATCTGCTTTGTCATGTCAGAATGACAATTGGGTTGGATGCCAGGATGACATTCAATAACATGAAACAATCCATCCAGCTGCATGGAAATTGTTTAAGTGCTTCTCTTGTGAGCATAACAGTATCCACTGGAAAGACAAAAATCTGTGCAGACCACGAAACAGATGTTATTTAATTCCCCTTCCTCTCTGAATGCCCATAGGTGCAAAAAACTTGTGGCTCTTCAGACCCTATTCCATTGTATGGCAGCATTTTCAAAAGGAGAATAAGCTCTGCAATGACCAACCAGAGTTTCTATTGTTCTATGCCGAGAGCAAAATGGAAAATAGAGGCAGAGTTTGTAGCTTTTATTTTTCTCCTTACAATTGTATATAAGTTATTTTTGCAATACTCCCTTTGTAGGGACAGCAGTCTCTTTCATTTTTGTTTTCATACAATAAAAATTCTTTTCATTCCATAAATCAATCTTGAAGCATGCTTGAAGGTGCTATATTAATATATGGATATTTATTGTGCATGAGACCTTTATTAAATAAGCCTGAAGAATAAGGCAAATAGTAAGCTGGAAATGCCTGATTTCCTTAAGAAGAATGACTTCAAAGATCTGAAGAATGTTTTGAACATCTGAGACAACTAAAATTTGCTTCATGTCATTTGAGTAGATACTAATGCCGTACAGAAACTTGGTTTTGTAATCTAACCAAGTTTTTCCAATATGGAAGAGAACACAAAGTGCTATTCTTAGGTTTAAATTGGTCAAAAAGAATTTTTTTCTTATACCTTCCATTCAGGGTTATAGCATTGTCCAATTCTGATGTGCTGATTCTTTCCCAGAAGTGTATAATCATGATTTCTACTACCGCTACTCAGAGCCACTTTTTATTTCTTTGTATAGAACACATGTAGACATAGCACAGACTGACATGTCATTATCAACATTTTGTAAGCAAAATTGATGTCGCCGTGGCAAACCTACTATTTCTGATGTGTTGGAAAGCCCTCTTTTTAAGTATCTTCTCCTCTGTTTGCTCAGTTCATTCCAAACCATCACCTATTTTTGACAACATAGCTTTTCAAAAGCTTCTTGTTCAGACAGGTTCCTTTGCTACACATATAAAGTTCTCATTATGTTATCTGGATTTATATTACAACGACTGAAGGGAATGCCCTGGATATTTTCCCTGTGAGAAAGTAAATTATAATTGTATGTGACATTTCAAAGGTGAGGGGAAGTGTTACAGGTAAGAATTAGGATAGACTTTTAGAATTCAACAAGAAACTGAGCATACCTCTTTCCTTAGTTATGTCTGCCATTAATCTGAAACGGTAGGCCTGAAAAAAAGGCAACCTCAAACTTGGAAGAGACTAGATACATGTATTCCATAATTCCTTCAGCTTCAGTGGCACATTCCACCACTACAATGGACTAAAGAAAAAAATCCTTCTGAATTACGATGTGTACTTGTTAAACTCTGTGTGCACATCAAAAGCTTTCTGAACACCAGTGTCCCTTATTTATCTTTCCTCTTTCTGTTATGTAATGCTCTTACATTTTTAGATGACGCAAACTAGTCACACAAGGATCAGTTGGACCTTACAAAACCCCAGCAGGGCAATAGGCTTTGTAACACATTGAAGGATGCTTACATTTTAGCAAAAATACAAAAAGACTTGTAATCAGAGTAATTTTCCTTTATAGTCTATTAATAAAAATATTATAGGCTTTCTTCTGTCTTTTAGCATGCCTTGCTCAATGCCTCAGGATTCCCTTTGTTCATAGTCAATGCCCAAAAGATTGCTTCTCTTATTGAACTGATTTTCCTTTCTACTACAGAATTGTAAAAATTGTTCATTTAGGAAAAAAAATCCATCATTTTTCTGTAAACTATGTTAGATTCACTGTACTTAACAGGTAGCATGGATTTAAATGGAGGATGGCAGGCTGTACAGGCAAGTGGTCAAGTCACCAACCCAGGAAGTATTTAAAAGATGTGTAGATGTGGTGCTTAGGAACATGGTTTAGTGGTGGATTTGCAGTGTTAGGTTTATACTTGGGCATGATGATCTTAAAGGTCTTTTCCAACCAAACCAAAAAGTAGCTGCTAAGTGCTGCACAAATATAGGCTAGACAGGAATATTACAGCATCAACTTTATAGGGAATTTTGGCCAAATCTTTTCTGAAATTTGGCCAAAACAAAACAGCCCACAGAAAGTGGGCTAATATTTCTTGTGGTTTTTAGTGTGTATGATACTTAAATTACAGCTCTACATCCCTACAAGGACTGGTACAATGCTATGCTGCTGCACAGCAGAGTGGGTTTTCTAACAGTATACATGACTTGGATGGATTTTGATTTTACATTTGAAGATATTTAGCATCACTGGATGTGCAGGATCTCTTTCAGGTGCAGTATTAACTTATGAAAACACTTAAAAATCATGCAGATTTTGTCCAAAAAACTATTTGTTGAACTTGCAGTATTTCCGCTCCAGGTGATTTGTCAGGGTTAATCCACAGAATCCATGTACACACAAGAACTTGCTTGCCCCAGAACTTTTGAAATAGCAGAACACTGATTCTCTGACTAGCTGCTTTTTCTAGCATGATATCAGCTCCTAAATTTGTATCACAGCTGACTAAGAACAGTAGAGAAGTATCTTAAAAATGTACGGAAAATCCTGCTAGAGTAGCCATACTGTAATGTTCCCAAATTATGGGCTTGCTGATGAGGGACTATAAATACCTGCAAAGCACTTTGGGAGTAAATTCTCCTGTATAACATTTTAAATTCACCTAAGAGAGATTACTGTTTCTCATTCATGCTACAGAATAGAATTACAAGTTGTTTATGCTCCTGTGTCTTTTTTGTCCTGGACTTCTTAGATTCCTGCAGCTGAAAAGATGAACTGGTGTCTGTGTGTGTGTATCTCATAAATAACTCCAGTTGTAGCTGGTGATTCTGAATATCAGATGTACTTCTCCCATTCTTTAGTCATCAGTGGTATAAATAATATTTAATAAAGGTATCACTCACTTGATAGTTCAGAATAAACATAAACATTGTGAATGTCATTGTTCCAGGCCTTGATGAAGCGAAGTTTTATAACAATGCTAGGAGATGGATCAGCATAGAACTAGAACAGCAGACAGATCCTATAGCTGTCTTTAAGAAGACAATTATATAGAGGCATAGTAAATTGGAAAGCATTTCACCATTATTTATTCAAATGCAAGGGAGAGAATGCAGCTTTTCTACAGAACAGAATTTTGTGAACCAGTCCACACACAGATAGTTTGTATTCACTTCTGAGCATAAAGGCACACACCTGAGGCATGCAAGTGGAGATACACGCGTGAAAGAGGTGTATAAATTCAACATGGTAGGTCTGCAGAATAACCCAAAACAAGAACAGACGCAATGACATTATTAAAATTAAAATGTACAAATGGAAGAAAATTCCTTTAACCCTTGAATGTCTAAAAACACAGATAATATGCATTATTGATAACTTATTCAAATTATATTCTGTCATTACTGAAGCTGGTGGACACAATGCTTGAGAAGGCAAAGATGATAACTTAATACTTTATGTTCAAGCTTGTCTACATTATAGCGGGTAAAAAAACCCCAAACAAACCCCCAACCAACCAACAAAATATCTAAACAACCAGCCAAAAACCAACGAAATATCTAAACTTGAGAACATTAAATAACACTATAAGAATGTATACATGTAATTTAAATTAGGAATGAGTACTTTCTTCAGGAAAAGTCTTTGAAGCTGAATTTCCCAAGCTTTGCCAGGTAGCAAGCAACTGCTAGTTGTCAAGAAGTTACACTTGTAACCAAAAGTGGAGGGAACATATAGATCATATTTCAACACACCAAGAAAAATTTTCCTCTAAATGTTTGAAACTAACTACCAGAATTGAAAAGGCAGGTGAAATCAAAATCCACAATCAGTAATCTTGGACAAGCTGATATTAAATCTGCACTTTAGAGTTCCTTGAAAAGACCCATAGATCCTAGAACATCTAAGGAAATAATCTTATTAGAGTCCTTTGTACTGTTCCTTGGCTATATAGGTCCTTAAAGATCCTACTTCACTGTGGGACTTAGCTGAAAGTGAAAATCAGTAGTCCTTTCTCTGTGCTAGGATCATATTTAGAGGAATTTTTAGTGTCAAGAGTTAAAAAGAAAAGAATAGTTTTCTGTTCTTGTTCAATGACTACAATACAAATGAGAGGGTGAATACTGTAAATTTAGAGCTACGACAGTTGCTGAAGCATAAGAGATCAAATGAAAGAAGTAATATCAAATGTAACTCAGTAAGAAAAAACAAAATGCATCCTGTGAATGTAAACAGATATGATCGATCAATCATTTATGGTGCCGCTTGGTCTTCCTGAGGCTGTGGTTCTAGCAAGGTCAACAACTAGATCCAAGGGCCCTGATTATGAATCCTAGGTGTCCCTTTTCATTGCAGTACATCCAAAGTGGATTGTAAAACATCTTGTTCTAACTATGTGTTTGAATTAGAAGTGGGTGGGTCTGTTGGAAGGTGGTTCCTACCACTTTGTTCTGATATGAGATTCCCCACTGGGCACTGAGATGAGTAAAATACATCTAGATTTTACTCACCCAGCATCTGACTGCTGGAATTTACTTTTTAACCCTATTTTTAAACCCCCCTGCACACCTTAGAGATTCTGCTTTGGATGAAAAGACAACATGTACTTCCTTACTCATGCAACTCTTCCAGAGATTGTTTTCAGATGGAGCTTTGCTGAAAGGAAGATGAAAGCAACTCAAATGTAGATCGAAGATCTGTAAAGAGCCCTGTGCTACATGTCAGCTTTGAATAACTTGTTACTGGTCCCTAAATTGTTTAACTGTATGATAGGATAGGCCTGGGGCAATCTGCATGGATTATTTAATTTTAAGTATTTTTAGAAATAACATCCTATTTCTCTTTCATATAATATACTTTAGTTTTCTTTTTTGTACGCAACAATATTGATAAAATTACACTTTTTAGAGACTGTGTTTTGAATGGAATTGAAAGAAACAAAAAGAGATTTGAATGGACTAAATCAATGCACTAAATGCATAAACTGCAATGCACACTCATAATAAAATATGTTTTCTGGAATACAGCTTAGTAAAAATGGAAGCACAAAGCTTAGAAAACCAAAAGTTCTCAATTCTTTTTCAGCTTTTGTCCATATTTCTTATTAAGAGTAAGCTTAATTTGAGAAATTGGCTGCCATTGCTGCAACAGTCCTCCTTCAATAAATAAAGCAAAGGTCTTTGAACCAAAATTAAATTTCTAGAAAAAAGAAAAAAAAAAAAGGGAAACTTTTTAAGTGCATCTTTTCTTTTCTCCCCCCAAAATGTTCTTCCTCTTATTTTATTTAAGAGTGACATTTTTGTGGCAAGAAAGAACCCGGTGTCAAATGATTAAAACTGGTACACAAAATTTCAGAAGAAAATGTCCATAACTTATATCCAACTCTGATAATTTGTTTTCTATCAGAAGGAGGCAACCAATCCAGTTGAGGGGTTAATCACAGATTTCTGGTTGTGCACATGAATGAAAGTGGCCGCGGGGAGGTTCTTACAAGGACCATGGACAGTTCCATGGCTGGCGCAGCTGCTGTTCTGGAGGGTGCCGAGTACCAGCCCACAGAGCAGGAGACGGATTTTTTCAGGGACGTGGCTCTCACCTTGGTCCTTCTGGTTATACACTCATGTCCACAAACAAAGATTCAGTGTCTTTTGTCTCATGACTGTATATTTTTCTACTCAACAATTATCCAAAAATTACTACTTGCTTGTACTTCCTTTTGTCATATTGTAATTTAATTTTCAATTATTCATTATCCACTCTCTCCACTTAAAAAAATCTGCCCCTAAACAGATCTTTCTGATATCTCAGTGTTCTATTGTCACTTCTCTTTTCAGTTCTTTGGCATTTTCCAATTTCTAGACTGAGTACTAGACTAAGTACTTCCTGTGCAAGTTATGGGATGGTAGATTGTCTTTCCTGTCCTGGTAATCCTCCCAATGACTGCACTCCCCATCTATCTGTCAGTAGGCTGCAAAACTTCACAGAGATTCATTCACTCAATTCTTCTTCTTTGTTGGCCATAAATATAAATTAACCACAGAATCACAGAGCTGCCAAGGTTGGAAGACCTTTGAGCTCATCTAGTCTAATCTTCCACCTAATACCACCATAATGACTCCTAAACCATACCCCCAAGTATCACATCAGAGACCTCTTGAAAACTCCACCATCTCTCTAGATAAGTTATTCCAATGCCCAGCCACATTTTCAGTGAAAAAGTATTTTCTAATATTTAACCTGAACCTCCCCTTGTACAACTTAAACCCTCTTCCTCTCATCCTTCCACTTAAGATATGTCTGAAGAGACCGAACCCCACTTCACCACACCCTCCTTTCAGGCAGTTGTAAAGAGGGAAAAGGTGTCCCCTGAGCCTCCTTTTCTCCAGGCTAAACACCCCCAGCTCCCTCAGCCGCTCCTCATAGGACATGTTTTGCCCCAGTTGATTCTCTCAACACATTTATTTGTTTCACCAATTCATTACAGCATTTCTTTTACCACCTTGAAATATTCCATAAATGATTATTTTGATTTTTAAGCCTGGAATTCTGCTGCTACTGTTATCACACATTCTCTGCCCCACCAGGGGAGATAATAAGCATCAAGCTGAATTATTGGGAGGAAGTGGTGAAAAAAGTCCAAGTGCATTTCAAAGTACAATGTTTAAAGAAATAAGAAAAAGATTGTGCCAGATGTAGAAGGTCATTTCTAGACCATTTTCACTGTCCTGAAGAAGATATTAAAAATATTTGAACCTAGAAAAAGACTAGTCAGTGTGCCTTATCTCACAGTCCAACTGTGCCTGCAAAGCAGAATAATAGGAGGGGAGGCAAATGAGGGGAAAAAGAAGAAAACCCAAAGATAAACCATATTAAAAGAAGAACAAGGGAATATTTTGCTTCACAGGATTGTTAAGACAGCTTGCTGAAACTCCATAGAGGTTATTATCTTTTAACGGCCAACCCACTATGCAGGAGGGGCTGGACAGAGTAAGACCCTATAACCCAGTTTTAGACGGTCAATCCATATAGCCTTTATTGTCTGATGCATATTCATAAGACAAGTGGGATCTCCTCTGCCAGATCATGTTAGGACCTAGTTCTCGTGGTAGTTCAAGTTCGGAACTCTCCCTCACTGGGAAAGACAGGGGCTTAACATACATTTGACTACAGCCATCAGCATTACCAATTTTAGCCAAGCATTTAAGGGCATAGTTAAAAAGTAGCACATGTGCTCTGTGAAGTCAGGACCTACACAGGATTACATTTTTTTACAGTTACCTGTTTATGCAGTTTGAAATGCAATGTTACTGTGAAATAGTGGAGGAAGCACAGGATTTACCTGTGCCTCATACCGGTGTTCTGCAAAAGATTGTTGCGTTACCCTGCTAGTAGTGGCAAATTAGAGCATGACAAGCGGCAAAAAGGGCAGTCTTTTAGATCATGTTGAAAAGGGCTTTGAAGGTAAGAACAGTGAACACAATAAACCTTCTTTTCTTGTAACAGAATGCTTTCCTTTTAGAAATAAACTGTAAAGCAAATCAGCTATTTTACATAGGACATACTGTGTGGCAAACTTATTTGTTTTTCTATGTAGTAAAAGTTTACTTTGCAATTGATTAATTTTTTTCCTCAGGAATTAAATTCAGTTGTGGTTTACTGTGTGACCACATCAGCTCAACATTTTTTTACCTACAAATAAATATATCATAGCAACATTTAATGAAAACACCACAGATAATTTAAAGGCATGTTAAAATGAATGTTCACAAAGTAAATAAATATTGCATAGTAAAGTCAAGCCCTTGCACGTTACGGTTAATTATTTCTGAGAAAAATTAATGATTATTTTTTCACTTTCAATCTCCACTGAGTTTCCCATCACAATCATGTGTATCATAAACTGAATTTTTTTTGCTAGTTTTTTAACTATGTTTAAACCAACTTTAAAGTAAGAATTATCATAAGCACAAACATGTTATCAAAGACGTCCTGTGTCTGGGAAGAGGGTTGGTCCTTTCCTAGCTGAAGCACAGGAAGAACTTCACCAATTTAGAAAGGGAGAGGAGAAGATAGAAAAAGATTGTTTTTTATCCAGATCAGATATAACTGGTGTATAGAAACTGAAGTGCAGTCAGTAGAAGCTGTTATAGAAAATGGGGACATTGCTTCAGGTTAACTTTGTTTTAAACTTCCAGTAATACCTCACTGTGAAAACTAAGCTCAGCCACCCTACAGGCCAGATGGGTTCTTCAAAGCATAGTCTGAAGCATAATGGAGACACAAATTCAAGGATATGACATTCACGTTCCAAAGAGGCAGAAATATAAGACTGAAGGCAAAATTTTCTGCTGTAGGGATCTACAACTTTTAATTCAGACTTGGAAACACGTAAGACGCTGAAAATGCTCATATCCAGACTCCAGCTGAAGGTGAATGGACTTCCTTTTCTATTTTTTGTTCATGGGAAAAGCCTACTTTCACAATTTCTTTTGTGTTATTACAAACCTCTTGCAAAATTACATCTGCTAAAGAGGTTTTAAGCAAAGATAGAATGCAGAATACAAGTTCTCATTATTAAAAAAAGAAAAACCAAAACTCAAACTCTCATGTATATTAAAAGCACGTACTGATAGCAGAAGATATTTTCAGTCACTTTTTCAGTAGTCTTTATAAGTGGCAGTGACATTGAGGTATTCTCATTAATATTTTGACTAATCATGTTGTAGGCCTGAACTATTACAAAAACTAAATTCATAGGGATCCTTTTTTCTCCTATTTAATTTGGTATCATACCAGGATTTCTACATGGAAATTGTGGAAGTTTAGCCTTTAGGCCTATTTTACCCTTTTTGATATTCATTTAAAGAAACACTCATTTGTTCTGTGCTTATTGGTGTTCCTAATTTTCTAGAATTGAATTTGAACTTTCTGGAAAGTTTCAAAATTTTGAATTCAATTTAAATTCAAAATTTTGAATTTACGTGTCTACAGTAAAGTAGATAAAATGAAGTAGGAAAAAGAATCTGTATATAAAAAGAAAAAAAACCTCATGTGTTCCCTCAATTACATGCCTGGTTTGCTGAGACCTGGGTTAAAATCATTGAAGTTGGTGAGATTTTACTGGAGCCCTGAGCAAGCACAGAGAAAAGCAGAGTTTAAGGGCCTTTTCAGGGAACACTGTTACTGTGCAGTGGATAGAAGGTTTGGTGATTTGTGTGCAAGTAGTGCTACTGGGAATAAAAATGTTCCCTTTCATGGCTGTGGCATTTCATGGTTCCTGTCTGGACTATCTGTCTCTGTTTTGTCTGTGAAATTGTTGAGACTAATAAGAAGCACTGTATTTTTCTGGCCTCAAAACCAGAATATTGGATTGTTTGTAGATACTTTGCATGCAGTTATATATAGAAATGATCAAGAAATAAGCACTTGCTTCACAGATAAAGTAAGCAGATTCTGTCTAAATATTCACTGTCTGCCAGGTCAGGAGAATTCTCCCTTTCAACAAATTTGATCAAGTCCAACAAGCTGTGAACAACCTTCAGATAGATTTTGCAGTTGATAAGAAGATATTCATATGTGAAGCACTGAGTGAGGTGAGGGTATTTCTAGTAGCCTACATTGCTGCGAGTCACAGACATGATGACTTTAAAGAAAGATGCTGTTTCCCTTTAACTCATTTTTTGTGCTCTCTTCAAATTGCGTAGGAAAACAGCAATAGAAGAGAACTGAGGAAATATTCAGCAACATCAGTAGAAAATCTGGACCCCAACATTGCTGCCTTTACATTGAGGAGGTGGTAAATGTAAATCTTGCTGTTGGTATTTAATTGCTATTTTAGCACAGTAAAGAGAGCTGTATATGTTCTGCATCTCATGCAGCGTATTTGGTACAAGTAGGAATGTGTGGTAGCATTCAAAAAGACAGTAACAGATACCAATTATGGTAATCTAAGACATATCCAAACACAAGATAGAGTTTCTTGATGCAGTCTCTGGAGTTCGATTCCCATTTGTGTGTTACCCAAATATTTCACTAAGACTTCTGGAACTTTTATATCCAGAAAGTGCTGTTAGCTTGGGTTTGGCAAAAAATACATAGATTTGATTCTTCTTCATGGACATAAAAAATGGCATGCTAAAGGTCATTTTTCATTTGGATTTGAGGTCAAAACAGAAGCCTCACTGCATCTGTTCCATGATGGCTGCTTTCTGGGTCGAAGCAGACACAAGGCTGACTCCCTCAGCAACCCAGAACTGCAGTACCAGACTGCGCTGAGTTAACAGCTCCTCACTGGAATGTTACTACCTAGAAAAATGGGACATGAGCAGACTGCCTTCATGCTCTGGCAGTACTTAGATCCTGAAATAGTTCACTGGGGACTGCTGTGGACAGTCAGGCACAACAGAACAGCCCTAAGGTTGAGTCCTAATGTTCCAAGATGCATAATGTTGGGGTGCATTAATAATGCTATTACGGTCACAGTGGTTCTTCTTATCCTCAGATTCTGTTCTCATATGATGCTGCATTTTGGAACTATGACTAGAACACTGTTTGGCTGTTGCTGAGCAGTTCTTGAATAGCATTGATGTATTTTATTTTATTTTATCTGTATTTGAAGAATTCATGTGAATCTTTGGGCATGCTCCTGTTTTTTATAATCAATCCATAAGATCACCAGAAATGAAACCAGTCAAAACCTTTTCCTGAAAAATCTACAATGCCTGTTTACATGGCATAAACCACCTAAGAGAAGCCTTTATAACCAGTGGTTTCACCAAGTTCTTTGACTTGCACACACCTCTCCTTTGGAACATTTTTTTACTCAATGGGCAGAATTGTGCCTTATTAGCTCGGGTTTGGTTTTGGGGATTGGAAAGGAAGTACAACTTTGCGAGGAGTTTATCTCTGAGGACAACTTGGGGAACAACATGAGCCAAGGAGCCACATGAATGGTGAAGAAGCTTTCTGTGGGCTGGGGAGCATTTGAAGGGGTAGCCAGAAGCCCTGAATAATGCTGATGGTCACTGCTGTGCCAACTCTTCATGCTACAAATCAGGCATCTCTTTGCACTGCTTAGGTCTGTCTGTAGGGGAAAGAAGGGTCTGCCTATAAATTAATTTCCATCCTTCCCCTTTTGGATGATCAGTGAGATAAGAGTTGAGAACACAAAGGCAAAATTTTCTATTGAAGCAGCAAACAGAGCTCTTAAAACTCATTTGAAGATACCATCATAAGTCTGCCTAAATACTTTAAATCGGATTCAATCTGAAACTTTGGAAGCAAAGGAGATTCAGGCAAAGTCATCACCATTAAAACCCAGATTCTTGTCTTTTTCTTTTCCCAGTAAAAACAGCCAATACAGTATTAAATTTATATGTACACTTTGACACAAAGCAAGTGCATTCCAAATGCTCTTGCTGTAGTCTTATCTCAGCTGAGTTCTGTGGTGCATATGGCCCTCCACCAGAATGTCTCACAATCCTGTACAATGTTTTATCTTTACAAAGAGATTATCAGAAAATATGCTTATAGACCAGCTTGGGAAAACAAACAAACCTGGTGGTATATAACATTGCCCAGCATTAGGGGACTGTGATACTGCATATTTTCTTGCTGACCACATCATAAGGTTCACCAACTACATCTGGCTTCTGTCAAACCTTGGAAAACAGCAGCCTAGAAGGTTGTCTATGATTGCAATAGGGACCATGAAAACCAGCTACAGGGAAAGTTAAGACAATAACAGCAAGTCTCTTCCCATGTTTCGGCATGAGGCCACTACCTTGTAATCACCCCAGGGATGCAGTTTTGCTAATGTTTTTAAGAATACAAGGGCCAGCAAGAACTCACAGTTTTCTCAGTCCTGCCACCACTGGTATCACTTGGGCAGCAGTGGCACCTATGCACCTGCCTATCCTCCCTTGCAGAAGTTCTCTATATCTGAAAGGCTATCAGAGAAAAATGGTTGGGATTAACAGAAATTGCCTATCAACAATTTCATCAGTCTCAGTGATTTCTGATCAAATTGGAAACAAACTGGCTCCTCTTTGGGAAAGTTTAATGAAAACAGGCAAGCAGTTATAAGTTGAAGAGGAAAAACAGTGGGTAATGTTTCAGTGAGCAGCACTTCAGAGCTTTGCCCTTCACTGACACCTATAGTTATCAAGGTGTATTTTGCTACTGGAATGTCATGTTTCATTGACAGAACTTGAACCTGTGAATAGACTGAAAAGCTCTCCATACATTTTGATTCCTTACACCTGATCTACTCTGCTGTGTTATTATTTCATGGATAATTTTCTTCTAGTTTTCTTAGAAAAACACATGGAGCAAGTTAAACCCTGTGTAGCTTTGTAAAAGTGTATCATTTAATGCTTTATTTGAAGCTGTATGAAAGGTATTTGCAAAGTATTAACATTTTTGGACAATTCTTGTATAATATACCTTATCCTGATGGAATAAAAAGCATATAGGAAAAAAGAGAGTTTCAGCACATTGAGTGGTACAAAAAGAACCTAATTTAGCTGTTTTCTGGTGAGGACAACTGTGCTGGGGAACAGAAAGTAGCCTGCAATGAAGGTAACTAAAAAATGTTGGATAAAATTATTATAATACAAGTTGGAGTGATTTCTGTCCTCTTCCTATAAGTCAAAGACATTTGAGTTCTTGATTATTAATTCATAGTTGGTATGGTTGGCAACAGGATGCAATTTAGCGATTCTTTTATTTTCTGTTTTCATTTTACTATCCTAGAAGAAGCATCCTTGCAGTATTGCTATTCTTTGCCCAACAGACATAGCCAATGAACATTTCAGAAATGGAAGTACATAGCTGTAAATTAGCCCAAATATTGTATTGAGACAGACACCAGCACATGTTTAATGACCTGGCATCTGCAAGAGGCTGTGACAGCATCCCAGCCCAAGCAGAATTAGTCTGAATATCTCTAGTGCTGCACTGGAAGTGTTGGGTATGGGCACCTTACACATTTGGAGAATTTGCAGTAGTGCATGGTGTCACCTATGAGCTCTGCTTAGTGTAGGAGCAATGGAAGTAAACATCCTCCAAAACTCAAATAATTTTCTGTTATCAAGCTTTTTTGTGAACCTAAAGTTTGGGTAAGATTCGCCAGAAGACCAACAATGGTCTCAGATTCCTTTTCCTCAATCCTTCACAGCCTCATATTTTGCTCCAGAAAACCCTGCCTTTGGTGTCTTCATAGTGTGGTGTATTCTTCATGGTGAAATATCCAACGTATCTTTGTTATCTCACTTCTATGCCTTCTGGCACTGTGATAATTGGCTTTCTCTCTAGTGTATTGTAGTGGCATTTAGACTAGGAGGTTAAACTTCCTTAGCAGGCTCCTCTGCAGCCCCTTCTCTAATCCTGAAAAAGGGCAGAAATGTATTGGGATGCTTTTAAATGTTGTATCAAACCATGCAAACTGAAGAATTCCAGGTGACTCTGAAGGCACTGCTTCCCCTGATGAAGCAGATCTTTCTGACTCCTTTTGCATAGCTCAGAAGAAAGCCTGAAACCCAGAGACAGCTGATACCTTCTGCTTGCCGTTTAAACAATCCTTGCTCAGATCTGTTGGAATTGGTAGATCAGACTTGCCAGTGACAAGACCAGATAATAAAAAAACTGAGAAAAACAAAATGTCCCACTGTGATGCTGAAATGTTTCAGAGCCCTTTAAGGATCAAACACTTCAACCTAATTTCCTCTATCCTCCCCCAGGTCTGTCAGATGCAGGGAGTCTCCTATCTGGCATCTCCCTGTCTGAGCAAGAAGCAGCTTACAGGAAGTGGTGACCATTACTTCGGACTATGAGGATGCTTCTTTGTCCATTCCCGTTCTGTTCTTACCTTTCTTTCCCTGAACTGGCAGTTCATACTATATATAAGCCAGGTTTTCAGAGAGCCGTGGTGAAATACTAGACTAGCTGATTCTCAGTGAATTTCCACAACTGCCCTCAATGTCTGTGTAAGAGGCTCCAGCTCCAGTCCAAGTCACCATCCTCTTCTACTTTACCTGTTTTCCCAAGTGACAGACAGCGTTTTTGGCTCCGGCTATATATACCCAAGTAAATGCCATCTTTTAATGGCCTTCAAAGCATTCATGCGGAAGACCAATGAAATGATTCATTTGTATAATAAATGTAACACTTTTTAATGAAAAACTTGCAGGGCATATGAAACAACCTGTTTTTAAATGAAATAACTCTGTTCTTTTAAATTCTCTTTCCTAGCCAAGGCATAACAGGGGTTAGTGCACAGTATAGACTAATTGCCTACATAATTTCATTTTATGAAACAAAGCGCTTTAAAAAAATTATAGGGTTATATAAAAGCATGTGAAACCACTAAGTCAGCTTTGTTTTCAACCTCGTTCAATAGTGGCAGTGCTTTAGATGTGGTGTGAACTGTAAACATTTTCTTGGGGAAAAATATGTCATAACTTTGTGTTCTGGTACCTGCCTGCGTGTCAACGATATATTCTCTTGTCCTATTATAATGTTTGCTCTCAGGTTTTTTTTGCCCCTCTTTCTTTGCAAGAGAAATTGTTTTGTCCTCCCAGCCCCTCTCAGTAAGTGAAGTCCCTCCCCGTCCCTGGCTTAGTGTCTCTCATCCTTGAACCTGTGTTGAGCCAATCATTTTTCTGGCAGCAAAGAGATGAAGAGAGCTCCTTTGGTACTTCCCTCGGGTCATGAGCCAGAGCAGTTGAGGGAGCGCTGTGTGTATTGCTTCTCCAGGATCCTCTCTCAAATCCTTGGTGTCAGTAGTGTTAGGCTACAAGGCCAGCCCATAAAAGAAGTTTTACTACTGGCTGAGCAGCAATGTCTTTTTTTTTTCCTTCCTGTTTTTCTGTCCCTCAAAATAAACAACAGGAAGGGAAAAAGTAGACAGCAGGCAGCAAAAATACAATGGGAGCTGCTGTTGCTGGGTTGTAACCTTACTTGTATTACTCTGTGTCAAAAATACATATCAGCCGCTAAGGCTGAGTGGTGGCAGATTTAACATGATGAGACCCTGATGACTTCGGACCTCCTATAAAATGCACAAAACAGAAGTCATGGTGGATATATAACCTTTTCATTGCTAAAAGAGAGCATTTCCACGGCAGGCAAGACACCAGGGTGCAAAGCAGATCACAAAGGCCTAGATTTAGCTTCAAGATCTTAGGTCTTACAATACTGCTCTCCCGATAATACAGAAATAGATTTATTACGTATATTTGCTCAACATGTTAGCGTGCTCTCCCTTAATTAAAAGCACAGCCAACGCCCTGATAGCATCATATTGCTGGGACAAAACAAAATGATATTATCCACTCCAGCTCTTATCCCTGGGTACATAAAGTGGATTAAGAGGGGAGGGGGAAGGGCAATTTTGAAAAATAGTGGTACAATAGCAAGCCTGTGATCTCACCTGATTGAATCTTATCAGTTCTTACCATCGCTGTTGTGCTTTCTTTTTTCTTTCTTTCTCTCCCTCTTTTCTATAACATATACTAAACAAAGAAGAAAAAATCTTGCTGCTGCACTTACTGTTACCTTTTTACCCGTTCCAACATGGAAATTCAAAAGTTGTGACTTGAGAGGTAGCTAACACTGGAATTTAGAAGTTACTCACAGTTATGCCCAGTGTATGATCAAGGTAAAGAGCAAAACACAGAAAATCTGATTATCATAACATGTTGCACAGTGAGAGGCAGACCTCACATAATGTAAAATCAATGCATCTAAATCTCTTTGTAGCCTGAACTATTTCTGAGATGGGCAGCAAAGCTTTAGTGTAAGAAAGAGTGAGCTCTGTGTGTGAATATGCATATGCTGAATAACCCGCCTGCCTGGGGTGCCATGCTCAGAATGGCTAATTCTCTAATGCACGTGTATTTTACCTAAGCCCCTTTTTAAAAGTTTTGGGTTTTCATGTATATGATTAAAATTGTTGTTTGCAGTGCCAGAGCCAATTTCTTGTTCTGGAGGTGAGGCTGCAGCTTGCTGTGCTGCAAATGTCACCAGAGAGGCATTTGTTAGGGCTGCACTGCATGCCGGTTAATCTGTTTACTTATGCAATGGAGGAAATGTGACCTGGCTATTGTGGTGATTAACAGAGTCAAATATCCTCACATTAACTAGTGAGCTGGGCAATCAGGCTGGATTATTGTTACATTCAATTTAAATTACAGTGGCATGACAGGTCCTGAGGTATTTAGTAACGGATTTCACAGCACAGATATGCTTCATGTGTAATGAATAAACTCTGGAGAGCAACAAAAGGAAAAAAATAAAATAAAAAGGTATTTTATGATCGTTGTGAAAAATTTATGGAGTGTAGCTGGCATGAAATTCTATAAAATGAACTGGCTCCAACCAGTCCAACAACAAAGCACACACTTTTCTTCCTGCTGCTTATGAATTATTATTACTGAGTCCTCCTATGTTTACTCATTAGCATTGAACCCTTTGCAAAACTGTGATTCAAAATTGAATTCTTCTTAATTGAAAATACCCCCAGTATGCTGGGAGAAAAAATGAAGGGGAAAAATGGCAGCAGCACCACAATAGGCCAGTTAGCTCTGTGATAGTCAGAGGGGGTGACTGCTCTGAACTTGAATGTTATTCAGGATTCACAGCCGGACTATAGGAAGGAAAGAGCAGGTTGCATTCAAGTTGTTCTGCACACTGACATACATATAATTTAAATATTTAGCCACTGGTGTGCTGCTGCAGTGCGTTAGCCCGCTAGCACCAGAGTGCATTAATCCTGTTCTCCCTGCGACTTGCTGACTTTGACCTGTTTTATGCTCTGTGACTGAATAACACATAGCACTCTGCTTGGGGAAAAAAAAACCCTAAACAAAACACACTATGATCTCAACACACATTGGTTTCAATTAACTTTTAACCATTTGATTGCACTAATTCTAGGCTGGTAGTTAGCTATTGCAGAGCTGGCTGTATTGATTTTGAGCAGAGCAAACTGAAGCACAAAACAAAGACTGAATTTTCACAAAATAATCTTCCTTCTTTCCATTTGTTTCATCACTTGTTTGCAAATATTTTTGCAGAGGCTGTTTCGATACTCAAAAAAGTTCTGATGAGAAATAAAATACTTTAGGATTTCAGCCAATATCATCTAGCTTTTATTGAAGCTTAAGAGAATGATGCTACAGTACAGAACTGTTGAAAAATGTTGTATATTAAAAAGTACAGAAAGCTGCAAATAACAAGTGTGAGTGGTGAAAAGATGGTGGCTGGTGAGGTGTTTAGGTGCTGCTTGGTGGACCTCAACCAGGGAAGAACTAATGGAGCCTCACATGGAAACCCTGACTTTGTGATCTTGCATGTACCAATCATTTAAATGTAATATCAGAGAACTGAGAGTACAATGAAGCTTCCTTCATTTAATTTCAGTCTGATGTAAAGCCTTTAAAATCAGGGACCATTCTACAAAAGGGAATGAGGGAAGAGTGTGATATCTTTGCTGTGGCTTATGAAGGAAGCTCATCCTGCTACAAGCATGCAGTGGCAAAAAAAAAATACCAACGGATTTTATGCTCCAACTTTTAACCTCAAAATGCTGAATTCAGTTCCACCTTGGTCAGAATAACTAAGAGGCCTTCAAATCCAGTCCTCTTTGAGCATCACTGTGAGCTCACCTTTGCATCTCCTGGACACTTCTCCATTGCAGTGTCGCTGCTGGAGACCCTGTGCAGGTGTGAGAATTAAAGAAGAGAATCATGAGGGGAACAGATGCTCACTCAAGCTGGTCTAAGATGGATGGTGATTAAGAAAAAGTTATTCTTATCATTAAACTTATAAGAACTTCTACATTTGGCATGTAATCCCTCATTCTGAAGTATATTTTAAAGTATTAGTGGTAAAAATTTTCAAGGAGAATACTCTGAACTCTGGAACATGTAATTACTGGTCATGTAGTCCAGCAATTCCTGCAGTGCTCTGAGTTCCCACTAAACTGCAGAGGAACTGCAAGCACTACAAACATCTCGTGTGTTGCAATCTGCCTTGTACACCCCTTTTGTAAAATGCAGCTTTCTCCACTGTCTATGGAATAACAATGTGGAAATCAAGAGAAAATTGCATCTCTAAAATCCTCTGTTCTGCCAGACGTGCTCTTTAGCTACAGTTGTATGCAGCTCCCCATCTGGCAAGGTGCAGCTGCTGAGCTTTCTGCTGCTGAGTCCTGTATAAAACTCAACACCTGTCAAAGGGTTTTCATATGGAGACAGGTGTATTTTTAAAATATTTATTTAGAAGAAGTCAGCATGCTGTGGGCCGCTGAAATTTTACACTTCATCAACCTTAGTGTTGTAGTTACGGCTGTAAAATATTCCCCTCCTATTAGAATTTCCAGGCAATGGCATTTTGCTAAAAGATGTCCATTTGCTGCCCACTCCTCTCAAACCAGTTTGTCACAGCACACTGATGAGTCTGAGGAGTTAAGTCCAGCATTCAGCTCACTTGTTTTTGCAGACAGTGATGAGAACGGGTCATTTTGCCATTTCAGCCTTAGGCACTCCCCATTGCTGGAGACTTTTAGCACCTTCCCTCCCTCTAACTGTCACATGAGATAAAGTGGGAGGATACAGGATGATATGGTTCTCCTACCAATCAATAGCCTCAAAAGTATGTGCAAGAGTCATCTGACCAGAGAGTCACTGCTGTGTAGGAGGCACAGATAGAGTGCCAAATAGCAGATGCTTATTGAAGATTCTAATGATTTTAGCTAGAGAATGGATCCCTAGGTCCCTTAATTCTGCAGACTCTTCTTTTAGAAAATAGCAATAAATAAATCTTATGCTTTCCCTCTGTTCAAACTTATCTTTAGGGCTTTTCTGCCTCCCCATGACATAAAATGATATGGTTCCACTATGCAAAACAAGAACATTATGCATTATCTGCCCTCCTGTGTCCAGGACATACTCGCTCAACCCAGAACTATCCTGTCACATCAGTAAAGTTAGTAACCTCAGGTGACCAAAGCATTAATACTTTATCTATCTGAGCTGGCTGTGTATCACATCTACTGCCTGTAGAAGACAATATAAAGTGGTTTGTGTAAGAAGCAGGAAACCTGTGAGAAAGAGATACTAATACAGTAATCTAAGTTATGCACAAAACATGCATGGCACAGAAATATATTTGTGATCTCTATTTTAAATGACCTCTCTGCAGTAAATAGCAGCAATCTTCCAAAAGGGAGACACGCAAAGAACCCACAGCAGTCCCCTCATTTAGAGCCCAATGACTCACTTGGTTGACTGAGATAGTTGCTGAGATTGCATAAAGATAGATGGTTAAAGAAAATTATGGAAGTAAATTTTCAATGAAAACATAACCTTTTCGATCTTGCTATAAATTCTCTCTAGAGCATAAATCAGTATCAGTTACACGCATTAAAACAGCAGCTCCCCAGTTGGGAACACAATGCCCTCCCCCTTGTACATTTTAAAGGACATGGCACTAAGTAGAGAGAGCAATAATTTCCTGAAGATTCATGAGCAAGGTAATTTGACATACCTGGTGCTGCCCAAGCCCAAGTTTAAGTTACTATAAATAAAAAGGAAAGAGTTTGTCTAGGCTGCTGTGTGTGTGGTGCCGAGGCATTCAGAAGAGTCAGTTGCTGTGGGCATCCAGTTCATTCATATGCTCCGAAGAATCACATTTCACTGGGATGCTTGACAACAGAAAAGTTTGCAAATGTTGTTCAGTATTTGGAAAGAGCCCGGAGTCAATGCAAACATTTGAGAAGGTGACAGTAATGTCTTTAAAGGGCTTCTTGTCTTAGCAAGGGTATTTCTTATCATTTATATAGTAAACCCATTCTTTGGATGTCAGCAGAATGGACTGACTGTTGGGTGAAGACTGACTTTGAGGGCTGCTTTGGTTTGGATTAGATCCAATCTAGTCCATGGGAGGAGGAGTGGGGGTGGGGGAGGGGAAATTGCACCAGGTTGCTTAATTAATCCGGATGCTTTGCTCATTATACCTTGAACTTCCTCAGAGGACAGGAACAAACTAGCTTGCTCAGAGTAAAATGAGTATAACATCAACAAAAATCAAAGGAGGGATGTGGGGTGGAATTATTTAGAGTGGTGAGCCTTTATCTGAACAAACAAAAATGTAAGGCAGAATCCTCTCAAGCCTGAGAGAAATGTGAAAAGTAGACACACAAGGGTGTGCAGACATTGCACACATATCTGTGTAGTGATATACATTACAACTCTACCTAAAAGTGGTGAAGGATGAAGCAGAACCCTTTGCTGACACTTTTTGCCCTCAGTCAGAGGAAGTAATGCTCAGACAATTCCAAAGGTACAGGCTCTGCACCTGCATCCCAAGTGGCTATGCAAATTCTCCTGCTACATAAGAATGGAGCTGCTGGACAGCCAAATTTAACCTTCTTTCTACTTCCCTGAGAGGGTGAGTCTCCTGTGGGAAGCCTGCTTTGAACCAGACAGAGATGCCACAGAAGCATGGAACTGGATGACACAAAACCTTCACGATCAACAAAGATGTAGATGACCCACTTTTCAGGGATAGAAGGTTTATTTAGGGATGGTGAGTGTTTTTGTCTTAAAAAAAACCCCAGACCATGAGAGTGGATGGAGATGACAGCTACGAAAAGAAAATTCGTTGAATTTGCATGCATCTAGAAGAGTAATTCCCATATTAAAGTAATTCCTGTGTATTAAATCATTTGGCCATCAACAAACAAAGTCCAGAACTCTTTTCTCTGACTCACTGCATTAGTGAAAGGACATTTCTGGACATTAGTCTAGCCAGAACTGCAACCTTTCAAGAGTCTGATGTCAAATGTAGACACATAATAGGGAATACCCATACCTGGACTAGGGGGTCCAGATTAGGTGAAGCAGATTATGAAGCACCATGCCTCTAGGGCTGCCTAGGTCTTCCCATCTATGTTTGTGCTAGTCTGGCAGTGGCAAGAGATGTCAATCTAACATCAGAATAGCCTGGGGGAAAGAAAGGAAGGTAACCCTCTAGTGTATATATTTACCTTCAAAATAAATTTAACAGAGGAATTTTCCTCAAAGAAAGTGAAAAATTAGCCAGTCACCTTACTTTGCACTTTTACCCAGAACATGCAACCTAGAGGACTATTCAAAACCACACAGCTTCAGACTACGCTGTTTCCCTCATGGTGATTTACAATGGGAAGTTGTGGGTGTCCCCTCAGAAGCTAAAAAATGTGTCTTTAAGGATCAAGAATATCAGTGGATTTAGGTGGATTTGAATTCTCTTTGTTCCAGTCATGCTGATTACTGCCAAAGGACTACTGAATATGAGTGGAAAATATAGCATGGGGCACACAAAGATGGATCAAATACAACCTTCTCTGTTGCAGTATCCTCCTCTGTGCAGCACGTCTTGTACTTACATGGAAGAATTAAAATAATTAGCTTGATGAGATTTCTTGGCCGACAAACGAAGACAACAAGAGGATTCTGTGTGTCTGAAGCCTTCCAACCATTTTCTTCTCTGGGGATGTGAGGGTTTCAGATAGGCAGATGTCAACCACCATCACAGAAACAGAAAACGTTCAGTGTCCCCTTTTACACAGACTGGCTGTTCACTTAAGGGTCCTGTTTATTTACTGTACATCTGGACTTTTCCCCTCTCAGTTCCTTTTTGCTAGCTTGTTTTTCATATTCCAGATTTCCTCAAAAGCACAGTACTAGCAATGAATTAGTATAATATATTAGTATAACACAGCTGGTTTCATCACTGGGGCCAGATTCTGCCCATTTTGTCTGTGAATTTTCCCTTGAAACCTTCACCAAAACCTTCTCACTGTTATCTTTTTTGAGCAACAAAGCCACTGAAAAACATCACACCTGGAGCAGTAGAAAACTACCAAGTCATGATCATTCCTCTTCAAGGCCAGCAATTAGTGTCAGTCTCCCTAAAATTTGTGAATAAGGTTCTCTGAAAATATTTGTGCAACTGTGACTTCAGTGGAATCAATTTTGATCATACACTGGTGTAAATCCATAGACTTGAGAGGAGTTGGTCCTGATTTACAACGAGGAGAGCCAAGACAAGCATACCTTTCTTTGTTTAATTTTGTTTCTTACCATTTTTCCCCCGCTGTAAGCATTGATCTAACTGAGAGTGTGGAACCATGAATTTCCCTCTATCTGCCCCAGGCTTAGATAATTTTACTATTTTCACAACAAAGTATCTGTTAAAATTATGAATAATGTCTCTTCCTGCAGTAACCCACCTTTCCTTTCCACTATGAGTAGCAAATAATTTGATAGAAACCCACAAAGTGGGTTGGTAGTGAGGGATTCCATCCCCCTCCTCCGCAGCTGCAGACCTAACCCTGTGCTCCAGGTACACTTAAAGTACCTCTTCATTAACAAAGGTCACACACAGATGACTGCTGTGGGACACATCCTGCTCAGATGCCTAAGTGCAACAAATAAACAGGGACAGTTCTCTGTATTGTGGATCAGCCTTGGTGTGGAGGTTTTTAGTACAGAACTTCCTGCCTAACACTGTTTTGAGAAAGCACCCAGCATATGGAATCAGGGGTTTTTAATACACTTAGAAATGGAGAGGAGAAAGGTATGCTGTTGGGATCTATAAAACTTGCATATCAATATAGAATCTCCTTTTGCCGTCTTTCAGTCTTCCACTTACAGCACTGATTTTTTTTGCACACATACTCAAACCTTTAGTCTGCAGTATTGTTTTTATATTTTCATATTGTTATAGTGAATTTCATCATAGTATCTGATGCTGCTGAAGACAAATTTTCTTCTTCCTCAAAAGCCTGGGATATTTAATTGTCTCTAACCTGAATTAAAATAAATATTTTTCTACCCTTAGTTTTTCTCATCTCTCCTTCATCCCTTGCTCCTTTTACCTGCACTAAGAGAGTGCCATCAGTGTGACCCTAACATGAGAGCTTGGTAGGAATTCTGAAACAGTTTTGAGATGAGTGAAAATGAATTTTTCCAGCCTCAGTTCCAGTGTTAATTAAATGTATTGAATGAGTAGTGCCTTCTGCTGTTAATAGATGAATGATCACATTAGGAAACTCCTCTTTTATAAACAGAGAAGAACATGTTCCCTGAGGTTGCTTTGCCATTTTTAAAAAGTGATATTTAACATTGCTACAAGGAATTTGTTGTTTAAAAGAACTGATTAGCACAGTTGTCCATCACAGTATGCTACACTCCCAGTGTTAAAACATTAGCCAAGTGCTATCTTAAAACCATTAAACTACCTTCAGTTTCAATCAGTTTTCTAACACAGCCTGATTAAGAAAGTTCTGTTTACCCAAATGGGATAAGGTGACTGACCAGATGTTCTGATTTTAAAAGATCTGTTGGTGTCCCAGTGATTTCTGCTGGGACATTGAATTGTCCCAGATTTTCCTGCTGAGAGCTTGAGCAGCACAAAAGTTGCTTGCAAGGTAAAGCCCCTTTAGCCACTAAGGAGTTTGGAAAGAAGGATTAAAGGAGGATCCCCCTCCAAGTGTTGAAGATTCATCCAATGTGGTTCATATTATACACTAGTTATTATAAATAAGTGTGATGGTGTCTTTTGCTAGAGAAAAGCTACAGAAAAAAAAAAAGAAAAGCTGAAACCCCCCCTACTCTGCAGCCTAGAGCAACTTAAGAAAAACGGGCTACTTTTCCCTGATGTACATCTATTGCCCACACGACATGCAGAATGCTGTGGAATTCCTAATATACTTTGCTTGGTGGTGGTTTCTGTGTCTGTGTGTGTATAAGGGGCAAGGGAGGAGGGCAAGGGGGAAGGAAAAAGAGAGAGAGGGAGAAAAAGAAAGAGAAAGGAAATCCTCTTTGTCCTGTGAAGTGCATCACACAGGCCTCCTGTGTTGTAATGTAAAACCACTGGGGTGGCTAGAATGACCATATGCTGTGAATGTGAGTGCTGTGCCTGTTTAAATGTAAATTTGCTCTGTATCAGAATAAAAGAATATCTGTTTAATATGGAATGAAGGCAGTTTGGCAGGATATGCACTACTTCAGGTAAGCCAGAATAAACAGTAGCATTGATTAAAAGGAGCCCCCTATTCTGCACCTGTCACGTTCACCTCCTTTGCCACAAACGCCTCGCTGGTTTATTTACCTGTAGAGCTGTTATAATATTTTGCTTTCCGAAGAGATTTGGAAGCCACCTGCCGTACCTTTGGCATCTCTTTAACAACAAAGTACTTCAGGCTCAAGTGCAAGGGCCCATTGTTCTGCTCCACAACATGGAAAAGAAGATGAATCCAGAAGCACAGGATCCAAACAGAAATTATTATTGATTTAATCACATAATCAGCAGCAAACACTTCAGGCTAAGATAGCAAATCCATAACAGCCTGCCCACATAACCACCCTTACAAATTTACCAGCAAACCACTGCGCACACTTAGCAAACAAGAGGAGCAAGGGTCACCTTCACTTGGCGGCAAAATATTGACATTCCTAAAGCTTAAATATGTTTTGAGTTAAGTGTTATCAATCAGTGATAAGAGTTGAATGTCTGTTAAACATAACTACATTGGCAGAAGGATTATAGAATGCTTTCTTGCCATAATCTAGAAGCATCTTTCAGACAAAACTCTGCTTGAAATCAATTGTGCACAAGGAGCTGCCTGCTGAGACCCATTCAGTGACATACAAAGGAAGAGAGAGTCTCCCTGTGATCTTTAACCATAACCGGTTATCTAATGAGACCAGGGCTTTAATTTCTTTTCACATCAAACATAGAATCAATGCTCTGGATTCAACAATGTGTGTAAACAGGCCGTGAAGCCATCTCTTCAGATGGCAGCCAATTCATCCTCCCAAGCCCCCTGGCATATTTATTTCAGTGAATCCCCCTTTAGTTCCAGGTAACTGCTTCCATCATGTTGCCGCTGGCTCCCTCCACACGGATGGCAAGGGGAGCTCCCTCTTGTCAGACACCTTCCACTGGCAGTCTAAAACCTGGGCAGCTGACTCTTGCAGAGACACTGCAAAAAGTATTTTCAGGCTTCTTCTGTAATCAGTTTAGAAATCTTGTCTCTGTTTTAACAATTACTACAGGCAAAGGGTGTTACAGTTCATGTCCCCTTCATATCTTACCATCAAATGGCAGGATGCTGCTTTCACTCAGACAAATACAAAATTGTAGTAACATCACTGTAGTTTACTTTAGAATTACACTGGCATAACAGGTGACAACCTGGTGCAAATGTTTAGAGCAAACATCGGCTGGGAAAGCCTAGTGACATTCCAGAGAGGATTAAAATGTGGTTCAGCAAACTGATTCATTCAGCCCTTGTCCTTCTCTGGGATATTTACAAAGTGGGATTTTTGTTTGAAAAGAGGGCATTTTAAAGCACCAGTGTTTATTCTTAAAGATTTTGAAACTTTATTCTGCGCAAAGCAGGACATATAGTATGAAGACAGCATCTCTGGCAGCCTGACCTAAATACAGAAAAGGATTTTCCTAAATTTTGTGCTGCTGCTAGTCTTTGTTTTCACTGAGAAAAGTGGATGACCCTGTTGTGCGGCTCTGGTGAGCAGAGCTCCACTACACCAGCCCCTCTGCTGTGTTAGGCTGTGCCATCTTGCTGACCGTAGGCTGAGCCTGCCCTCTTACCTAGGCCTGCTGCTGCACAAGGTGTTGACATCTCTGTGCTTTATTGTTGTGGCTTAAAGCACTCCTACCACAGAAACTAAGAGAGCATGTGTTTCAGCCATCAGTGAGTGATCCACTTGGATTCAAACTGGCTCATCTACAACTCAGGGAGCTGCAGCCACCACTTGAGATCACATGAAAGCTTACCTGCCTTTGTATTTTCATGTAATAAATTTCCAGTAACACATGATAATCACACCTAAAAATATATATATATATATATATACAGTAGCACAACATTTGACTGAATGCCTTGGGTCATGCCTGGGAAGGCGGAAACTGGAAGTATCTATACATAACAAAAGTATATTGGAATGAATCACACTTTCCAGACAGACTGCTGCTGTATCAAGCCACTTTGAACCTCTCTGGGCTTTGATTGCTGAAACAGATTTGAGAGTTCAGAATTTTTTTAGCTGGAAAGCACCAGTCAGTGGGCAGACATTAAAGGATGGGTAAAATCAGTTTCTCCTCCCTTCACTTTCCCTCAGGACCATGGCTTTGCTCCTCAGTCAAAGCTGCTTTGATTACGCCAGTGCTCCAGAACAAGATAGGAGAGGGATCCCAGCAGTTTTAATTGAACTGTTTTAACCAAAGAGGAGTTGAGAAGCTGCAAAAGCAGTATTGTCCACCTTTGTTGTGAATGATGGTATGAACAGAGAGGTTGATGCTGCTAGAACTGGATCCCAGTGGGAAGGCACCTCAGGCAGTGAGGTAAAGGAGAGAGAGAGTCAAGTGGGGGATTTAAGAGACTGGGAGAAGAAGTCCGTGTGATTGAAAGTGGTCCAAAAGACTAAGCTCAGAGGCAATATAGATCCTTGCCCCTTTTGTTAGTCCAGCTCCTGCCACCATGGTGGTGAACAGACTCTTTCGCAGTATGATTGTATAAATAGATCAACATAAGTTTAAACAATGTGGTGGAGAAATCTGAACAGACCACTTAAAAAGACACAAAAGACAAAACAAAATCCAGACCTCTCTGCATTTAGCAAATGTCTGAGCATGGCTATAGTGACACACCTAGTAAAAAGCAGGAGCAATTTTAGATGGCTTGTAACAGCAAAAACACAACACATACCAAACAACCCCAACCCCCCCCCCCCAAAAAAAAAAACAAACCAAGAACGTCTGAAAAAAAATAGTTTTTATTTTAAGTTCTTTTACTGGGGGGATGTGGGGCTGAGAGGGGAAGGAAAGCCAGATTTCTAATATGCTGCTCTGCTATATTTGTATCAAACTAGTCACAAATACATTTCAGATTCCTCCCCTCACTGATTTATTTTCAAAATTTAACTGGACAAGGGCCTAAGAAACATGATCTTTGAATTTACATCTGTTTTGGGCAGGAGATTATACTAGAGATATTCTAGAGTTTCCTCTTAATTCCAATTGTTTTATGATTCTATGATGTTTCCCCACAAAATGTTGGCTAAAAAAGGACAACTCTGCCTTCTGGAGTGATGATGCACTGTCAGGCACAGGGAAACAGAGATGTAGTTTGTTACAGAGCTTTAAGGGTGTCATGCAGAAAAATGTTTACTAATGTGCTGAGCTCCCAGTGCATCAATGAAGGACCAGCATTAACCATGTAGCTCAGAAGGTGTCAGAGTAGTTTGATGGATTTGTGCCCAAATGCATACATATTAGGGAGATGCCGAGTGGGGGCATTGCTATTATCATGTGAACTTAGGAGAGGCTTCATGGTGCCAGGAAAATGGAAGAAGAAATGAGTAAGAGAGGGGGGAAAAAAAGAAGAATAAAGATCTAGAAAAAACATAAGTGTAGAACAACAGGTTCTTTTCTCTGGATTTATAGTTCCAGAACAAGCACTAATTATGTTGGAAAACCTAAAGATGTCCTGGTGAACATCTTCAGGGCACACTTTAGCAAAGAAGCAAGAAGCTCCTCTGTGTACCTTTGAAATATGTTCCGGTAGATGTTCGCAGTAAGACTGTGGGATGGAAGCAATAGAAGATATTGATACCAGGTTATAGAAATAACACTGTATATTATAACAGAGTGTTTTTCTATATATTCATTTCATTAAAAAAATCTTTTCTATTGATTCTCTAATTAACACTAACAACCATAAAGACAATTACAAACAAATATAGACATAAATCAAATAGATACTGTATAAACAACTGAACTTAATTTAGCTGGCCCATAGAAATCATTATGCAAGAACACCTGACATGGCACATACCCAAGTAATGGAGAATCTGAAAGATAACTATTGGAAGAGAATAATGAATCTAAAAAAGAAATTTTAATCCAAACACAAATATGTCAAATACCTGTAAACTGACATAATATGATGAAGGCCAAACTTGATTATTTAATATAGAGCTCTAAACCCATACTTAGACATATTAATAAGAGTTTTATTTTACAGATGTGTTAATCGTTTATAACCCCCTTGATAAGGGAGGATCAAGCTTTAACTACACAAATACAGCACTAAAAATAACACTACATACTCAAATAAATGTGTTCATGGATAAATTAACATATTTATTGAAAAGTGTATGTAGAATGATATCAGCTATTTGCCTTCCCACTGTTGGTTATTTCTATGGTTAAAAAAAAAAAAAGTGCTGTATCTGATTTCCAGTGTTTAGACATGTTATGTGAGAAATGCCTCTGAAGAAATCAACATTAAGATTTCCTCTCAGACTGAGGAGATCTAGGCTCTGTTTTCCCTCAGCTGCAGCATATGGATGAAAATAGTTGTAAATAGATAATAATTTGAACTTAATATTTTGAAGAAATTTACTCCTACGTTGCTGGTAAAAATCAGAGTTCATTTATTCATGGAATAATCTGGCAGTGCATTTCATTTGGGTCTCTTACCATTAAGACTATATTCATGTAATATGTCATTAAATTGCATGTTTTATTTTTACTTAACAATTTTTTTTGCCATTATTCTAGCTTTCTTAAACATTGTATTATTTGTGCAGAGAAAGAATACATCTTGGTAAAAACCAAAGAACACCAAATGGCACGTTCTAATGTCAAGTCAGTTGTAAGGGTAAAGCTTATAAGAAATCAGGAAAAATGGGCATTCTCTTTGAGATCAGCTCAGTTTTAGATGCTCCAGATTTTGCACATCTGAGAGTATATTCATGATGCTGGCCTAATTTCCCAATTTTCTCCAACTTTACCATTTTCTACTGAAAAAATTACAGTCTGGACTGACCCTGTTCAGGGTGCCTTTTTTTACAGTTTGCCCAACTTCTTTCTGAAAATGGCTTTTAATATCTGTTTCAGTTTTCACTGCTGTAAACAGAGGGGGTTCATAATACTTATTTTTCAAGGGATAGTGGAAGAACTTGAAATAGAAAAAACACCATGCACGTGAGCTGTACTGCAAATGAATGCACTTTGAATTGGATGATTTGCTACAATGTGCAGAGTTTTGAAATAGGAATAATGAGTAGTGAACTATGGCTCTAGTGGGCATTATGAGAATACAATGTAAAATAAATATTAGAAATTCCTTTATCATGGTCAGCTGTCCAAGGTGTTTTGGGAGAATGGAAGTTTCCTAGGCTCTGCCCATCAAGCAGCATAACAGCTAGCAGAAAGACTGGTAAAATGTGTGAGCAGATACATTAATGCTGCCTCTATAAATCTGCCATCACATAACTACAGGTTTAAACATATTGTCTGTCATGCACATACTATTTTAATGCAAAATACGCCAGCAAAATGCATGCAACCAAATGTGTGAAATAAAAGCCATTATAAGTTAAAAAATACTTGTATACTAACCTCTAAATAAATATTTGCAAGAAAAAGAAAAACAAAGAACCAAAGGTTTTGCTAGGTATCTTAAAACAGCTAAAAGAGCCATATGTATCTCTTATCTACCTGACTCGATTGTTTGCATCTCTCCCGGTCCCCCCTGTGATTAACCAACATAAAACCATTGTACAAATATATATGTTTTGTTCCCGAATGCAGATAGCAAATGGATGAGATTTTCATTTAAATATATTTGTCTACAAATCAATCCATGTTTAGGAATGGGTTAGAGAAGGACTTCTTTTGTCTTATACTTGACAAAATTTTTCAAAAATGTCTCCAAAAACTTTCAGATTTGGTCATTTTCTGACTCAAGGTGAGATATATTTGGAGAATATAGAAAGATGTAAAGAAGTTTATCCCACAGTACTGAAAGAGGCTGTGACACAATCACCATGATATTTGAAGTTTCCTGTCCGTGATAAACTGGGACAAGCTGGAATTTTTCTCAACTTCAAAATTAATATCCTTTTTCTACCTCCCATGGTGCATGCTTAGTTCTCTGTAGATTCATAGAATTGCTGATTTTGATCCATCCTTCCCTAACAATATAATAAAATGAATCAAATGACACCAAACATTACAAAGGTCACATAAAACTATCACAAGAAATAACATTTGGTGTTAACAATTCAAACTACTTTTAAGTGATAATTCAGAGAATATGGCAACAACTTTTTTCAAAATAATCAGGAAACATTGGAGCACTTTTGGTAACGTTATGGTTCTATTTGAAGATGCCAGCACTTAGTGCTTTCCCCAGTCCTCTTAAAACTCCATATTTTAAAACTTCTTAGGGAAAGGAAAAAAGAATCTAACTCAACAACAACCCCCTAAACCTAGTATTTGCTGTTTTGTAACGTCTAGGGTTTTTTATTTTAAATTTTATTTGCATGCCTAAAATTGAAGAAGTTGGCTAAAAACTGTTTCCCTGGCATTCTGCTGCTGTGTAATAGGCCTTGGTTAAGTTACACTACTATTTTAAAATGTGTTAGTCAAAACGTTAGTAAGAGAAGATCAAAAAAATCAATTTACAATATAAAGGTTCAGTGTGTACTATAATTCCTTAAAATGTAAAATAAGACTAGGGAAATGAAAAGCTACTGCAGGTTAGCATGGAAGGGTCAGAATTTGATTTTTGATCTGTATTATGTCCATGGATTTTAGTAAGGTCCATTAAAATTTATTAAAAGTGACCTGTAGCATTTTCTTTTAAAAGGCTGATGAGACCTCTGGGACTCAAAGATACTATCATTATCAATGGTCCAACTGACTTTACAACAACCTTTGACAGTACATAAATAAAGAGAAATGAATACAATTATCTCTGCTTCAGATTTGCAAAGGAAGTAAAAGTAGTTAGTGCTGGTGAATCTATTTATAGCAAATAGTTTGATTAATTTAGCCTTCCAGCTTGCTGATAGATTGCTCTCAGATGGGCTCTCTCTCTCTCTCTGTATATATGTATAAATAAAATTATTTCTTCAAAATTGTTAAACAAAAAATGTTATCTGATGGTTTGGGAGCCATATGTATCAGCTCTGTCTTGGATACTGCTTGCCACTGGCTACTTTTCAATGTAATATGGCATTAGTCACATGGATTTCCTCCCAAGTTTATGGTCGTTACTCATGTTCTCCTCAGTTTTTTTAAGCTCAGGAGAAATTCTTTGAATAAATAATTGCTTGTACAAGTGTTCATGCAGAACAAAATTAAAGAGATCATGAATATTGATAGCAACAAATCTGTTTATTTTATTCCATCGATTGCCTGTATTTTTTGTTTTGCTTCACAATATTCATTCAGCTGCAGTAGATAGGAATATGGCACATTCCTGTTGGCAAGACTGCGAGAATTGAGGGAAAGAAGCTTATCTGTCTCTAAAACATTTTAGGACCTTCAGCTAGTTTAAAGCTCAATCCAGGAGGTGCAGAATTCTTCCTGTGGAATGCTGAGCACAACACTGTCACTGGTTTTTATTTGTGTCTATGGGTAGTCAGTACCTTCCAGGAGATGCTTCATGGCAATTTGTTTTCTATTAACATTTACAAACAATCCAAGATCGCAATGTTGTCAGAATGTGAATGGCTTGTAAATACCTGCTGAAAGATGTATGCTAACATGGAGGTTTCCAGGCCCATGGAAATAATGGCTTAGCAAAATTCAGGAATAGACCATGGCACCACTCATTTTCAGCCAAGGCTTACAAACATGGATACAGAGAATACACCCTTCACGAAGTGGATGAGAGAATCCCTTCAAACTTTATTAAACAAACAACACTTTTGGACCTGGGAGGCAAAGATTTGCACAAGAACTCCTCCCAGAATTAAACAGATTTGATTATGAGTTGGGAAGTTGTTCTCCAGTCTCTGTTTCCTTAATATCAGTGTTTCCTATGATGGCTTAATATATTTGAGATAAGCCTAGCGCAGCTCTGTTTAGGATAAGGAAAGAAAAAAGTGATCTATGCACATGAGACATCTCATTGCAGTGAGACACAGATATAAAAAAATATTATTATGGAAACTGCTAGATGGTGTATATAAAGGTAACTCTGTTTCTAATATTTTTGCATTAATAGAGCATATTCTTCTTCAAATATACCTATTTAACTAATTTAATTTCATTTGTAAAAATGTAGCTCTCTGAAATTGTCAGTGATATGATAAAGCTAATTAAGACATGCATGGTGTTAACAGTTTCATTAGAGGAGATAATATTGCACAAGAAAAATAAGAAATCATTATGATGAATGCCTCAACATTACATTACATGTTAATGAAGTGTAAATGATCTAATTATTTTTGAAAGAATACAGATTCGATTAAACTGTCGGAATTAAATTGGAAAGGACAGCCTATTGTACTTTTTATGTACAGACAAGTTAGCGTTAATTAGGCACAATCTACAGGAACAAATGAGGCACAACCCTCGGTGAACAATCATGTATCCGTTGCTCAAGGCAGGTTTCATAAAGAAATATATTAGGGAAAAAATTGTAAGTCAATTAAATACAGTGCTTTAGCAGTGGGAGGGAAAATGAGCAAAGTCTATGTTCCCTCCCCCTACATTTTGAGTGTTTATAATGCAATCACTCTGCCTGTTCTGCTCCATCACTAATTTCATAAATACTAATTTTGCTGATGAGACATTTTGATTGGTTTGCCATCTACTTTCCACAAATGACTTTCTGGAGGCAGCGTGGATTTTGGATGGAATTCTTTTTCTTTGGGCTCTGTTCTCTGCTCTGACCTAAGGTAAGATAAAAATAAAATGAAACTAGTAGGCCTTGCAGGTGAGGAAGAAAATATTACTCAACCACTGTTTGACTTCACCTGGATGTTCTTGAGGGACTGATAGTTATCATGGGAAATTTAGCTTAAATCAAACCTAATTTTAGTTTCTTTATGCTACTTATCATTTTCTACCTGTTTCAAGAACCCTCTAAAGTCCCACAGGCAACTGCAAATGTGGCATTAAAGTGCTTTGAGGAAACAAAGTATCCGTTTGATTAGTTCAAGCTGATTCAAAAGTCCTGGAGAATCTGGATATATCAGTAAGGTTCTTGAATATCTGGGTGTTTCATTCCAATGACATTGAGCTTCAAGGTTTTCCAGCCTTGCACATTTAAGACGTGGAGGCACACCAGCCTACTGACTCTTCATCTAGTTAAGGAGGAACTGAAAATGAAAAATAAACCTGCTGATATTGTTAGTCAACTACCTTCAAAACTTAGTTGACCCCCATAAAGCCCAAGTGCCTAAAGCAGAGCTGAATAAGTTGCTAATGCACACAAACTGATGTTGCTCTATGTATTGTTACCTGTCCAACTTGTTTGTAGGAGAGTTGTAGCTTAATGACTGAGACATCCTTCATGTGCAGAAAAGAAATCATAACCCTACCCATCCTTATCCCCACACGCTACCTCTCCTTCCCCTCCTCTTTTTTAAATGAACCTCCTTTTTCAATGTTTACATAGAAAGAAACATTTGTAATCCACACTGTTTACAAAGCTTCTTGTGACAAGGAGTTCCACAGCTCCACAAGCTGCATTTTTAGTACTGTCACTTGCATGTGCACGTCCATGTGACATACACTAGAAGTTCATTCATGTCAAAGGTTATTAAAAATAACTTTACTCCAAAAAATTAATATAACAGAAATGAGATCGTATGATTGGACACACAATTATTCAGGATTATTAATTCTATATGGAACACCCTATTAACATTGAAAATGAGTTACTATACTTGTTCCTGATTTTTCAATTGAATCTCACTGCTGAGTAAGGATGAGGTCCTTCCTCCTTTTGACCCAGGCAACCATGAGAGCACTGGACAGCTGCTGATTAGCAATATCCAAGAAATACATATTTTATGGAAGAAGAGCCCCATGCAGACCCAGATGGACCATCCCTTGTGCAGTTGTGTGGATGAGTGGCAAAGCACACTGGTATGCAGAGATGCCATTCTGAACAGCTCAGATGCATCTTGTGGCTCTGGGCTCTGCTTGCTATGTCAAGGCTAATCTCCTCGACCTGACTACATAAACAGAGGCAGGACCAAACTTTTTGCAGTTAAAATGCCACAGTGTTAATGACTGTTTCCATCTGGTTTCAGTTATTCCATAAAATATAAGCATAATAAATTCCATAAAATAAAAAGCACCTAAAACTATAATCATGGATAAAAACCTACCAGGCTGTGTAGCAGACATCTTTGTTGGAACCCTCATAACTAGTATATCTATTTAATCAGTGCCATAAAACATAAAATCTGGTATTTTCCCAGGAACTTATAAGATATTGAGGTTTATTCTCTTGTTACCCCAAGTAGATTAAGAGGATAATCAATTTCATGTAATATTTTTTAATATTGTGTATTATATAGTCACGTTTCAGCTTTATGAAATTACTTTTGCCATAGTTATTTCTTCTCTCTATTGTGTATAGCACAACAGAAAGCTATTCATATTGTAAGATTTGATATGCAATAGTTAACCACAACATTTTTCTCACAGCTCCTACTGAGTCCACCCAAATGACAAATTATGTCCTTTTATTAATAGAGCACTGCACAGGCAGAGCAGGGATCACCTCCAGAGAGCAACACTTCAGGAAGGACTAACAACCTCAATGCAATTGGTGGGAAACAAGCCACAAAACAAGGGTTGGATCCTGGGTTCAATGTAAACACCAAGGCAATCAGCCTTCACACACCAGTTCTGAGACAACAGAAGGCCCACAGCAGTTTGCCCAGTGTTAGGAGGCAGATGGATTTAATCTGGTATTTTCTTTTTACAAGCTGTCCTTCTGGATCACACAGAGCTGAGGAGGTACGTTTGTACCAGAATCTTATGGGACTGGAGGTGACTTCCTGCAGCACCTGACTTTCAGGCAATGGCATCATCCAGTCTTACATCATGCAACCATGAAGGTGGATTCCAAAAAAAGTTTGACTCTTTCTACCCATTACACTGACAGAAATATGTTCCACCAGAGCCTCACTCCTCTTGTGTCTATGTCATCTGCTAGTTTCTATTGTAAATGTATTCATAGGTGGGATATGCCCACTGGTTCTGTGTCAACATTGTCCTTAAGCTTTAAGAACTGTTCTCCTGCTAGTGTTTACCTTTCTGATCCATTTAGAGAGACAATCATTCCCCTGCTCAGCTTTGTTTTGCCTGGCTAAACATAGTTGGCTCTTCTATCTTTTTTCCGTAAGTGGGAGTCTCCATTCTCCCAGTGACATAATGATCCTTCCTGGTACATCTTCTAGTCTGAGCTCATTTGTTTCAGACAGGGGTGATAACAACTGAGCACAACATTCTTGGTGAAGTCTTGCTGATGCAATAAGAACTTTGAATAATGTTTCTAAATTTATTAACTTTGATTTTCCATTAATCTTCCTAATATCTAATTTTAGATTTCTGTTAGGTTAGGTTCTATTAGGTTCCCCAAAATACTGCCAAAAAAGGGGAAGATCAGAGAAAAAAGAAAAAAGATACAAAAGCACCTAAAATGCTTATTGTCTGGATGTTAAAATCTTAGAATCAACTGCTCCTACTGTGCATCATTATATGTTTATGTAGATACAGCCTAAGACATCAAAACTTTAGCAATGGCTGGGGTCTGAGATTATGTTTCCCTTTTGAATACTAGTTTCTAGTGTGCTAGTTGCTGTGAAGCTCCTGTCCCATTCATCCTCATATTCTGTTGCAAATGTATAGATACCATAATAAGCTGTAATTTTAAGTATTTAATTTTTACTCTTTCATTTTTTCATGTATCATTGTGGTAATGGTAATCAAATTTATTGTCATTGTAATTTGAAATATACTATGGGTTAACTAACTCAGAAGAGTAAGTTACATTTTTCAGATTGATTTTATTAATCCAAAGCATTCATTAATTCCCTGGATGAAACATAATACATTAACTAAGCATTTATTTTAAAAATATACAAATAAAATACTAAAAAAAGGTTACTCAAAACTGCTTACAATATCAGGATTGATCCAACAGCTTTTAAAACATTTTAAAATTTGATACAAATAATTAAACATTAATATAATCCAATATTTTCAGGTTTTCTAAGGGAGTATTGTATCTGGGAGGACAGTTTGAGACAACAATACATTAAACATTATGCACATTGAAATGAAGAATAAAACATTGTACTTTTTTGCTTTCATGTAGTACTGTAAAAAAATCTAGCAGCACTGAGTCAATAACATATACAGCTATTTAAATGGACCTGTGCAAAGTTCTATATGTATTAGTTTCAGGCTACTAAGAGAAACTTCTGATAATTTAAATTCACAAATGAGTAACATTCTGCTTTCATATACGTGCATGCAACTTGATTTCAAATGAATAGTGTAAGTATACTAAATGTATCAGTGAATATTAATTTCACGTCTTCTAGATATTGTCTTTATGCAGTGCAATGTTTTTGAAGAGACCCAAACAGTCTATCATTGCATTTAGGTTTATTGTCAAATATGGCTTTTTTAATAGCAATGAAAATTGCAGAACTGGATACACAAGATTTCACACGTGAAAATTTATGAAATAACTTGCTGTATGAAATCAGGTCCAGCTAGACATCTCATCTTCTTCTATATTTTGAGAGAGTATGCTTAATTTAATAGGAGTACTCAGATTTCCGAGGTGATTCGAGGCTTCTCCATTGACTGAGTAGTGTTTTATTGGAAGTCTGTACATTCTGTAGCCAAAAGCCATGTTTCTTGAAAAAGCATGAGCTAACTTAAAAGCAGGCTGAAAGAACATACAGAGTAGAATCTGAAGGGACCTGCAATAAATATGTATCTTCTGCTTACAAATATTTATGCAAGCATTAGGTTTCTTCATCCAGAGTAACTTTTTTACAACACTTTTGTATTCTAACACTTCCCATTAATGAAACGTGGAATCCACAAGCACTACTGAATGAGATACAGAAGCATCAGCCACTTAATGAATTGCAATGTATTTGATTAAACGATATGAGTAATTTGCATGTAGTAGGAAGTAATGACCATCCCATTTGATGTGCATTAGTGTTTCAATTTCTCCTCACTGCCTCTATTTTCTCTGCAGTAAAAGCCCAGCCACATTTTGCAGGAAACCAACACTCTTTCCTACCACATTTGTCAAAAGAGCCAAACTCCTGCAGGCCCTTTGCTAGAATGGACAATTTCAGGAGCTATAGTGACAATGAATAAAGAGGTCAAAGTACTTGACTGGATTTATGGTACATTAAGAGACTGCTGCAGCCATGGTGGTGGAATTAGGGCAGCCATTTAACTCAGCTACAGGGACCAAGATCCCAAGGTGAACATTTGTGGTGAGTTGCAAAGTGTCTACAAAATATCTCTACAATCTACATGCTGTAATCTTTCTCAGCTTGGAGACTTCTAATAGGGTTAGTAGTAAAACTCTAATAAGATGATGGCCCTATATGGTATGTACCTTGAATCCCTTGGGACCTTTTTACTTATCTGTAAGACATTCCCACAAGTTTAATTTTGAAAACCTCCACAGCGGTAATGATTCCTCACGAACTATGATACTATTATATATACTCTGTAAGCTTTTAATATAACAGTCTCCACCTAAATGGATTTTCTCAATGGAAAACAGATTTATTTTTAACTTTATGACTTCTCATACTGTAATTTGATAACTATAATGCCAATAGGTTAATCATATTGATGAAGTACCCAGAGAGACTGTATTTAACACCGCTTACCCTGTGGAAAAGTAACCTGATTTACTGGAAACCTTTTCACCTTTAGTGGCAGGGGAATAACTGCTAGTTTGGCCCTGTGTTCAAACATATAATTCCATAGGCTGGCATGTAACCCAAAGGCAATATTACCACTGAAGGATTGATCTGAATTAACAAGCTTTAAAAAGGGGGGTGGGGGTTGGGGGGTGAGGGAGTACATGGAGAGGGAAAAGCTGGGAGAGACAAAGAGAGAGTTCTATGGCAGGCAACTACATACTTGGTATCCTTGTATATGAAATTCTCTTTCAGATTGTCATTTGGGCAAATTATTTCTTCTATGGAATCAAGATAATTGCTAGCTCCTTTGTAAGTTTTCTGAACTCACATGGTGAGATTTTTATTTGTATTTTTATTTGTAAAGACTTGCACAAGATGAATGAAATGTTACTTAGTGCATATATGTAGACTAACAAACAATTTCCTTCAGGAAAATAAAGGATCACTAGTAAGTGCCTTTCTTCTAAAACATACAGCTGCAAGCAATTTGTTCAGTAGTTTTACCGTGTATCTGGGCAATTTGTGGAGATCAAACAGAATGTAAAGGTGGCCTTCATTGCATCAGTCCTCTGTCTCTCTAGGAATGCAGCAGAAGTCATCTTAAACTTGGCACCGCTCTTCCCATGCTCACCGAAACACGATTACAGGAGCTGGAATACCTGCAGACTACCAGCCATTGGATTATAGGATTGCCAGTAACTGAAAAGGATAGTCTGGAGTATCTTCCTTCTTGAAGCAAATTGTACTTCAAAATAAATTTACTCTTCATTACCTAAGACATACTTTCTCTCAGAGACAGCCATCCTTGTGACACAACACGTACTACTGAATTTTCAGGCATTGGTGAAATATCTACTCTATTAAATAATACTAAATAACCTGGGCTGAAATCATGGTGTAAGAGAGACAGGGAAGCAAATTACTTTTCCTTATAAGGCACTTAATTGCTCTAAAAATTGTTCTTAAGCTGCTTTTGTGTCTCATCTCTGTCTTTTGATGAGAAAATGAAAGTCAACACAAATAAGAGAGCAGGCAACATGGAAATTCTTGTTCAGAGGTGTACCAGACATCTAGCTTGTAGGACATATCTCCCAGTGATTGTGGGAATGTAGGCAGCATGCTATCTGGAGTGACACTGCTGGTGCTCAGCACTACAGCGGCATGGCCTGGCATCCTCAGAAGGAATTAAGCCTCATACCATGCTGAACTCTACTTGCTACAAGTTGCAATGCTTTAGTTTGAGGCTTACCGAGGATTCAAAGGAGGGCAACCTGGACTGGAGAATGATAGGGATATAAGGAGTTAACTTTTTTAAGCAGGTAGGCAAGAACTGTTTATAGTGCTGACGGATGGCTAAATGCCATAGCACCACTCTTGATTTATTTGCTTCTCTTATGCAGCCTTGAATTTCAGAGGGAGACAAGAGGCTTAATTTAGCTAAAGGAAGAGCACATTTGGGACTTCTGCAGCTCAGTTGTTTCCTTGATCTGCAGAAAAAGGCAGAGGAGCTGTGGGGGGCAGCATTGTCAAGTGCACCCACCAGTGCTATCAGTGCAAGTTTTATTTCAGCGTAATTGAAAGAAGACAATTATGACTCATTCAGTTAAGTATAAGATATGGAAAGGGCAACGTAAATACATGGAAATAATAATGGTGTATTGAGTTTCAGATGAAAGAAGAAAACTGATCTATTGCCAACACTTATGATATGAATCATAAATTTTGCAATAGTTTACACTCCTTTAGTAGCCTCTGTTATGGAAGTAATGTGAAAACACAGGGGAATTTCTGTTTTGTTTCATCTGTAGCAGCTTTGCAGATTTATTATGGAAATGAACTTGGAAAATATGAGCCCTGCAGAAGGCAAATAACAAAAGAAATGAGGAAATGTATTCATTTTCCAAATCTTATTACTGTTACTTTAGCCTTGGAATTCTGAAATTTGGCCTTCTGAATGTTTGGCTATGGGCAGGCATTCTGTAGATAAAGAAAAGAAGACACAGGTAGATGTAACACCCCTGAAGCCAACAATATTTTAATATGACAAAGCATGTGAGGTATGAGTTAGGAGACCCTGATCCTGTATTTGCTGTCCACTGTACCAAACACTCTATTCTCAAGGAAAAACACCACAGTTTCCTCAAAGATTTTACCATATAATGGTACAACAAGAATCTAAAAGGTTGATGTAACCAAAATAATGGGAGGTGAAGCACAAAGTAATGCTGACGTGTCATGGACAGCATAAGCAATCATGGTCCAGCATGACTGCCAGGCACTTAATTCTTAGGGTGTTGGAATTTTACTCTGAGCTACATCAGCTTTGTTTTTGTCACAGTCCCTCTTTCCTGACTCTTGATTTTTTCAGTTAATGAACTGCAATCCTTGCTGTACTTCAGAGGAAACAAACGAGAGTACATGTAAAATATATCTGGAAATGGATTTGAAGTACTCGAACTCGCACTGAGTTGAGTCCTTTATCAGAAGCTAATTTAGAGAAGTGATTACTATGCATGTCCACTGGGGCCCTCAACATGGACCTATTCCTAATAATTAGTAGTAACAAAAATAATATGTAGTAAAAAAGAACAGCACTCTACTTGCATAATGGATTAAGGTTTTCTTTTTCTAAACTAGCTTAAGATCCACATTTTAATTTTTTAAAATTTTTATTATTTTTAATAATTTGATAGGATAAAATGCAATATATATTTCTGATAATTCTAAATATGATCTAGTTTTCACCTGGTGGTAGACAGGCACTGATTGTTTCATGCCTTTGCTGGCTGTTCTACAACTGTCCTCTTTAAAATCCTGGTATTGCCTCTGTTATTTGCCAATATCAGTTCCCAAATCGCAGAGAGCTTTAGGGTAAACAGCACACCCCAAGGGCAAGTCAGGACAGCACCAGAGAGGAGACATCACCTTATTTAGATGTCTCAGGGTGAACCTGAGTTCCTTTTCCAATATTTGGATTCAGTGTCATGGTTTTAGCCAGCAATCCCTGTTCAGTCCACAAGACTGCCCTATTCTGCCTCTCAGCAGGAACAGACATACTCAGTGTGCAAGGCTGAAAAATAATTTCCTTCTCTCCTGAGAGGATTTTCTGATTTCTGAGGAAAGATAGAATTTTTTCATTCTGCTGAGTTTTTCTTGAAAAATGAATAACATCTGGGAAAGAGGTTCAAAAAGTACTAGTGTTAAATGGGGAATATAATGTCTGAAGCTGTGTTACTTTTAAAGATGGGAAAAGTGAACTGGTAATTGCAAAGGTGAAAGAGGAAAGAATAAAATCTGTTCCAGGGTGAAAGGACAGAAATATCCAGAGTCACTAGTTTTTAGAAATCCTCAGACTCATCATCTGTGTCCAGTGCAATGAAGGCTGCTAAGTGTAAGCTTTTGCTACAATTAGAGAATGTGTGACCAGGCAGTTCTGCACTTTACTGTCGCTATCTCTGTTTTTCTAGAATCTCTGCTCTAGAAAGGAGGCTTTCAATGCAGAAATTGGATGCAAAACTTGAGGTTTCATTGCAGATGTAATAAAACAGTGTTCATGGAATAGTAAAAACCCAGAAACATATGACCCAGAATTACTGGTAGTACACTTAGAGAAGTACTTTAAGAAGTGTTTAATTCACTGTTTGACTGGTACTTGTGAAAGTGGAATTTTTTTTTAAAGGAGGAAATGTGCTGTGTTAAATTGCTCCATCCCTGCTGTGCTGATAGATACCTTGTCTCTTGCTATTGATTGTAGTGGTTGTGGTTCTAGAATAGGGCTTGACGAACTATTTACAGCGAAATTAAAAATCCCAAAAAATTCAGGCACTTTGAATCGCATTTCAGCTTTATGAAATGGACTTATTTCACAAATTAAAAAAATGCTATTTACCTTTTAACCTTCAAAATTAATACCAAAACCAAGTGGAAACAATGTGGATGGAAACACTCAAAGGCCTCAGTACTCCTGCAGATGTATGCTATGCAGTGGGAGATGTTTGGTGTTCTAAAATGCAAAAGTTCATTTAAAAAGTTCAAATTTAAATTTCAAATATTTTAACAGCTAATGCAGTGATGTCAGTCCTAGTGTTCAAGTAACAATTTATTCAAAATAGGATTTGTTAAATTAAATCTGTGCCACAATGTCAACTATATTCCATATTGTTTCATACTACTGTATATTCCATAGCATTTCATAGATGCTTGTGTCTTCTGGATAGCAGACAAGCTTGCTTTCTTCAGTTGCCTGCCATATATGTCTTACAGCTTGTTTACGTGCAGGTGCAGGCAGGTGGTAGGGATATCAACCACTTGGGAAGTCACAAGTTTCAGGAAAACCTGTGACCTGGGGTTAAGCTAAGAGTTCTGAAAGTGAAGAGGAGACAGGAAATGACATAATGACGCATCAAAAAATTTTTGTCAACAGCAGTCTTGTGGAAAGGCCTAGTGCTAATGATTGGTTTGAAAAGTTCCAAGGGTTTGTTGAAGAGCATCTATCGGAGTAACACAAAAGGAAGAAGGAGTAGGAGGAACTGTCCCCTATGGAGAAGGTGCAAAACTGCTGTAAAACAGCAGATGAAAATAACACAGTGCAATTATTCTGAAACAAATGTGTACTGTTACCCAATCATGGAGTATAGCTGAATAAGAAGTGGTTGACACTGCCTCTAGATAGATTTCACCCCATACTGCTGTCCTATATGCTTTGAGTTCAACCAAATCGTCCTGCTTTCATAAGATGGGCATAAATGGCCATAGATAGTGCCCCCATGGCATCATGGTGAACACCCATGTGGTTTGCGGGACCTGTATGAGATCTTCATACATACATTTCATATGGTTGAGCAAGTGGATTCAGTATAATTAACTTTGGAAAGTATTTAAAGTATTATACAGCACTTGCCAGTATATGATGAGGAGCATTTTTAATTTCCTCCTTGGCTTATTGTTGCAGCGGGGATTACTGTAACACGCATATTTCAAACCAGGAGTCCCGTGGAAACGAAGTATATACGGACAGATTCGTGGTAGATGTTTCAGACATGTTTATTTCTCCAGCCGCATGGCCGGGGCTCTGCTGAGGAACTCTCCAGTCACGGGACCCCAGGGTCCTTGGCCACACCAGGG
>NW_024581137.1:369419-487618 GCF_017639235.1 Corvus kubaryi | reverse complement strand
ACCTCCAGGCCCAGTAACATTTGCTGCTTGTAAACCCTTCTTTCCTTGCACTATATCAAATTGTACAACTTCTCCATCTCCTACACTTTGTAGGTAATTTTTAGGGTTATTCCTTTTAATGGCAATTCTATGGATGAATAGATCTTCCCCTGTATCATCTCGTGTTATAAATCCATAGTTGTTTTTCACATTGTACCATTTCACGGTTCCTGTGACTTTCGTGGCTACAACTCCTCCTATCACGTGCTTGCGTGTTCGCCGTGGCTGCCGGTCCCGCGTGGCCGCCGCCTCACTGACTCCGACGTCTCGGCCGGGCCCCCGCGTTGCGGCTGCTCCGCGCTCTCCGACCGGCACTGCTCCGGCGCGTGTCTGGGCTCTGCGCGGCCCCGCGTTGCCATCGCCACTGGCTCTGTGCCCTGTGAGTGGTTCCGCTCCGCAAACTCCACGCTGCTTTGAGAGCGGCCCCGTTTCGGCTCGGTGCTGCGCGGCTTCTCGTGTCGCTGTGGGAACCGCCGCTTCTCCCTCCGCAGGGCTCTCCGAGCCGTGTGCTCAGAGTGGGCTGGCACGCCGATGCCCGGTTCCTGGCTGCTTGTGGTCCACGACACCCGCGGCACCTGCGGCATCGCTCCCTCACTCGCGGCCGTGTGGCCGAGGACCCCGAGACAGGGATGGGGTCTGCGATAAGGCGCGCGTTCCCGAGGGGGCCGGGCACATCCAGCACAGGCACCTCCGCTGGCATTGCTGCAGTCATGTGCTCCCGGGATGGCGGCCGCGCGGGCTCGGCCACGGGATAAGTATGATCCTCTGCTTTAGGGGTAATGGGACCATATAAACGCTCCTCAAGAGCTTCCCTGATTATAAGATATGCACAGAAAGCTTCTCTTTGATCCCATACTTTATCCCATATCTCGTCCCAGAAACACCCCTCACAAGATACAGGAGGTTCGATATCAAAAAGTAAGTCTCGAGAAATATAGGAGAACCTTTTGAAAAGCCAGATAAAGAAATGTTCTAGATCTGCCGGTTGCATTACTTTTTTGTTTTGTTGTTCAAGGATTCCTTTTACTTCTAGATACATTTTTCTCTGTGGCTCAGAGAGCCCCATTTCCCACGATTCTTCCATAGTCCAGAGAGAATATCCAAACCAAGATGAGAAGAGAGAGGTCTAGAGTGGTTATTTTACTCACGAATCTTCCTCAGGGATCGGTATCTTGCCTGCATTCCTCCACCAGTTTGTTACAGCAGGGATTACTGTAACACGCATATTTCAAACCAGGAGTCCCGTGGAAACGAAGTATATATGGACAGATTCGTGGTAGATGTTTCAGACATGTTTATTTCTCCAGCCGCGTGGCTGGGGCCCAGCTCAGGAACTCTCCAGTCACGGGACCCGAGGGTCCTTGGCCACACCAGGGAACCCAAACCAACCAATGGGAAATGAAACCGACCAGGGGCAGGGAAACCCCGTGTCTTCCCCCCAGGGCCCATCTCCCAGGGCTCCATGGCAGGGGGAGGGACCCCAACAGCTTATGGAGAGTAAACCCCACTTATTGCCATGGCTGCTGTCCTGTCAGATGGTGTTTCAGTACAATCCGCACAGGCTGAGTTATGCTAGTGGTGATGCTGAAATCCTCTTGGTAACCTGGGTGTACGGCAAGAGTGGCAGTGTTTTAGAATAGCACCTTTGTCAACTGGAGGCACTTTATTCCCACTGATAATAAAGGCATAGAAGGCATCACTTAACACTGAGTCAAGCAGCATTCTACACTGGTACGACAGCCATCCATCTAGCTGTTGGGCATAGAGAATGCTCATGTTGAAAAAGAGACCCACTAAACACAAGCATATTCATGCTTCAATCTTTGCTCAGTAACAGTTTTATTTACTTATTATGAGCCATGGATGGCTCTTCAAAGGACTGCTGCTATCACCTGTAAACATCTAGAACACATTTCTCAGGGAAAATATTTATTGATGCCTCTTTTATCAGAAATGTCACTAGAATAAAATAATTTTCCACCACATGAGTTGGCTAAAATACAGGCATCATGACAGAAGCCAATAATTCAATGTAAGATATTGATGGTCACACACGCCGCTTTCCATTTTGAAAAGCAGCATCATTCTGTGAGGTTCATGAACAGCCCATCCATCATTCCTAGCACATTAGGGATCCCTGCTATGTCACAGAATCTCTTTTTGATGTGCTATCACTGTTGTTGGCTACATGGCAAATTACTGTATTTAGTGTACTGCCTAACCAAATCAGCTGTTGCCGGTGTGAAAATAGGAATGTTATTTCCTCCTCAGTCCCTGCTAGGTTACAGCTAAATGTCTGGAGAGTGCAACTGACAGAACAAAACAATTGCCCAGCATAACAGTACAGAACATGAACACTGAGATATATAAAGACCCACATGATGTGCTCCACAAGTTAACAAACACTTAATTGCCTTTTAATTTCCTACTGAGTTTCCAGGTGTATCCAGCAGTGCCACTTGCAGCGTCTTATGAAGGCCGCTCTAGAAGAGACAGCTATGCTCATAAACACACTGCTTTTGTTCTGCAATTGCCTTTACTTCTCTTTTTCTCCATTTTGCTAACTATGGCTCCAGCTATCTGCTGTGCTTGATTTGTGTTCTGGCATCCTCTCACTGAACCACAATAATCAATTTTTCTCACTCAAATGAAGTGGCTACTTATCTAACAGTCTTAAATGTGCTTATTCCAAATGGAAGCATCTGTTGTGATTCAGGCACAACAGTTCTGATTTATCAGAACTGTTCAGCTATCCTTACCTTTACATTTTTATAAGCACATGTATTAATCCAGTTCCTCCATTCTCCTCATGCCGTACTCTTTCCAGCTGTTCAGCAGGTACAGGTACAGCTTGAGTTTCTGGCACTCCTCTTGGACTAGATGTTCTTCCAGTTCACTAAAAAAGCAGCACCTCTCTGCCAATCACTGCAAGGACAGGTTGCAGCAGGAAAAAGCCAACTAAACATGATGGAGACCTGCAGACAGGACACACCACGGAGGGAAGAGGCCCTAACTTTTTTATATGTGCTTAACATGGATACAATAACTCATGAACTGGCATGTGATTGGATACAGCAGAACTTCCTCCTTTTCTCTGTCTCAATGTGTTTCTTAAATTTACCTTTATTAGAACTGGTTGATTTTTTTTACAGTGGTCTATTTCCATTTCAGAAAAGATGGAAGTTTCATCAAAGACTAATTTTTGGGTAGGTTAAGTAATTATCTTCCTGAAGATGCTATAAATGTCTTTGTAGAAGATTAAGAACTGAATCAAAGATGTATTTAATTAAAAAATCTCCTATGAAAATATTCAGTAAATGTCTTGCATGAAGTTATTTGAGGGAAAACATTTCCTCATTCGACCCTAATACAGACATCTTGGTTTTTATCTCTTATCCGTCTGTTCTTTTCTGCTGGTGAAAAGGAAAAAAATTATAGTGACTTTAAAATGTAGATTTGTCTTTAGCTGCTGAGTACTTCAGCTCATTAAATTCTCAGAGGGATAAAGTCAGAAACATATTTTCATTTTAATGTTTCTCTTCTTTACCCTTTCTGTAATTGTTTCATTTGAAAAACTGTGGCAGACTATGGTATTCAAACTCCAAGTCTTGCAGAAGAATCCTACAGTCGATGAATACTGGATGAATACAGGCAGTGCTAGAATATGCAGTTATTAACTTGGGTATGAAGAACATGCCTGATCCAGCAAACTTTTGTGTTACAAGCTGAGATATATTTCAAATGGAGTTCTGTTGAAAATTGTACTGTTGAGCCCTGTTTACCTGCATAAAGTGACAGACTATCCATAAATGTCACTTACTTAAAACTTTCGAGGACAACAGAAACAAGAAGATAAATCTTAAGTCACTGTAGCACTTACTTATTTACTACTTTTTCATTTAAGTAATAGAAATGAGGAGAGGGAAGGTAAACATAGTCCTGGCGCTCTGCAGCGAGAGCCCTCCTGTCCATCTGAAGTCATATAGAAGTCAAAGAGTCTTGGCCCTTCATTAAATTGGACCAGAATAAGAAAGGAATTGAATTAGTGCTTTATCATTATTGAATCCCCAAAGGTTTACACTACAGTACACTTAAGGCACAGCTGGTTGCTTTTGTTAGTCAACAGTTAAGGAACATACACATTATGAAGCACAGTTTCCAATCCATTAGTAAGGCATAGGAATATGCAAAATCTTTATTTGGTTAAGAAAAAGCCCAGATATTTAACAACTTCACTCTTTTCCTTTTACAGCATGATTCACCTGTGTCTGTTAGGTCACATGGCACAGAGTTAAACAGTAGGACCACAAAACAGGAACAGAGCCACTAAGGGCATGGCAACTTCAGAGGTACTGCATTTATGCAGTGCTTTTCACACTGAGCTTGTGTTTCGCTGTGGGGGTTTTTTTCCCACCTGGAGCAACACCAAACAAACACCTGAAAGACTGCACAGTTGGCCAGGGGTGAAGCAGAGGTTCATACAGGCTGTGCCTTTTCTCTAGCTGTACTGTGACCTTCATGGTGCTTTGGGGTAATGCTCTGGGTTTGTTTTTGCACAGGGTAATGATGTTTCCAAATAAGCAGGCAGTATGAAGAAAACATGCAGTAATGAGAATTGAGGCAGGAGATGGAAAAGCTCAAATATTACTTCTTCAAATACTGTTCCTTCCTCTCCTAATGTATCTCTGTCTTCACAGACAGTGCTATGACCCAGCATGGCAGTGCGGGGTAAAGGAAAGGACAAGAAGATATGTAAAGGTGTCTGATCCACCACAGATTAGCCATGGGTTTTTCTTCCCTCACCCAAAGGGAGAGAAAAACAAAACCACAAAATATTATGCCAGATTCTGACACAAGAGATACCAGCTGTTTGGAAGAAGATTTGAATAAAATAAGGGAGCAAGACAAAAAAGTTGGTGATGCATCTACCTACTTTAATTTTATTTTTCAAGCACTCTGCTAATTATTTTAGTGGATGAACAAATTTTTAACCCCCAAAAGAGAAGAATCCTACACATGTTTCTTCCCCCTGATTCCTTTGTCTTCCAAATGCACATTTTATATCATTAGGCATACTCTTTTAATTAGAACATATACAGAAACTAACACTGTCCAGAGATATTATCTTAATCCTGAGGTCAGCTCTGCCATGGTATTTCTTCAGGGCTTATTTTCCTGACTGTAATGCCAAGCTAATAAGGCTACCTGGTATGCTATGGCTGCATTAGGTTCAAAAGCTTGCTTTGTTTCTCTCTCAATGTCAGCTCATGTCATGATGCAACAGTTCTGCTTTTTCTCCCTCTTTTATCTTTCTTGTGAAAAACAGAGATAACGCTTTATTATCTCAGTGGTTTGGGGTTATTTTTTTGTGGGGATAATACATCAAAGGTTGTAGGATACCTATATTCTTCAACCTATAAGCATACCCAAAGCAGGTAAACTAACAGTGCAGCAAAATTATCATTTACACTACTCCACTTGCATGGATTCAACAATATTTAGTCACAGATTTGCTGCTGTACAACAGGAAAAGAAAAAAAGAGAGTTGTTCACGCTGCCAGTCATCCCCTTGAAAACAACATGCAGTGGGCAGGAAAGGGTTTCTACAGCTATGATTGTGAGAGAACAGCTCTAGCCAGGCCAAAACACTGCCAGCACTCACATTCCCTTAAAAGAAATAATCTTTTGGGTTTTTTTGTCTCTTCTCTTTCCATCTCCCTTATATCTTCCTAAATTTTAACTACCCCATGAGTAAAGTCAGATTTGACAACCGAATGAACAAGAAAAGTTCTGACCCATGAGTTCATTCCTTCTTCCAAAAAAGACAGCATTGCTGGGTAACCCAGCCTTGTATGCACAGTGGTACTGAATAAACAGGGGTATTCTGACTTCTGTTAATGAATTTTGAGTATTTATTCTAAAATTCCTTTGGGAAAGGAAAACGCTTTCCAGTGCATCCCCACATGAAAGTTATTCAAATCTTTTTTTTTTGTAACAGTACATCTCTGAAAAAATCCACTTGCGTGATAATATTATGATAGGTGAAACCTGATATGAGATAATAATAATAGTTTTGAAAAACTTCACATATTTACAGCATGCTGACAGTATTACTGCTACTGGGTGTGTGGGAAGTGTCTGTATGCACACTATGAAAATTTTCTGGTTCCTGCATCTGCATAAAGACTGAGAGCACCAAATCAGAAACTGCTGACAAACAGTAAATGGCAGAGCAGAGAAATGAAGACAGAGCTGTGCAGAAAAAGCATGTGATGCAGACCACTACAGAAATGTATTGGCTACACTACAATGGCAGCTGTCCTGCCCTGAGGTTGTGTGATAAAAGAATTTGACTTCCTGAAAGTCAGAGTTTGGTTGAAAAAATATGTAGTAAAGGCTCAAGCTGCCCTCCCAGATCACTTCTAGTGATTTTGAAAGGTTATTGCATCATCTTTCTTCTTTTTTTCTCGATTTGCTTTATGCTACTTGCTCTCTCCTATCCATAAGTTATCATTTTAAGAAGGAAAATAAAGACATTTTCAAGGAAGAACTAAAGAAAACCTCCCACTTTTGCAGAAACTAAAGGTGGAATTTTAACTGATGGGACTAATCTAGCAAGAAGTGGGAAATTCTTAAAAACAGCACAAATGCAGACTAGGCTGCTTTGTCTGGTTCAACTTTGTGAAACATTGCTGATTTGACTTCTTAGGTTTGGTTGAATTTTCTCAAGAAATGCTATGTATGTTTTTCAGATACTTGAAGAGGATTTTCAGCAGTTACCTCAACAATATCCAATGATAGTTTGCCTTCGGTAGTAGCTCCAAAGCAGTTCTGGTCTCAAAGAGTGCAGGTATGACTGTGAAAAGCAGTATTTAATCATAATTTCCTCTAGACATGCACATTTTTAGCAATCAACCAATCTACTTTTATGAACAGCCTCTGAAGAGGAAGGCTATTCCTATTTTGGTCACAGAAGGTGTTAGATTAATGAAAACCAAAAAATTTACTCCAGACTCACAGAAGTGCAGGCTGAAATGCAGCAGAAAAGCCATCAAGAATGATGTTACTTCTGCAGTTCTACAGTTTTGGAAGTCCTGTTAGAGTGTTGTACATAACAGGACTTAAAAATGTCTGAATATGCAACTATTTGTGACATCTCATCTGTCTGAGTTTGTAAAATGGGATATAAGTTAGCCCACTTGGGGGGATCTGAATCCCGAGGCCTGGGGACTGGGAGATTGCAGCCTGTGCCAAGTTGCAGAAGAGCAGCTATGGAACAATGCCAGTTGGTGATCTGCTGAAAGGGAGCAATAGCTGGTGGAGGTTTTGGTTCTACAGTGTACAGGAGAGAGGCTAAAGATGCCCTGTAAGAGTTTGTCAGCTGGTCTTCTTTTCCTTATGCAGAGAAACATCACAGGTTTCTGTGATGTTTTTCTACCATGTCTGTAATTGCCTCATACCATGGAGAGGACAGGATTCATCTTAAAGTAAATAAGGGCCTGCACTAACTATCAAAATATTGCCAATTTTACAATGATTTACGCATTGCAGACTTCAAAGATAAGAAAACAACTAAGTCTATTGATGATATAAATGTTGAATGACATATTAATGTTCTTATATAGCCTTTTTTTCTGATACTTCTCCACCAGAAAAGGTAAAAAGGTAGGGTCTAACTAAATCTTGCTCCTCTGTGCAGAAAAAGCCAAAAGGGCTTTGTTCTAAACCATTTGCATTTATGATTCTCTTCTCACACCCTTGAAAAATCTAGTTTTGGGAACTGTAGTTGAGGTTCCTCATGTCCTTTCCTACCAGCTGGAAGATCAGCCTGCACTGCACCATGGTCTTTGTCTTTTGCATAAAGCTTACACCACTGTATGCTTGGGAAATCCATTTATTAGAAGATACTGAAAGCAGAAGGTATTCAAATTACCATTCAACTGCTAACACACAGTGAGATTCCCAAACCAACAATTTTTGTTATTTTAATATTATCTTGATCTAGGATCAAAAGCTTTTGCTTTCCAAGTGTTTGGTTCTCACACAAAATGACAGATTTCTTGACAGAAAAAGATATTTTCCCAGTGAAAAATTGTCCATTGGTGAAACAATTTTTCAGTCTCAAAATAAAACATGCAAGGCAAATTTCTAATAAAACCTAATCAGTAGCAATGTGTCTTTGTCAGCACACTGGCCGTGGTCTAGCCTAAGGAACACTACTACAGAGCTGAATCTTTCTAGCTTAGGTATCTGAGGAAGTTGTGGACCAGGGTCTGTAACTTGCCCTCTCCTTTTCTTCCTTCCTTCCTTTCTTCAAAGACCTACTGGGAATGCAGGGAATGCAGTTGTCTGCACTGTACAATTTTGCTGAATGACGGTAGAACAGCTTTGGCTCTCCTAGCAAGAGACGTAATAGGACCGGAGGACAGAGCTGGGACTTTCTGACTGTCTTTCCCGATAGCTCTTGTGAATCTGGCTGGAGCCACAGTACATTGCTTGCTAAGGTGAAATTCTGGCTCTGTGAAAGCAAATGGCAAAATTCCAGCAACTTCACTCCAGCCAGGACTTCATCCTGTGCATCTAGCCCACAATTTAGGAGAGAGCAACTTTACCTATGCCAGTGTGTGTCCTCCTCATCCCAATCAGATGTTTAGCACGTAGTACCTGGCATTTCCTTCTGCTGCTGTGTTTGTTATCAGAAACACCTCAGCATTTTGGCAGCTGGGGTCAGTTTTGTTTCTAGTTTACTGCTTAGCTGCCAACCTGAAACTGTCAGTAAGGTGTGTTTTATTAGGACTTCGTAACTAGGATTTTGTACATCTTGGGATTTTGCATCAGTTTGGTCATTTGGGTCAGTGTTCGTACACAGCCCTACACCCATCAAAGGGTGGATCTGAAAGTTCATCCCTTTTGTAGATCAGGTCATAGGTGGCTATCTCTCCACCTCAGAAATGGCAAGCACCATTGCACTGGGATGCTCAAAAATGATGATGCAAGGGTAAAAGAAGAACAAGAACTTGATCAGAGCTCAGCACAAGAAGTATGTTATCAAGGCCACAAACTCCCAAATAGCTTTGAAATGAAGTTTCCTAAAGTCATTAAAGACTAAAGTACCCAGAGCTTCTTTTGTTGGAGTCCTGAATTAAAAAGAAAAGAAAAAAACAAAACAAAAACCCCAACAACAACTCCCTCCCCACAAAGTTCAGAGTAGAAAAATTAACCCTGGGAAAATCTGGAAAGCCTGAGATTATACCAGACATTCATCCTCAAGCTGATTTTTTTGTACAATCCTGTGTTGTGCTCAAAACAAAAATCTGAGAATACTCCTTAAAGCGGAAAACAAAGCTCTGCTCCAGCCATACATCTGTGAGTTTTGAAACAAAGGTTTGTTTGTGTGCCTCAATCACTCTTGCCTATGAAAGCAGACACTTACTTGAAAAACTTTTCAGGGAAACACTCTAAACCAACATCCTGGTATAAATTTGCAAAATGCAATACAGGCCTGATTGTCTTTGGAGAGGATGCAGGCCGCATACGAATAGCTCTTTCTGAAACGTAATGTTCTTTGCATGGCTCAGTGGCTAATGTACAATAAATCAACAAAAGACCGCTTCAAGAAAGCTATTGGGCAGCAGCAAGGCCACTGTTATTTTATCTTTTTACAGTATTTAATTGGAAGTTTTTTCCTGAAACTTTACCCAGCCTTCAAATTACTAGACTCTGTATAAGAAGAGATTGATAAGATGAAATTTTTTTCACGTTTTTTTTCCCCCTCCTTACAAGAGAGCAAGTTTTTGCCGAGGGAGAATAAAGTTACAAGTGTCTAGCATTTTGCTGAGGGAGAATGAAATTAGATGCTGAATGGAGCGGATAGGAAAGGCTGGGAAAATGCAAAGTTGGCAGTCATACCAGGTCAGTCTAGAGCTCCCACTGTCCTTCTACTGCACCAGGTGTCCGCTGCATTCAAATGATACTATTATTCATAGACTGAAGCAGAGTATTAAAACTCCCCCCAAAAATAATTTGCAACTGAATAAAGATATAATCCTGGAAATATAACTCTCCATTAAGGGTCCCCATTAGCAACACAAGAGCCCCATTGTAAAGGAGTTATGTATATTTATCAAGTTAAAAAAAAAAACACAACAACAAAAAAAAACTTCTCTCAGTGCTTACATGTTAATAGAAAACTTTTATAGCCCTAGTCTCGGAACTAGTAATGCATAAAATGTAAAGCATCTATTATTCTTTGGCAAACTATTTAACATTTGACAGGGAATTGCTAAAACTTGAATAGTGTTCTAGCAAAGGATTGGATAATGTGATCTCTGCTAACTAAGGGGCTGCCATGGAGCAGGCAAGGGAAGTGAGACTTCATATTTTAATAGTTTGCATTTTAGCAAGCTGCTTTAAAGAAGGTTTTTGCTGACTTCTCCTTTCTCTTGTAGAAAAATGGGTCGTTTCGTTTGCAGATGGTATCTGGTGCATAGGAGCTTACTATGCTCCACTAGAAATAGGAATGCTGGAGGTCCAGGGAGATTTCTCCCCCTGCCACCAGGTTCCTTGTCTAGCCCCCGCCCCCCTAAATCTTAAGCCCTGTTCTCACCCTCCCACCCCAGCCCTCCCTTCAGATGTCTCACTCTGCAGAGGGGCGTGATTTGAATTACCCTTCCTAATGAAATGAATGCTGAAAGGTAAACTCCTTAATGAAGCACACATGAAGCCTTTGCCTATCGCTTTGTGAAATGAACCCTTAAAAAGGAGAAGTTAAGCACCTGGTAGATACAGGAGAAAGGTTTCCCACCCACAAGCTCTCCTTCACTGCAAAAAATGTACCTTCAGTGAAAACAGAGAAACTAACAGGAGTTGAGGTTAATGGCACGATGGAGCAGAGGACAAACTTCAGCATTTTACTTATCCTGTTGGAAAGTGCAAAAATAGTTAGAAGCTGCTTTCAAACCACCCCTGACAGCAGGTTACTTCAGGAGAGAAATGCATTCAAATAAGCCTCCCTCACCTGATGGTTACATGGTGATGCCTCATTTGAATGTTATCAATTCCAGATTTTCCTGAAACAGTAAGAAATATCCAGATATAAATAAAATGTTAAAGTGTTAATTCAGTCTGCCTTACCCAGGAAACTCTCCCTCTCTCTCACTAGCTCTTTTATAGTCATCTGTGATTCCTTTTTAGTATTGGTATGAGCCTGGCAGCATAAAAACCACCACCATACAGAGCTGAAAATTCTTACATATCAATAATTGTTTCTAAATGCACAAATATACTCAAATTTTAGAGCTACACTGTGTCATTCTATCAGGAATAGAGACGAAAGCACAGAAAGCAGACACACTAACATGGAATCAGTGTTTTCAAAAACAGAAAAAATGCACATGTTCTGCTTCTAGCCTCCTAATTAAAAAAAGATAAAGCCCTGTTCTTTTCACATACATGGGCTTAACATTCTTGGGAAAGAGACAGGTTTTGCAGAAGACCAAAATAATATATGCCAAAATTCTACATTAGTGGGTGCAGTCATGGCCTTTAACATTTGAATAGTGTGAACAGCAGAGCCTGAAACACAGGGTGTGTAAGTGCATATTAATTTACTTATTTAATGTTGTTGTTGCAGCTGGGCAAGAAATAGACCCCTTATTTCTAATAAGGCACGGTGCTTTCAAGGATAAGCAGAGGGTATGCTCACCTTGGGGAGGCTTGCCTAGTTTTTGGGTTCCCTGCTGAACTTTGCAGTAAAATAAGAAAATGTCATCTTTTAGTAACAGAAGAAACCAGTGTTTTTTCAGGCTGGATTCAATCCTGTTGTACTGGCCTGCTGAGGATAACTATCCCTCACTATCAATGCACCATTTTCTACTAGAGCTCTTATTTTGCGGCCATTCCCATCCCTTGCCCATGGAGTATCTTACAGTTTGGTATGGACAAGTCCCTTAAAAGTGTTGGTCATTCAGTTGTTTAAGCAGTGTTGATAGTTTAGACATGAAAGCTCGGCAATGTGACACACTGGGTCCTTTTGGAAAGCAGGGACTGTGGCAACACTGGTGGTGTATATGTTAGGCAGCAGGGGGGAGGAAGACAGGAAAGAAAGAGGGGAAGAAGGAGGCGGGAGGCCCAGACCATCACGCTTTGCAACATACTTATATTTTCAAATATATTTAATTACAATTAATATATAAAGAAGTCAGTGCTGGGCTGAACTAGCAATGCTGCTCCTTTAATTCAGCTGGTGCATTTGTACATATTAAAAACATTACACAGCAGGGGCTATAATTTCACATGCTGCCATCTCTAGACCACTACAGCAAAACACAAAAGAGACAGCATGTATGCTGTACCCCTGCATGTCATGTAAAACAAGGAGACTGCCTGTAGTATGTGTATGTGCACTAAGAGAGATCCAAATGCAGCTCTTCTGAAATTTTAATGCTCTCATAAAAATAAACAAACTTCAGCAATATACAACATGATTCCAATTAGTAGCTCGATCAGAATAACTTGGCATTGTCTATTGGCTTTATACCAGGCAGCCAGTGAGATGTCAGACGGAGGAGTCCATTCTCCTCTCTGTGTGTGATCAACTCCCATTACTGGTAATGGAAGCCACATACACATAAGGGAATAATATACCCCTTCATGAGAAAAGCTCTCCTCAGTGAATTGAAGGTGTATAACGTTGTGGGTGTTTTTCATTCCCTGTCTCTACTATTGTGTTTCTCCTCAGCCCATTCAAATTATTTCATATGGACAAGTGGCACACAGTGTTTGGTCCTGTTTTCATTAAATCAATAGCAGAACTCAATTTTGCCTCAGTGTAAGCCGAGCTGGGTCCAGAAGTATCCTTCCTTTCATTTTTCAGAATTATTCCCTACTTTCAGAAATAAATATCAGCCTTTTACCCTCTTCTTTGCCTTTGGTGTGCAAATTTAAATATATTTTAACTCCCAGCTCGGATTTCTTCTTGTGTAAATAAGACCAAGAGAGTTCCGAATTTACAGAAATGCTACTCAGGAAAGACATTAGCACTGTGAATTAACTTCCTCTGTAAACATTTTGGACATTCCTAATAATCTGTAAACTCCAGCTTTCTTCTGTCACAGTGTTCTGATAAATTTGGCAAGCAGAGGATAAGTAGGGGAGAAAAGAACATAAAATCCAAATGACAAGTGATGAGACAGGTAGAATCCTTCTGGTTGACCAGAGAGATGTACTAGAGAAAGAAAGTAACCAAAACACGTAGTCATGAGTGTCATCAAAGCTATGTTGTTCATTATTTCAATCATATTTTCTTGCTTGTTTTCCATGCAACATACATTTTAAATGCATCGAGCACAACTACAAACAATCATATGTACTTGCAAGTTGTCTCAAAACCTACATGACATAAAAGTTGATTTAAAGCTGTGAAATAACCTACTGATATCCTGTGAATTCTCTACTACTGCAAGACTTTGTCTGCATTACAAAGGCAATAGCAGATCTGCAGAGGAATAGAGCTGATGGCGAGGAATACGTCCTCAGCATGTGTGTTTGTGGGATGTTTTTCAGAGTAGTTCTAACCCGGTCCCAGAGACTAAAAGCCCATTAGTCCACTCTGAGATGATCTGATAGATAATTATAGCTCTCTAATCAAATGTTTGAGATATCAAAATTTTGATATTTGTGTCCAGTAGTAGTTTCTATGGTTATAATTCTTTACAGAATAAATTTCAGCTCTCTTTACATCTTCTTCAGTATGTGCAATTGCTGTTTTCAAGATATTTTTTTCCCTTGATTTTTGTTTCCTCAACTTCCAGTTACCCATAGGCCTTTACAACAAATGGGGAACTCAGATTCTTCCAGACCTGCTGGCCCAAGGTGGATCTTCCAGAACAGAAAGGTATTTTAATTTTCACACTATCGTGATAGGGTAAAACATCCAATTAAGGTCACACAGCTGATATGAAAGAGAGCTCAATGTGCTTTCCACACTGAGTTTGTCAAAGACACTAGTTTTGCTTACTGAAATAGCAACAGAAAAATCAGGCAAACAAATCAGGTTCCTAGTTTCATCGAATGACAGTATTTTAAATATCCTTTTTAAAAAACCGAATTCATCAATTGAAAAAAATAGCACTAATTATCCCCCTTTATTGTATACATAGTCATATACACAGAACATTTTAAAAGTTTTATTTCATAGCACTAGAGTTATCAGATCACACCAACCTTCTGGGAAATGCAGAACTGAAACTGCATCATACCTGATAAGAAAAATATGGCATTCTCCTCTCAGCCACTTTTGAATCCTGCTAACAGGCCTGCCTCTGACCATGACTAAAATAGGCCACCTTAAACAGAGTATGTAGTTAGTTCAAACTACATTGGGCTTAAGGGGAATTTTCAACTGCAAGTGGTATTCCTAACAAAGGTCAAACTCTCCTGTCTCCACTTACCACATAGTTTTCCAAAAGCACTGAAGACAAGTCTCGCTTCAGAAGAGCAAAGTTCCCCTGGCACATACACCAACTGAATGATCAAAAGTCATGCTGGACGCTGCAAAACCAAGTGTGCATATTTTAGAGATAGAAGGAAGCATCTTATGACATCTGTTTCATGAGCGCAATCAGAATCTGTTCAACAAACTGGTTTTAACAATCCAGCTGATGTCTGGTTTTCAGACAGTGACAGATTCTATGAACTGAAGGGAAATAAATTTATGCGGATAAAATTTTGAACCTAGTACACATTTTTTGATGGTCCCTGTGAAAGTTTGGCATTTGTCTTGAAATGCATTCAGAAAAATGATTCCAACATTCACTTTTCTGTCCAGAAAACTGAAATCCTGAATGTGTACACTAAAGTCAATTTTAAAAGCCTTTCACAAGTAGCACATTCCTGTTTCTGTGGTTTCCCTACATGCATATACAACCCCCAAATATTTTTTGGTTCATATTCCTAAAGCTTAAAATGTACGTGGGGCATCTTGAGACAACTCTTAGACAAGGATGAGCAAAATCAGGGAGAACTAGAGTAGCTAGTACAAGCGCTTTACTTGTTCACCGGACATCAGGCAGATGTGGGGATAAAACTGTCAAGTCTGAAAACACAAAGAGAAATATTGCTATTTTCTATTATTCACATTCTTCCCATGAGCTGTTTGCTCAGTTGCCATGGCATAGGCGGTGAGATTTTATAATTTTTCCCCTGCCTGCCATGTGCTCATACAACAATGTGAATTTAATCAGTCCAGACAGTTGGTTGTGTTTTGTCCATGTGAGTGGAATAAAACTTTTCTCACCAGCTAAACCCACAAAGTATCTAAAAGCCATAAATAATCAGTAACTCCTATGACTTGCACCTGCTTGCTTTATTTGACCAAGGATACAGAAAGGCTCATATAATGAACAGTGTTCCCAAGCATTAATCACCTCTGATTGCTTATAAAAATCAAAGTAGATGTTTTGTTTAAAATATCAGATGCATTTTTTAGTTTCTTTCCTGTATGTAGATTTTGGTCAGGTCAATGTTGCAGCCTTACCTCCCTCAGTAACATTACCCTTGTTTCAAAAATATTTGATGGGGAAAAGGACAAGTTCTGGGTAGCAAATAAATTTCTAGTCACCTATTAATCATAACAGATGTATTCTTGTAGTACATCCTAACCAGCAAAAGGAAGTGGAAAAGATGCAGAAAAAAAAAAAAAAAAAGCTGGAGAGAAACTAGAAAGTGCTGCACTGTAAGAGAGATCTCTGCCAAGCTTATGCGGAACCAAGTACAAGTATGTGCCAGCTTGTACAAAACAATACAACTTTATTTTGTATAGCGTCTTTCATCCAAAGTCTATCCCAAAACCACTTTCCAGGAGTTAAACAATACAGTTACAGAGATAAATAATAGCAGAGGGAGAGCAAAATTAACAGATATGTGCAAGTCAGAAAAGATATATTTTGCACAGAGATTTGGAATGAGATCTTTACAGGAACACTGGAGTGTTTTAGTTTTAGCATTTTTCCAAACAGAGCTTAGCAATGTCTATAGAGATACAAATCAGAGCGAAAGTGGTAAATGCCAGGAAATTCAAAGGTATGGCTTCATTAAGTCCTGCAGGTTCAAAATTAAATTAAGTCAAAATCAAAAGCCAACAGAACAGTTTAAAAATTAAAGCAGCCTCTCAATCTTTACACTTTTGGCTTTATGCCATTCATTCAGCTCTATAATATTTGTAGTTGGTTGGCTTCTTTAAATAAAAAAAAAAAGAGGAAAAGTAAAATAATGGAGCCAAGTACTGAGTACTCTATGCTGTAAATATGATGCAGCTTCTCAAATAATGAAAAGTGTACATTGGAGAGCAAAATTTGACCCAAAGTATCTTTTGTGGAACCTGGCAAGAAAATGATGTTGTCTGTCTGGTAACCAGGGCTCTAATCCTCTGGGGGAGCCCTGGCGGGTACAGAACTTGCCTATTCAGTTCTTTTGAATTAATCAGAGCCTTGCTTGCGACCAGTTCTGATTTTTATGCTTAATAACAGCAGGAGAAGGATATTGCAAGGAAGGCAGAGTGAACTGACCTCATGGAGGGTCTGTATGGGCACAGAAGTACATGGACACTTGTCTCTTGGTGGGACTGGGGATGATGTGGAAGTTCCCTTTGTGGTTAGATGGAAAGCCTTTTAAGGAATGGGCAAAATTCAAAGATTAAAAAATAAAACCAATTACCTTTTGAGTAGGACAAACCAACATCAATCTGCAAGAGAGCCTAAAAAGTATCATGCTTTCAGTTGCTGTCTTGAACACCTAAGTGCAATTTTTCTACTAAACTGAAGCAAGCTTTCTCTGACTCACCTGAAAACATGGACGTTTGTAAAGGGTGCTGATTCCACAACGTCCTGAAAGTATTCTCAATCAAACCAGTGCTTTAAATAATAGGGCTCAATTAATCAGTGACGTAAGTGATGAGTGCAAGTGAGCCAGAAGAGGCAAACCTATGCCTCAAAATGCATTAACTTCCCCCCAAGCCACATGCAATGAGCATGAAGAGGTGGTCTGCAGCACACGTATGAAAAACTGACCTGCAGCTGTAAAGGAAAAGATAGCAATTTCAGAGGGTAGCAGCAGACGCAAAAACCCAAACACAAGCCGGCTTGCTTTATTTATTGATTTTTGGCTAACTGAACACCAGTTTCAATGGGAATTGCCAGATTTCCTATTGTCACAGTATCCAAAGGTCTTCCTTTACATAGTAATACTCACACCTGTTTTCTAGCCTCTGGAGAACAGGTCATTTGGCATTATTATTTTTGCCACCAGTAAATATTTCACAGAGAGTGGTTACTTATTTCTTGAGACAATATGCTAGAGTTCTTTACTTTATCCTGTAGTCAAGGCTTAATATTTGTTCATATTCCAACCCCCCACTTTTCCTGAGAGCCCTTTCATCCATATGCTTCTTGTAGGTGTTCAGTGCATGATGACTTTGTGTATAAATCATTGTGCTGCTTCACATGGAAAACTCTTATTTGCTGAGCTCATGACATTTTCTGCATGTAGGAGTGGGAGCCAGCTGCTGTTGAGAACTGTATACAAAGGGCACATAAATTGTTGGGTGTCATGGAAATATTTATGCACAGGCTACATGTTTTTCCATTCAAGTTTCTAAGCGTTTTGTAGGGATGCAGGAAACAAGCAAGTGTCTGTACAAGTCTACACCTCAGCCATTGTTCACCTTGAAGCAGCAACAGGGAGGAAAACCTGGGCTTTGTACAGCTTCCCACTTTTACAGGATGGGTTTATAACACGCTTAGGAAAAAAGTATTTCTTTCTGCTTTTTGAGTTTTACACCTTCGATGTAATTTAAAATTGTATTCTATGAAAATTAATATAATCTGAAATTAAAATAATCCTTAAAAAAACAAATCAAACAAAGCCTCCAACAATCTAACACCATGGAGAACAGGACAATTCCAACGTGACATTGTGCAAACCAAGTCAGGGTACAAAATACAACTGAAGTCCTATAAACACTAGCAACTCTGTCTCCTCTGAGAACTTTTGCAGATTTTCCTTACATGACCAGACTTCACTTTCTTTTTTCGTTGCAAACTTGCCATTGTGCAACCTCTATTTTGGTACCTTTGCTATTCAATATAATAAATGATCTTTAGGCTCTGCTCTTGCTTGTAACTTCTCACTTAACTCCTTTTTCTTCACGGGAAATGCCAGAGTTAAGAACCGGCCAGGAATAAAACAGCCTTTTGATGAAACATGAGTAAATCCGATGTCTTATTTATGCTGTCCCAACATGCAGCATGACTACCAGTGAAACCAGTGTAACCAACACCACAGTGACTGCTGCAGCTTCTTTACTGATTCAGCCAGTCTGTCTGTCTCAAAAAGGTGTGATAATGTGCCCTTGGGGTAGGTGAGGAGTTCATATTCTGGGCAAGATCTTTGACCAAGTAAGTAATACAGCTGTATCAAAGTTTGAAAAAAAAAAAATCATATGGTTTGAACAAGTACAGTAATGGAATGGAGGAAATTTTGTTATGAGCCAGGATAGCCAAGCTATATGTAACATTCTCCAAGCTTTGATTATAAACCTTAATTCAACCTTAATTCTGTCATCATACAAGAGCCTTTCCCTTGAGGTAACCTCGGCATTTAATTAGAAACAATAATAAATAAAAAGTTGTTCATTTTTTTCCCTCTCTCTATGCATGCATTCATGCATCTGTGTATATATTTACATAAAGGGTATCATATAAAAGTTAGCCTCAGTGTATTTGTCAATACAGGATGTGAGTAAAGATAATTCTGTCACTTCAAGGGTTTCTTGAAATGATCAAGTCAAGATTAAAAAAACCAACATCAACTTTAACCTTCATCATGCTTTGGTCTTGCTTTTGAAAGTACCTAATATTTTCTGGCCATACGCTCTATGTTATTTAAATGCTTGTAATCTTGTTCATGGCAATTTCAATAAGCCACAGCAGACATATAATGCTTCCTCTTTTAATAGGTGCAAAGTGAGTTATTGTCACAAAGCATATATATGAAAAAAGGATGTGAAAAGAGAATCCTGCCTAATCTCTGTAATAAGGGCTTGTGAGGGTGCTAACATGGTCACCTGAATTATGCATGTCTATTGTGTTCAAATATCATAAATCGATGCATGAATACCCTCCAAATCATTTTCAGTTCATGAACATTTATATACAGAGCTCTTGAGCACTGCAAAGACAATTAGTCATATTTGTATGCCGGAATTAATTGAGAGTGAGATGCGGGAGGCAGAAAGAGAGAACAAAGAATGCTTTTTGTCAGTTCTTCCAACTGACAGGGATAATTAGATATATGAAATTGAAATTCCTCAGCAGGGGGTTTCTGTTGACAATGAATTTTCTTTTGATTCCATTCTGTTATTCTTTTATGCTGTCATCTGTGGCAATTTGTTATTCAGCTTGAAGCTTAAAAAAGCAAAGCATTCCGCTTTTATGAGTAGATGATGTCAGTTTGTACACTGCTGGGAAATAGATATTAAATGTAATCTTTAAACTAAAAAAAAAAATAGAGAGAGGAAAATAAAATCAGTTAAAGAGACAGTGCTCTGTTTACACAGCCCTCAGAGTAAAACTTTTGTGAGAGACAGAACTCTCTTTGATGGTTTTTAAAGTTGCTCAGGCTGCATTAATGTTTCAGCTGCAGTGCAAGTCTGAGCCATGCTGTGTGGTGGAGTAAGGATGCATGGCTGGAAATGCTGCCCTAATACTATTTTCCAAATGCTGGACTTTGTATTGGCAGACATCCCTGGAGTATATTAAGTCCAGTACTTTAGTCCAGATACAGGCAGTATTTGATCACATTCACAAATTCCACTCCTGACCAAAAGGAAGTTGCGATTAAGAATTATTCTTTCTCACCAGCACATGCAAACATTCTTAGTGCTTCTGGTCCTGATTTGGTATCTGGGAGCTGACTTTTGCATGGTGACAGCAACTTGAGCAGATGCAGAATCTAGCCCTTGGCTTTAAAAATAAACCTTGCAATATTTTTTTCCCCTGCTTGAGGCAGCATCTCATCCTCTCACCTTCTTCAGTTCACCATCAGCATGAGCATAATGAAAGCTTTAAGAAAAGGTCACCTAAGTATCTGCCCACAAAATATTGGTCTTTATGGTCAGAAATTTGCATGTTTACTTATAGTCTCCTCTCTGTGATTTTGGCAGCACGTATTCATGCAATAAACTTATCACATGGCCACACACTCTACTTTATAAGCCCAGTACATACATATAGCCTTAATAATCAGAAACATGTATAAAACCTTGCCTAGTTCTTTTGGCAAGGTTTGTTACAAGCATTGCATGGAATCTAGAGTATGAAAGGCCCACACTGTTCTGCTTTCACCCTCCCCTTTTCACTGGAGCTCTCCTGGCTTTCTTTTGCCTCTTTCCCTCCTCCAAAACCCCATGTTATTTGGCATTTGTTATGTTTCAGACTGAAATTTCTCCTTCAACAGGCATCTTGGTGACTGTGGCTTTATTATATTTTATTCAATTTTTTTTTTTTGTTACTAAAGCAAAAAAACCACACAGTGTTATGATGTAGTATATATTCCAGTGAACAACAGTGAGTCTAACTATACCATACAGCATGTCATTAAACATAGCAATATTTAACACATATGTATTATCGCTGCTGCACCCTCAGAGCAGTCTTTGCAGACGCATTTTTATCTTGCACTTCATGGAAGAAGGCCCTGTTTAAGAAGTTGCACAACCTTACAAATGAAAACAGCTGAGAATATGGTTTGACGGACTTCTTCTCACAGAGGCATGAGTGTGCCCACAGCATCCCAGCAGTGACCTAGAAGATGCACCCCATATAAAAATATTAGGCTCTATTCAGTCTTTTACTCTCTCTGTTGAGACTCATTAAGGATGCTGTTTGTGATGGCAGTTTCTGTAACCTGGCACATGTCCACTGGGAAAAGCATTGATGCCATCAAGTGACTTCATGAAGATAAATTTATTTAGTCACTACTGACCTTTGATGAATTTGAACTGGTTACTCAGACTTTAAAGACTCTATTCTTTTGCTGTCTTTCTACCACCTAAATAGCATTGCAAACACTGTATTTGCAAGTTTTTTAGCCTGTTGTTCATCTTGGCCCCAGTTATGTTTGGTATATCCTCTACCTTCACACGGGTTTATAAAAAGACAGATAGAATAATCTACAATGTTTTACAGGAAAGTTTTTGTTCACTTCAGTAAGCTAGAGGGAAGCAATAATGTAACACATAGAGGACACCATGTGCCTCTGTCTTACCGTTCAGGTTTGTTCAGTAAAGATGTAGTTATTATGTAGTGAAGTGCAGAGAATTTGTCTCTGTTTCATGCCACTGAGGCCTGCCCAATGCCAGCCCAGGATCTTTTGGGATTCAGCAGGACACCATGTGGGTGGACTGGTGGAATCAAGAATCATACTTCTGGAGTGTCATGGGGCAACCAGGCAAGAGTCAGAGGCTGCATGCAGTATTTACCTCCTTTACTGGTCTAAGCTCAAAATTATTATTCTTTTTTTCTCTTGAGCAAGAAATTTAAGTAGAGCACAAAATCAGGCCTCAAGTATACCTTTTAGCATTGACAGAAGATTTACCTTCACAATGTGCGCTTCTTAAAATCAAACATGTTTTTGAGGGAGGACCAAGGTCCAGATGTGTTAATATTTTTTGGTGTTCAAAGACCATCAGTGACCATCAAAAAATCAAACCTCCCTTATACTCTGAGGAGCTAAACATAAAATGCACTTATTTCATAACCATGAGTTTTTAAATTTTTTTAATAATTAAATCAGTGAATGAAGCATTTTTGAAGAAGGCATAAAGAAATTAATTCTACTGTCAAAATAGTATCTATGGCTTATTCTGAAAAACATACACATATCACCTGCTCTGAAAGACTGGAAGTTTGTAAAACACATCTTGTAGCATTGGTGAAACTTGTTGATTTCAGAATTTTTCTTGGTATTGTATTTTGCTTTCCAAAAATATTAGCCATTTGTAATAAAAAGGTTTCGTAAGGATACTAACATGATTTAATTTCTTCCTTTTTAAAGGCTTTCCCTCCTCTGTGTTAACTGGAGAGAGTCAATGCAAAAGAATGGCCTAGATTTCAGTTATGAGCATGTTTGTGATTACTGATAGATAGATATTTGTTTTAGCTGTATATGTAGTAGTTCACTCCATAACTCGTTTTATAACCGTGGCCAGTGCTTGGGATCACTGTTTAAAAAAAACCCTTTCTCTCTTCTTCAGAGAAGATTCAGTCTATCAGGACTGCACTCTTTCATCTGTGTTTTGCTTCGCAAAATGAAATACATAGCCAGAATAGGTGTTTCATATGATCTTTCTCAAGAGCAAATTAAATTACTATTGCATGGCTGCTCTGCCACAAAAGAAGGGAAGTTATTATTTGAGGCCTTCCTTCTCACAACCAAATATCATTTTGTTAGTCAATTGGTAAAACACACAGCATTATATGACACTCTATCTCATCAAAAGAAAAGGGTCACACAGATTTTCCATCTACATTTTCTAAAAGCTACATGTCTATGACTAAAAATAAACTGGTGAAGCTTACTCCTAAAGTTATTTTATAGAAGAAAAAGCACCATATGAAAAGCTAAATCAGTGTCTCCCCTTTTTGCTTTTACTGTGGATGCAGTGAGATATCCTGATTGCAGCTGCAAATAGTGAATTTAAGTTCAGGAAAGTGATTGCCTCTATGCCTTTTGCCAGATAAATAATCCTATCTCTTTTAGATGGCCAACTTCATTCCTGAACTGCTTTCCTCCTCATTCTCATTCTTGTTGCAGCATTTGTTTCTCTGGTTGGGAAGAGAAGCATTGGCTGACTGGGCACTGGCAAGAACTCAAGAGCTGAGGCTCATCCCCTTCAGAGAGTTTCTCACACTGCATTGGCCCAAAACTGCAGCAAGTGGCTGGGGGTGCAAAATCAAGCGGTTTTGAACCTCTTCAGCTTTGCAGCAGGTGCTGGGGTGATTGTTTTGGTACGGATTAAGGGATACTCTCTTCTGATCTTCTCCTTGTCAGCCTGAATGCACACAGTGCAGTTAGGATGCGCTCATCATTACCAGCACTCCTCATTCCCTGTTGGGACTCTTCTTTGGGGAGAAGGATGTTAACTACTTTAGCTTTCCTCCTTGAGTCCCGTGTCCAACTTGCCTCCATCATGAGGCGATGTTAAATGATTTGTGTCTTCCCCCCAGAGAAGCTGAGGAGACTTTGGGGGAATGAACCCTGGCTCTTAGTGAAGCCATCTAGGCAGAATTACAGTGGCACTGTATGACCTGTTTGTGAGAGAAAAGGTTTCATTTACCACTCTATCAATCCCTTCAGCTTTCATTGACAAAGTGCTTATTACAACTAATTCTGGGATTATTTAAATTGTTTCACCTTAAAGTTTGTGTTTCTGTGTGTGAGTATTGAAAGAGATAACATTCATCTGAATTCTCTGTTTAGCTCCATTATTGCAACCATTTTAATAGTTTAGAGTTTAGTCCGTACACTGGCAGATAAGTACAGGTTAGCCCTCTTTCTTCCCATGCCTCTTTTAGTTAAATTCTAACTGCTTTCCCATTCTCTATGTGATCTACCAATCCTCATTAGAGCAATTTCTGACTCTTCAGCATGAACTGTGAAACACACCGAACACTTCTTCTAATACAAGGGGGAAAAAAAAAGGTGCAGGGGCCTTATTTTCCTCTCATCCTGATGCGATTTGTGCCAGATGCTGTGTTTCATAAAGTAAACACCCAGGCACGTCTTCTAACTTCATAATTATGTGCATATATTCTCCACATAATAAAACTAGAATAAAATCAATACTCATCCACAAGTAGTAAATCAAGCAAATGGTGAATTAAGTTTGTTTGATGAATGTTGCTCTTTATAAAATTAAGCTGTTTACAATGCGTGGTTCATCTTCCTTTACATGTTTAATGATTTTATTGCTTAGTATTTGTTCTATTATTCCATTATTGTTCTATTATTGTGTGAGGAAGAAAGAAGTAATGTTTCTGTGCTGTGGCTGTTAAAATAATTCTTCTTTCTGTTTCTTTTAACCAGCATTTGCTGGTTTCCCTTCAATTACAAGTACGAAATTCATGAAATATCACTCTTATATGTCCATCATACTTTTTTCCTCTAAAGCAGATGTATATGGATGAGTTCTGACACACTGCTTTTTGTTCTCCAAAGAAAACACAGTGTTATGGAAAGTGTGGTGTTTCATACAAACCAGGAAATTTTGCTTTGCTTTCCATCTAATTTTTTTTTTGATAATAACCAGACATTATATTTACAGACAAGTACTTTGGTATTTTTCCATTTCAAACTTTTCTTCTTTGAATACCTGAATGACACCTCCAGCTTCAGGAACAGCTGAGAAATATTGCCTCAAATTAAAAATAGACAATTTCAATTATACTTTTTCCACTTCTCCTTGGCTCAGAGCCTTGCCCAGTCAGTGGACCATGCCTGCATGGAATGTGCACGAAGCACCCTTCACTTACTAGGAGCATCTGGAACCAGCAGATTGAAAGGAGAGGTTTCTACCTTGTGGGATGAGAAAAATTTCAGCTGGACAAGGAATTGACACTGGTAAATCACAGGAAAGAAAAGCAACTAATGGAGGCCAAAAAAAAAGTGGTGACTTCTGCTTGTGGAAGGAGGAGAGGAAATCTCTCGTGAGAGCTGGGATGAACACACTGGTGTCTCTGAGGATCCTAAGGGGAAAAGTGAAAATCCACTTGGACATTTAATGGACAGTGAGGTTGTCTGATCTTGGGAGAAAACAAGATAGTAGTCCAGGCAAGACAGAGACCCCCAGGACTGCTAGGAGGTGACCCCCACAACCCAAAAAGTGCTGCCACTTGGATGAACAAGAGGACCTGTAGGATAAGAGGATGGCAGAACAGCAGTTGACATATCCTCCTTTGGGATCTCCCCTTGGAGCTATATTGGAAGCCCCTTCCTACTGCTCTTTCCTTTCTGGCTACAGTCTGGCTACAGTGGGTTGATGACGGCTTTGGGGATAAATGAAAACAAGGTTGTGACAAGTGGAAATTTTTTGCAGTTCAGTTTGTGGTGTCTGTGAGTAACTCACCCTTAGGCCTCTTTTTTTCACTGTACCCAGTGGAATTATACACACAGCATCAAATGCAGTCCTGTGCAAAAGGCGGGGTAGAACACAAGTTTCTAATCTTTTGAAGTTGTATGTGTGCCGTCCATATATTGCTGCATTGCACCCCATCGGAAAAGAGAAGCTTGAAAAGTTGAAGAGAATCAGAACTGAAATCTATTGCAGAAGTTCCTAAGTTTCTTCTGTGACCAAAACCTATTATACTTCCTACAAAAGCATGGTGTTTATATATTAGCAAGCAATTATGCTGCTTTTAAAAATGCCTGGAAAGACTTTTAGAAACAGAAAATATGCAAGTAATGGTAGCCTACGGCTGCCATTAACTTGCACAAAGATAATTTATATTTTATGCGTGTTTTATTTTTATACACCTGCTTTTCTTTGCAATTCATAAAGAAACCATACTGATATCAAAGGAAATGCTCTGTCACAGAATTTGTAATCCTAACTGAGAGGTTCACATCAGTGCTTTCTAATCTTTTACTCTTTTATGATGTCAAAGGTAATTTCAAGGGGGAGGGAAATATAAAAATAAAAGTTTTATGATGGGACAGCAGCAGGCTGGCAAACCTGAATAACAGCTGAGTAACCATCAAGAGACGGCAGTGCCGGGGTTTTCCTTGCTTTGGTTCTTTGCTTGTGTTGTCTGAGGTTTGAAAAGTCCATAAGGGGCTCTCAGTCAGGTGAACCACTGTTTCTCCCTCACTGTTCTTGCTGGAGGCTGGTTCATGCTGTGGCCTCTGTGCCTCTGGGCATGTTTGATTTTTCTCTGGTGTAATCCCCCATGCAACTTGGAGGTGTCATTTTGGGGAAGCCAGGTCCCTTTGCAGCTCTTCTCACAATCCTGAAGACAGTCAGTGGTGCGTACCAGGGGGATGGCGGGAGATGGGAATCAAGAGTCAATCATCAAAAAGTCCCAGGCGCAGCAGGGGAGCCTCTGGATTGCTTCATTTCTGTAAGGCAGCAGACCTTGTTGCTTGTTTACACAGAGGGTTTACATAGCACCAAAGCTCTGGTTTCACGCACCCTTTGGCCGACCCCTGGGTCCCTGCCCTATTCGGTTCTGTACAGCAGGGCAGGTTTGGGGGACAAGTGCGCTTCCAGCCGTGGCTCCGGGGTTATCTGGCAAAGCAGGTGCCAGCAGATGTTAATTTTCAGATGCCCTGGCATGGCTGTGTCACCTCTGAGGCCCCGCTCCCCAAGGCAGCAGCTCTGTGCTTTCGGTTCTCTCATGTGTGACCCGGCAGCCTGTATCATCTTACAGGGAGTGAATAGGAGACTGAAGGGCAGGCTGTGTGGTCACTGTTTTCAATATCCCTCCCGCTAGCCATTACATCATCCAGCTACTCTCTAAGAGGATTTTCAGCAGGCTTGGCTTCGTTATTAAAATAGTAATTAATTTTTTCCTCTTCACAAAACCCAAGGACCTTCAAATGGAGGCCTCAGGAGCGAGGGCAGCTTCCTTTTGAAAGTGGCCTTTCTGGAAGCCATAATCGGCTCTCCAACTTTACAGTACACATGTTCCCCAGTAAATGTGATTAAAGAGCCACACAAAAAACCCCTTGCAGAAAATTAATTCAGTTTCCAGAATAAAAAGTTTGATAAAGTTGTGCAATGCTCCAATGACAACACATAATAGAAGTGCAGAGTTTTATCCTCTTGAAGGATAAATGAGCGGCCAGAAAGGTCTGGTAGTTCCCAGAGTAAAAACATCTGCTACAGCTAATTCACTTTAGCTTTTGATTGTAAAATTCATTAGCCATATCAGGCAGCTGTAGTTTCAAACATGTTGCTAGGAAGTACAGTTTTATAGGCTGGGATGCCGTTTGTTCTCCCCAGCAGTGGCGAGGTAGCCTGAGTGCCCGGTGAAATGCAACCTCCTGCCACCCAAATATAAGGGCTTGAGTGGTGGGGGAGAGGGGGAGGGAGGCTGGCCAGGAAGAGCAGGGCTGAACGAAAAGAGGTTCCAAGTGCTGTCAGGGCCACGGTGGCTGCTCCTCCATGTCACTAGAGCAGCAGCAGCTGAAGGCTCCAGCCTTCCTGCAGGACTGGGAAGGAGATGGCTTTGTGAATTAGAAAGTAAACCTGGTATACTGCAGTGCATTTCACTGTTCTCTTCTATGACACTTTTTTACAGACCTTATTAAGCATACATTTGGAAGTACATGTTATGGAAAAGTGTTTCCACATGCTTAGATGAAGAGATAAATCCCAAGGGGATTTAAAAATACACACAGACACATGTATATATATATATGTGCGTATGGTTGTGTTTTTCTGAATTTTAAAGTACATATTTATTCCTATTCCTATAATGATTAATTTATATTATTTATACTCCTATCACTTATATTTATTTAGAGTAAGAAGGGATAAAACAAGATAAAACTGCATTTTTTAGGTATTTTACTCTTCCAAGTGAATCCTAGTAGAAGATTATTTTAAAATGCTCTCTAAATCTGAAAATAAAGTTACAACAGTAAGTATGTCACTCCAAGCTTCTGACCAGCATCCTGTAAGGCTTTTGGGTGCACACTGATCATAGTTCTTGTAACTCATGTGGAATATCCCCTGTTACTTGGATTCAGTTTAAGAAAGCAGCTAAAATGAAGTGGGAGTCAGGGACCGAGAAATTGTGCTTCTATGTCCATCAAAAAAATTATTCTAAACTGGATGAACTTTGCAATTCCTTGAGGGATGGAAAAATTTTTTTTGAGTTTATTATGCCCCACGAGACTAGCTATGGCCAATAAGTGTTAATTTTTGATGAGCAGAAAGATTTCCCAAACACCTGTGAAACCATCCCTGATGTTATTTCTGCAAAAATACTGTCCCTCAAGTAAAATGAATAAACTGACACCTATGCACCCACTGCTGCATTTTCACAGGTCACAGTGAATTATGCAGGCCTGTCACCTTAGACACATAATGGTGCAGGCACACTCATCTTGGTGATGGTCAATTCACTTTGATTAAAACTGAATCCAGCACAACAATTTTTGTTAACTGAGAAGGATAGGTGTTGATACTTTTCTCCATTGTAACAGGAATATAGGGAAACTGTTCTAAATAATCTTTCTTTAAGCTTTCCTTCTCATGAAGTCATGATATTTTCCATTATTGGAAATGTTCAAACGGTAAACAAGGGTCCAACAAGGACCAGTCTTTTCTATGGGAAGATGAGATACTGGTGTAAATACACCACCCAGATGAACACCTTATGGTGGACAAGCCTAAAGCTTTAAAGCTGCCTCTTTCTTCCTGTCATATTGTACTTACCTTTTATTTCTATAACATCACAGAAAAACTTCAAAGATGTCTAGATGACAGATAGCTGCTCTCTAAAAATTTGTTTTATTCATGTGATTGGCAATGTGTGCTCAAATGAACTGACAACTCCATCATCTCTCTCATAAACTGCAGGATGAATTGAAACTGAACCAGGGAAGCACTTTTATAGATAATCTACATTGACATTTCTTCACTGATATCAATGAAGCCATAGCAATTAATACCTAGTGAGTATGCCCTAAGGTTTACAAAACATTTCTTTTTTGGTTAATTTTGAAGCAAATAAGTAAAAATGCAGGGTTATTTTACTTATAGTCTTCTAAAATATTAGCTCTAAACAAGGACATTGGTGGCTTTCACATAAATATAAGTTTCTTTCTTTTTCTACTCCATCTGTCCAACCACACTTTGTCCTCCAAGACAAAGAAAGCAGAGCAGTGCATGCATTTGGATAGGCTGGTGTGACACGCTGTTTTCTTGCAGTCTGCGTTCTCAGATGTATCCTGTACACCACTCAGGCCACTCTTGGTGACTCTTTACCAGATCATGAAGCAGATTGTCTGAGAAGATTTGCTATGGCACATAAAAGACAAGTGGCTGATGCCAGCATGGCACTACTAAGGGCAAATTGCTCCTGATCAGTCCAGTGGCCTTCTGAAATGGAGTGAAAGCAATGGTCCCAGACACGAGCAAAAACTGGGAGAAGTCTTTCAGAGCAGCCCTGTAGAGAAGGACCTGGGGTTCTTGTGGATGAAAAGCTGGACATGTGCCAACAGTGTACACTTGCAGACCAGAAATCCAGCTGGGCTGCATCCAAAGCCGTGTGGGCAGCAGAAGGAGGGAGGGGATCCTGTCCCTCTGCTTCTCTCTGGTGAGACCCCACCTGGAGTACTGCATTCACGAACTCATGAACATGTACCCTTTCCAACAGGGCAAGGGGCAGCAATGGTTTAAACTGAAGGAAGGCATGTTTGGATTCGATGTTAGGAAGAAATTCTTTACTGTGAGGGTGGTGAGGCATGGGCACAGGTTGCCCAAGAGGTGGTGGCTGCCCCACCCCTGGCAAGGACAGGTTGGATGGGGCCCTGAGCAACCTGATCTGGTGAGTGACATCCCTGTCCATGGCAGGGGCGGTGGATATAGGTAATCTTTAAATTCCCTTCAAACCCAAGCCATTCTATGGTTCTGTGATTCTACAATCAGGTGGCATGGGCATCCACAAAAGTTTTGTAGTCACATGGGAATCACAGCGTGAAAATGAACAGATGTTGCGAGGCACTTCTTATGACTTATTATTCATATTGCAGCAATTCCAAGAGACCATATTCCAATGGGGCTGGATGGAGTACATCCAGTCACTAAATACTTCCCTAGAGTGCAGTGGAAGAGCAGTAAGTATCTGTGTAAAATGAAGTCTGCTGTATTCAGCACACCTTGAGAGTGTTTATATATTCTGGAGCACATCTCTACCTTTGGAAGCATCAGTAAGAGAGACACTAACTCTAGTCCTATTTTCTGTGACTCGGTCTTTTAAAAAGCTACATTGGAAAGTGCTCTTTGTGATGAGCCTAACAAAGCTGATTTTTTTTTTCCAGGCAAGTGGCAACGTCTTCCCACATGCTGCTGCAGTTTTCCTGGCCAGGGTAGAAGGCTGCACTTTGCTTATTCATACAGAATTATATTGGCTTTGACTCCTGATCCTACGGCTCTGAAAATCCATTGAATGTTCAAGGAAGAAGAGGTTCTTTTAGGAATAGCACTAGAAGAAAAGCAAATAAATGAGCTTGATGCTTTCACAAGCTTGTGAATTTAAAGACAGACCAACAGAAACACTAATTCTTATTTTACCAAATGGAGCAAGTTTGGATGAAGTTCTTTTGGACACAAAGTGTATTCACTTTAGAGAAAATAATAATAATAATGAAAAAGCTTTAAATAAGGTTCAGAATGTTGACTGGAATTCATTTATTTTACTCTGGTTTTTCCCCTTTCTTTTTACAGAACAAATTTTTTTTACAGGGAAAAAATATTTTGAATGGGACCAGGTTATGCTTTCAAAACTGAGGGTCAGCATAATATAAGTGAACAGTGAGATTGTGCTAATGACAGAAGGAGTTTGTTGCTGAATTTATTTAATCAGCTAGGCCCCTTAAAATAATGCATATGCCTGCTCCTTGCAATTAACTGCATGCTATTATTGAAGATGATTCTTCTTTTTCCCCTGACAATTTGAGAAAATATACATGAGTATGAGTATCAGAAAAACGTCAAACAGAGGAATAACCTACACAGAACAAAATCAGACTTTCAAACCAAGTGGATGACAAAATGAGTAACCCATCTAATACTGATGATATTTTTGTCTTAAAATACTCAGGCATCGAAATGATAAAAAAAAAAAGTTTGTGATATTTTTAAATGAAAAGCAGTGGAAACTGTGATTTATAACATGAATCTGCATTAATTGTTGTTATCTATTTGAAATTAGACCCCCAAATTTGAATGATTTATCACCATACAAATCAAATTTTCAATTTCAGATTTATGTAGGTTTAACAGTAAGAAGCTGCAAAATTTTACGACTAAGTTGCAAAGAAAAAATAATTTAACGAGAACAAACTATATCTTTAATAATAAATAACAATATTTGGGCTCTGAAGAGAGCTGAGGGGTGATATCATCAACGACCCACCACACATTTCTCTGTAACATAAATGCTTACGTGATCTTGCTATTTATTTGGAAAGCATATTGCATCATGCCTGCGACAAAACCTTGTCTTGCTAAGTAAAAACAAGCTCATATCTGAAAAAAAAATATGTGTGAAAATGAAATTACACTTGAGTATAATAATTAAAAGAGTAGCACAATTTTTTTTCCCTACAGTACCTAACTGAAAATATAAATTTTCTTTTTTTTAAGCTTTTTCCATGGGGTACCACAGCATTATGGCCCAAACCCCTTAGCTTAATTTTACTTGCTGAGAGTAAACAGAAAATCTTCCCCAGCCTGACTCTTTCTTGTCCCTGGTGATTTTAAAGAGCGCACTTTTTCTTCTTAAATACGATATAAAGTCTGTATTATTTACTGTGGAAGTTTCCACTATTGAAATAATGATTGCTAATATAATTGAGTGAGAACATTCTGTTTCCTAGTAGACAGAGGTCCTGTGCAACCTTGCACATTTAAACAAAATGATTACCAGCAATCACCTACTTGAAATTCCTCCAAGGGTTTTTGTGTAGAGCGTATGAATACACGGGAACAAAGACAAAATACACATTTTGTTCTATTTTAATAGTTCTACTTAGATTTGAACTGGGAAGCTGCAGAACTGGGAAAGATCATTTTGTTCCATTTTTCTGAGTTTGACTAAATAAGTTAATTGCCCTAAGATGGAGATCTTGGGACTTACTTGCATGAACTGTGGCAACACAGTACGTGAATTGCACACAGAAGTAACTACAGAATCTGTTGTGAGACACACAGACAAAATGAAACAACAGTTTGGAATAATTTTGCAGGAATATCTAAGCATTTTAAAATTCTCTATTTATCTGGGAGACTAATGCATGCCCAGGTGGCTAGAATGGGCCTCATCCAAATACTTTAGGACTTCAAAACTGTTGCCTGAGCAGGGTCTGCAGAGCTTGCTGTGGTGAATTTGGGTGACCAAAAATCAAATAAAGAATTATGGCACTGGCAGAGTATGTTAAAACAGGGGTGTAATCCTTTGAGAAGACCCCTCAAATTGCAAGGGGGTAGGGCAGTTTAGGAGGGCTTTCATTAGCCCATGTGCCAGCTGGAAGTCAAACTTTGAGGAATAATAGTGTCTTTAGCTAATATTATTGTATCATTCATTTTCTTCCACTATGTATTCCCACAGCAATACATTTAAGCAAAGATTCAGTTTTGATTAATGTTGCTGGAATCTGAGCATGTGGTTAAGCCATAAACTCATGTTAAATCAAGGCAAATTTTCCCTTTGCTACAAGGCTGCTGAATCCTGTTCTTTCTGCATACCCTCTCACAACAGCTGATAGCAGCCCTGTTTCCTGCTACTTTAGCCTAGGAGAGATAATTGTGCTGCTGAAAGTTGTACCTATGTTGAACACTTTGAAGCATGCCATTTTTGCATTTAGTTTTTGTTTGTTTGTCTTTTTTTTTGTTTGTTGTTTTTTTTTTTTTGTTTGTTTTTTTTTTTAAATTTATTGGTGATACATTTTATTTTCCACATCTGGGAAAAGTACCCCCAAGTTGCATTGTACCCTTTATCCCTACATGTGCTTATCCCTTTGGCTCTCCCCTAAGTAGCTAGTATTCAGCCTGTCACAGGTACAGGAGGCTAATAGTTCAATCACTGGGGAGAAGGGGGGAAGGAAGATGAAAGGGCAGGAAATGGCTGTCATGGCCCCAAAGGAAATATTTGTAGGAAAAGGAGCACAACAGCAAATAAAGTGCTAATTAATGTCCAATTCCAGCACTGATATACAGACCACAGCAGCAGGCAAAACCCAGCCTTCTGTTCCACTGCCTGCTGAAGAGCTTTTGCGCTGTAGCTCTATGCAAGCATGCATTTGCAAGTTTTGAATTTATAAAAATTTCCAATCCCCTCCTTTTTATATATTTTGTGTTTAACCGAGTTTTCAGTTTCACTTTTTTGATGGATTTTTAAAAAATTAATTTGTCTGAGGCTGATTTGTCTGTGCTGGTGCTGACTTGTTCAGTACATTGTGAATTTATAGTAGCAAACACTCTAACTGGAAACATTCTGGGAGATGGAACAAGGACTTATCTGATAAGATGAATAACAGAAAAAAAAAATGAGATGAGAAGAATACCCTCTCCTAGGTTTCATGGGGCTTTCATGGGAAAAACTGGACCTCACTCTCAAGTTTTTGGGATCTGAAAAATACAGTGGCAATTACGATATTAATTTACTGGCTTTGTCCAGCAGAAGGCATTGGGAGTGAACCTTCTGTTGGGGAACATAATAGCAAAAGCAGCACTGGTTTAATGAAACACAGCAACTGATACTTGGAACTGACTAAATCTGTTGTCAAAAGAACAAAAATGAAAGATGAAATTCACAAAGGAATGTCATGATGATCAATTATTTCTGGTGTTTAGTATCTGAGAATCACATCTTAAGGTAAAATGTTATTTGCTGAAGACTGAATGCCAGAAATAATAATCTGACATTAAGCTTTTGTGAATCTGACCAAATGAAAGCCTAAAAAAGAGAATTTATACAGCAGAATACATTTGTTTCAATGATGCACAGCTTTGAGAATATAAATGACTGAAATATTACTCATTATCACATACTCATAAAAAGAACACAATAGTTATTAAATACAAAAAAAAAAAAAGCCCTAAAACCACCCCACAGTGAAACACGGTTAAAGATATGGCATCAACTGAGAGAAAACAAGAAACCTCAGAACCAGAATGGAAAGAAGAGTTTGGCTTTCCAATGTTTCCCATGGCAGCTTTACATGGACACAGAGTGGGACTTTACTTACAGCACAGCACATATTGTAACTCCTGGGTCCAAGGCAATTGGAATATCAGCTGACCCCTTGGGCTCATGACAGGGAGACAAAGAAGATGCTCTCAATGCGAGATGCTTTCTGTGGAGGAGTCACTTTCACAATTATAAATGTCAGCAACAGTCAAAAGAGAGCTATGGAAATAATTTTCATTCCACAAGTCTTTTGGAGGCTTTATGTGTCCCTGATCCACACTATTGGACTGGGCTGAGATCAAATTGTTTGAAGTGAGCCAAAACCCGTGCATTGTTCTGGCACACCATACCAGCATCCTACAGGCAGTGACCATGTCTCTCCCTTTAATTGCTGGCCTTGCCAAGTGCAGTGTTGGCATGGTTGGAGGTCCCTGCTCTCACTGGGAAAATCTCTCTATTCCCACCCCTGCACTTGTGGTCCTGCTAGAAAGTGCCTGCCTCGGAACCAACTATGACCCATAGCTCTTGCCTGTGTTATATTGGCAGAAAATGAAGCCGTTGCAGGATACAGCTGCTGGAGTCTTAATGGGGTTCTGTGATAAGGCTTTGCTATATTGTTTTTGTCTCAAGAAAGTGTCTAGAACAGAATGGTAACAGCAACCTTTTTCCCAGTTTTTGCTGTGCATGATGAAGATGGGAAGTTTTAAACCTAGATTTTCTGCAGTTACATATCCATAAAGATACTTTGTTAATGCACCACAATATCTGTATAATCCTGCTTTCATTCGATAGTTGAAAGTGATCTTGCAGATCTGGTTTTTCCCAGTCTTAAATATTAAGTCACAATTTGTTCCTGCATGTATGATGCAGTTATTTTTAACCCTTTTTTTTCAGTTGTGAAGGACTGCACAACTTCCCTTGGGACCAATCATGTTACATGCTGTAAAGCATTACTGGTCCAAAATCATACTATCAGATTCTAGCCTTCGATTAATGTTTATCAGGTTGCTTTCTGTAAACACCTTCCAAGTTCCCACAGCTCTGGAAAATTAAAATTTTTATTTATTCTCTTACTATTTCCTTAAGTCAATATTCAGTTCCTTCAGGTAAGTGAGATTTAACATAGATGCAACCAGTGGGAGAAATTGGACCTGTGTATTTGTAGCAACGTAAAAAGATGCAAAATTAAGTGCATAGCCTTCTACACCTCCCCCCAACTCCAAGGAAAAGGGTACTATTTCTTTAATGTCAGGAGTATAATTAAGAACATTTGATCCTTTCCCTCCTTTGAAAAGACTAGCTACTTTCTTGTCTTGTTGTTGTTTTAATCTCACAGGTTAAAAGAAAAAGGTAAAAATGATCTGCATAGCACTCTGGTAAAGTAGATTAGGATTTCCACCTTTCAAGAGCAACTGCAATGCTGGTGAGGGACCTTTTGAAATTGTCTCCTTTTGAGTTATTGCTTTGACACTGGGAGGGGCTTTTTGAAGGATAAATACAGAGGTTCAATAAACTTCATTTCCCCATGTCAAATGTATTGATGAAATCAAATTGAAAGGCATGGAAGAGATGAAATTGCTTTCCCAGAGTATGGATATGCCTCTGAATGTTATGATGGTTCAGCCTCAGACAGGAATTCCCACAAGCTGGATAAACACACATATGCTCAGCTTAGCTGGGCTGATAAATACAGTTTTCATCTGAATGGTCCCATATTGCATCAGGAATTGGCAAAGTATTTGGACAAACACATCACTAGACAAGATATCTGTGATGGAGAAGAGCACTTTTTCTTTTAGAGCAGCAAGCAAAGTTTACAGGCTTCAAAGGATTTAGACGAAACAAAGATTGTTTATTTCTGCAAGTGGAATTTGCTCAGTTGTACATGAAATGTTTGTTACTTGAACAGACTCAAAAAAAGTAGGGCAATAGATGTATATTTGATGTAACACATCACTGAAATTGGTCTTTTTCCAGAGTATGAGTGGACCTTGGCAAGTCACATTTCTTCAGTGACTTACAGCGTTCAGGACAGGCATAGGAAACAAGAGATTTCCTGTTTCCCCAAGGAGCTTAAATTGTTTCTTTGCTTGTGCTGAATTCACTTTTACTTTGGAAATTTTTACACAAGACCTGAGATATGTCTATTTTGACAAGAATTTTGACAAGGCTGAGCTTGATTTGGCTGCAATGTAAACACTGAAGATTTGGCAGAGAAAGATGGCAATATGATAGTTAAAATAATTCAGCCAAATAATTTTTTCACACGCAGTTTTTCTGCACTTAAAAAAGCAAAATCAAAATAGAAAATGTCTTCCTATTCAAGGAAATTTTTTTCCACAGGTATGATTGATTTTTTTTCTGCAGCTGCCCTATTATTAAATTATTTCTACTTACTGAATTATTATGAAATTTAATCTTTACATTGTTATTCATTATAGCACTCAGAGGCTTCAATTAGGTTCACAGTACCATGTGGCTTAATGGCTCAGAAAGCTTTCAGGCTCCTAGTATTGGACCTTTTTACAACATTGACAATAAAAGGTAATTTAAAGAACAGGGGTTACAAAAGCCTTTCAAGTACAGAGAGAAAGGAAGAGATATTTGATCCGAATATTTCGTCCAGGGTTACTTTATTTTTAAATGATGTCTGAATCTGTTCTCTCATAACAACAACAAATACAGTATCATAAAGGATAGATACCTGCCCAAGGACTGGAATAGCATTACTCTAGCATTTGAAAACACCAAAAAACCCAGAAAGTGACAGTACCTCATCCCCAAAGAGTTGGGGAAACACAAACACGGAGAGAGAGAAGACTGAATAGCAGATACAAAACAGAATCAGTGTAGATTCCAAGTCCTTTAGTCCCAGGCTGTGCCCATTTTGCCCCTCTCCTCACTGCATGTGAAGAGAACATGACAGGAGCAGTCATTAGTGAGAGATATAATCAAACAAGTCATTGCAGGAGAGTGAGATTATGCTGCTTTTAGTATGGAAGTACCATGTAAATTATTATGTCTTATGTGGCCAAAGAGGGATCGTGTTAATCAATAGAATATTTCTGATGCCTTAAACAAACAAAATCTTTAACATCTACATTTTTCTCTTTTATTACCATTATAAAGGTATGAATTACCCATTCATATTCATGCTATTGTCAGAATATAAATTCACCATAGAAAGGAATGTTTTTATACAGCTTTACTTCTTTGCGACGTGGCTTCGTCAGCATAATTGGATGGCATTTTTATGTGCTGTATCTGAACTGCACTGTGTCATGAACTGTACTGTGTCATGTAGTCTTTTGAAGAAAAAGAGACTCATTTACTTGATTTTATTTCCTAAGGGTAATGTTTCTGTAATTATATGTGAATCTCAAGGCATGTGTCCTCACTGGAGAGGAAGACATGATGTGGACTTTCCGTGGGATCATGCTCCATCACCTACCTACAATTTGCAAACTGCCTAATCCAGGGTTGAATTCCAGCAGATCAGGCTGTCTCTTTGGACCACATCTGAAATCCTGGCTCTCTGCAAAGCAGTGTTGTGACTCCCGTTGCCTCTGGAGATACTTGTGCACTTGATTGTTTAATACCTTTCTTAGGTGAGGAAGGATTATCAATAATGTCCCAAAAGGGAAAAAAAGAGCACAGGATGCAGAGTCTTAATTCTGTGACAATTTAAACATTTGTAACTCTCTTAAATAATGACAACATTGGCTAAATAACTCAGTTTGTGTTTGGGACCCCACTGTATCAGCAAATGTTTATAAACAGACATGTGGATCTGTACTGTTTAATAGTTGCTGAGCAAGCAATTCTCAAGGCACAGCCAATCCTTCATGTGTCTTCATACACCTTTGAACAGTAGTAAAGTTCCCCTCTTCCCCAACAGATGTACCACATAACAAGTGATTTTAGATGCTATTAAAATTGTTGGACAGGCCTTTTAAATGTTTGAGAATATCTCAGGTATCATGGCTGGTATAAACAGATGAAGCCCCACTCACTTTATATATGCTGGGAAGCTGGTTCAATGCTTAAGTCCATTTTTCCATTAAGTTCAACCACCAGGGCCTGTTTCTTTTTCCATCGAATGCTCTACTTCAACAACTGTTCATGAGGGCAGCAGCGCAGTGCCCTCATGTAATAACAGGGTAAATAATTTAAAGAGCTAATATGAAATGCATGTTCAATCATTTGATTATGAGAATATGGGAGAAAACTGGGGGTTGTTCCTTTACAAATCAAAATGAGCATGCCATGAATTACCTACATTTTAAATTTTGTTTCTTGTGGTGGGAAAAAATAAATTGGGAAAAACTCATATAAGATGTATTTCACATTACAAAAAGGTTTAGAATGCTGTGGCATTTTTTGCACTTTTTAATTATGCAGAAAAAATGGCATTATAAAGGAGAATATGTTGGTAAGTTTGAGCATTGCCAAGTTACAAGTGATAAGATAATGGCCATTATTTTTTTTAGTCCCCTCACATGAAATAGTCCTTTATTACCCAAATGAACATCACACCACCACAGGTTCTTCACCTCAGAGCAGTGCAGAGACCTGAATGAGTCAGGCTGGGTGGTGGAGGGGTTGCTAACAACTGGATCCCTGCACCACTGATTGCAGAAGTTGGAAAGCTTGCATGCATAGATGGTTTTGTGATGTGACTCTCTTTGGGTGCAGTTAAGGTAAGAAATTCAGACTTTTATTTATGATGGTGAGGAAGGGAACTGGAAGAAGAAGGTATCTGAGATATGCTTGGAGATTAAGACTTTTTCCTGTCTCTGTTGCAGGGTTTCTAAGGGTTCAAACCACTTTCATGGTCACTAAGAATTAGTTTTTTGTATGCGACTTGTGAGGCTTGGGACCCTAGCGGTATCATACCATGCCATACATAGAAATGTCAAGTTGCACACCCACAACAAAAAACAGTGGCACTGTCAGCCCATGAAGAGCCCTTGGAGGGCTAAAAATATGCTTTCAAAATGCAACATTACAAAAAAGTGTAATAATCCTCCTGTTAATGAAAGACCCACCACAACTGCTGCAGGTTATAACTTATCTTAATAACTGTCTGATGAAACTGGATGGTATTCTAGAAGAAAGTAAGTAATACACAACATGATGAAGAGGTGGGGAACTAATAAGCTCATCCAAAACAGGAAACCTACCTGAATATCAACAGGAAGAGGTTCATCAAAGGACTGTTTCTCTTCACGAGAGACAGAAAAGCTACTAAACAGAAGTAAAATGAGAGCAAAAGAATTTTTAGTAAAGTAAAGCCGCAGACTCGATAATAGAAAAAATTGTGTGGGAAAAGCAAACAAGTTGTCTAAAAAGCAAATAAATGTCTACTTTTTGCTCATTTATTGCACTATTGTGTGTTTAGATAAATAAAACATTTGAATGCTATCAATCTACTGGGAGAAATTCCTAAATGGTGTATTAAATAATTTAGACTGGCAAGTTAGATACACAGTTTTTGGAGATCAAAGACCCAGAACTGAGAAGTCATACAGAAGAACCTGATATGAACTTTGGTAAATTCAACAAAATTTTCAAGGATGATGAGCGTAACTTAGAGGAGGTTTGAAGTTTTGGAAAGGAAATGACAGAAAGAGATCAGCAAACCATAGGAGCAAACACAAAGAAACATGCAGAAGATTCTTTACTACAGAACTGCAAACACAGAGTTAATGTCAGCCAGGGCCTCAGGAATGCCTTAGTTTTGGATACATTTTTTGTTATATGTGTAAGTGACAAAACCAACCTGCAAATAATTTTACAAAACCCCCAACATTGCTAAAAAGAAACAAAATACATATATCTGCATATTGAAGAACAAAAGTCCCAGAAATCCTTTAAATTTGAGAAACCTGAAAATGCAAGAGAGATGAGTGTTGCTTTCCCCTGGCCAAAAAAACAGTGATAGGCAAGCCGGTGTTTCGGGCAGTGCTGTTGACACTTTGGAGAGTTACAAGACAATAGAGGTGATTTAAGAAATTGCTGCTGTCTTTTTATTTATAAATTGTTTCTTATTTTATTTCATGTACTTGTAGCTCTTTAACCAGAGCTTTCCTTTTCCAAGCAGTGATAAGATGTTAATATTTCCCCTCCTTCATTTTGTTAACTTGCACGTACATCTTTGGACCCATAATCAGTAGGATTACTTGTCTCCCCTTTGTACAAGAAAGTCACTGCAGGTTCTCACTCATCTACTCAGAAACTTCCTTTTAATTTTCTGCTAATGCCTTTTCTCTACAATCACTTCAGTCTGTATGTTTGTACAGCAACAAATTTTCTTTGCATGCATTGCTTTTCCTCATTCCTTCAGTCTTTCCCTGTGTGTGGTTTATAAATATGTTTTGATTTATTAAATTACATTTATTGTTGTAACCACACTACTAAATAAATAAATCTGAATAAATCTGAATATCTGTTCCAAGCACAAAAGTCTTTCCCAAATCCAGGGCACAAAATTCCAGCTCCAGCACTCGAGTTGTGACAGGAACAATTCAATTACAGTGAGATTTTTATGTAATTGCTATTTTTTCCCCATTTGCTGTAACTGAAAGAAACTAATCTTTTTCATAAGTAACCCATATAGGAATAGAAGGGAAGAACCCTTACACCAGCTGAAAGAAAATCCAGTGTCATCTCACCCATTTAGAATATGATACCTGTTGTAGAGCATTTCCTTTATGGGAGTCCCACAATAAAACTCAAGAACATTGTGTGTGAATAGGGAGATCTCTGTAATAGATCCTCTGTACCAATATAATGAAAGTAATCCTAAACTCTAATTGTAGCAGGCAAATATCTGCTGGGCTGGATGCATAACATTTTCATTTATGCTTAGGCATGTTAATGTTAATCTGATAATGTGTAAGAGATCTCATCACTGTCTACAGCCTCCTCACCAGGGGCAGCAGAGGGGGCAGGAACTGGTCTCTTCTCTCTGATGCCCAGTGACAGGATCCAAGGGAGCTACATGAAACTGTGTCAGGAGAGCAGTGGTCACAGCACCAAGCCTGAGTCCTGTGGGGGACCACATCAAAGACCTTACAGAAGTCCAGATATGCGACGTCTATAGCCCTCCCCTTGTCCACTGATGTAGTCACTCCATCATGGAAATCCACTAGGTAGGTCAGGCACGATTTGCCCTTAGTAAGGCTGTGCTGGCTGTCCCAAATCACCTTCCTGTCCTCCACAGGCGTAACTTCTAGGAGGATCTGTATCATACTGTACCACTGACATGGCCATGAGATTTGAGCATATCAATAGATAACCTGCAACTCCAAAATCACAGTTGACTAACTGCTTAGAAGTGAACTTTCTGACAGCAGTTGTCTGTGGGTAAGTGAATTGCAAAATGCAGAAGGAATAGCACAGGGACAGCCATCTTAATCTCTGCTCCCAAAATGCCACTGCCTACTTATTAAAATGAGATCTCCAAGCACACCTCTCTTTCTTGGTCCCACTATTGTCCAGTATGATGATATTTTACAAAATACGTTTCTCATTAAGCTTTGTTTACTGCTGAAGAGCTCTGTGCACTGATGTCTGGAATGCTAGTCACAGAAAAAAATTTATTACCAGGGTTGCAGGACAGTTTTTTTCTCATCATGTGGCTATAAATGCCAGTTAGACTTTGGCAATTCAGAATCTTCATTGTGGCTTTTTCTCATCTGCATGCAAATTAGCTTCTTAAATATAATGTTCCTCCAATTTCCTCTCTGGACCTCTTAAGGGAAGCTTGTTATGATGCTTTTAACGCAAGTGTTATCATGTGCTGGTTTCTCAGAAAATCCATCCTCTATTCTTGTCCTCCTCTTTCTGCCACTCCCCAAGATGAACTCATCCATAAAAGTGAAGATTGTGGTTTAAAAGATAAATGGAAAGCTGTGGGTGTCCAGGGCAGCCAACTTCATCTATAGGAATGTGATTAGACTCAGCCAGTGGAAAGTGCAACTACTTAATGCTTCCTAACCTATGAAAGGATAGTGAGCTCCTAGGAGACGTCAATCATGTTTGGAGGAGGCTAAAAAAAGGAAAAAAAAAGATTACAATTCAAAGGGTTAAAACAAAGTTGACTTCTGAATACTTCTTTCTTCCTTTTCCCTGGGTTAATGACAACAGGGAATGTATACGTTATGACTTATGGCATCACTTCAGCTTGTTTTCACAGTCTGCCAGTGGCCAGGAAAGTACGGAGCAATAATATTGCAGTATTTATTCGAAGACAATAAGCAGTCATTGCTGAGCTAGGGAAGCTGGGCCATGTTTATCTTCATGGATTTAGTCAGCTGGGAGATGAATAAGAGCCAAACTTGAACAAGCAAACATTTGCCTTCTTCTCCACAATGCAGCTATTTCACTTTACATGGCTGAAGACATAAATCTTTCTTCAGTGGCAAGCAAACAGCTTCAGATACATGGCACTAGCTAGGCATCACAGGACATCAACCGAATACTTGTGACCCTGAGTGTTCATGAAAACAACCACAATCCATCTTAAAACAAAAAATGGCAACAATGTTATAGCGCTTCAGCAGCAAACAATAAAAAGCTGTAATTCCTTCTGTGAACTGGTCGCTGACTAAATATCAGCTGTAAAAATGACTTCCTATCTATTGTTCTGCTCACAAAAGGAATTATAGGAAATTATTGATTGTTGCAACCAATTGTTGCAGTGCAAATACAGAAATAAGTGTTTCAAGCAGGTATAAAGCAATTTAACTTCTATTGATGCCTTCATGGGGTGACAGAGAATGTTTCAAAAAATACCTACCATACAGGCTAAAGACATAATGACTTCATTGATATTTTCTTGGTGCAGGAATTAAAAATTCTTTACCTCCTTTTATGGCCAGACAGTCTCATGTCATAAAGGATGATGCTGGGGAATAATATTCTGTGACCTTTATCTTTTAAGTTGTTGTGCAGTATGATGCAGGGAGTGTTAAGCTCTCTTATTTCCACATGCAATTCCTTGCTCCTGGAGTCATAAGAAGATGTTATTAATTTGTTTTAATCCTACTCTCTCCTAAAACTCTTTCACACGAAGCTGTACGTGCAGCTGCACAGAGATGCCTCCCTCAGCCTGCTCACTGTGTGAATCAACAGCTTGGAGAGAGCTGAGAGAGACTTTCACCTGTTGGCTCTGCTCAGTGCATACATGGGCGCTTTGGTATCATTTCCCCAACATAAACTGGGCACTCACCTATGTGACTCACTTTACAAATTCTAAGGGAAAGAAAAAGGAATGTATGTGTCAGAAATTAAACTATGCCCCACTAGAGGTTCCCCGGCTGCAGATTATGTATGTACCAACCAGTCAGTCCATTTATCCAGGGATTAAAACACTGGCTCATGGAATGCCACTGGAACTGAACGAAGAGGGAAGGGGGTAAAGCAGATCTCGCAATGTTCCAAAGCTTTGTGGTGAGACGTATTCATAGTTAGATAAGCAGGTCCTGTGCTCCCTTAAGTATTGTTTTCCTCAACAGGAGATGTGAGTGGCAGGAGGTAGTTTCTGAATGATGACAGTGTGGAGAAGGTCACTGAGTGGTGCCATGAACATAAGAACTTTACATGGGAGTGCCATCACCAAGCTGCTCTGATAAACTCTGAGAGCACATAGAGATATGTACTTGGTTTGAGGGGCTCAAAACACCCAGAGGGATCTCTCATTAAGCTGACAATCCAGGCATTGTTCATCTCACTGAATGAACATTTCAAGTCCTTTGCTATTGCCTCCTTACTGTCAACGGCAGTGGGTGAGGGGGGAAGGGCTGGGGGGTGTGTGCAGGAATGAGGGCTTTGGCTGTGAGCAAGTCCAAGAAAAAATGGCATTCCCACCATATTCCTTGTGGCTATCAGCTACATGCCTTTCCACCTCTCCCAGTATTAGGAAGAGAAAAAGTGAGGTGAAGTTATAAAACTAGATACATCCAGAATACACCAAAAATTACATTTCATCTTTTTTTTTTCTCAAAAATAGGAGTCATTTGATAACCATGCAGAAGTGTTTTAACTAGAGCAGGATGATTTCTGCTACTCCCTCCTTTTAACTTTCACTTATTTACATGATGATCATTGCAAAGGATCTGCCTGAAGCAGCCAGACCCTCTGTTGCTGTAAACAGTCAGTTGCAAAAATGTCCAGGAGGAGAAGGCAGATGGTACGTCCAGGAGTATAGCACAATATATACTGTGATCTGCCTACTGTGTCTTCCCAAACTGTAGGTGAGATATTGTGTGAGCAGCTGTTAGAGATGTGGGAGGGGAGACAGCATGAAATGAAATGGATTAATAAAAACACAGAGAAAAGTACACAGAAATGCTTTCTAGTAATGAGAGTATAAAAACCTCAGCAGCTCCCCTGTACCAAACATAATGCTCCCCCTCATATGCACAGTACATAAAATAGCTCTCCCCAGCCTGTGGGGCTTCCTGCTGCCAGAGACACAAGCTAAAGTGCTGTGCTTTCACATCAGGAAAGAACAAGTGGCCCACAGCCATTACTGGGCTGTTGAATCCAGGCCTGGCATATATATTAAGCCATATACTCCTCCTGTATTTTCAAAGTGTTTGCATTTGGAGTTGTCAGCTTTTGGAAAAAGGAAGTTGTTCACAGATAAAGAAAGTTTTTTTTCTCATGCTGTATTTTAACAGAACTGAAGGACAGTCTCATTCTTCTACCTCCTCCATAAAAAAAAGTCTCCTTTGCAACATCATCAACAGGTCTAAAGATTGGACCTGCCACAGAGATATGTTGGGTTTTCGTCCAAGAATGCCTGAATCCAGCTGTTTGGCCTCTGAAATATTTGTTCTGCAAGACAAGTAAGTCTGGGAAGGTAGACAAGGCATAATATGTCTGCTCACGGGATTGGTAAATGTGTCTTATATATGAGAGGAGGAAGTGACGTTATGTTAATTGTTTTTGACACTGGGTTGCCCTTCAAGACGAACTTAAGCAAGCAGACAGATTCAGGGAAAGACCAAAGCTTCAGGAGTGTGTGAAACCTTCACCAGGCTACTCACAGTCAATGACTTATGGCTCACAATTTGATTATGTGATTTCTTGCTATTATTTCCTACTGTACCCAGAGTCAAGTCAACAGAAATAGGCCCTAATCACCTGTACTCAAATTATGAACTGCTTAATCACCAGTCTCTTATAATTGGTGAAGAAATGGGCATAATAAGTTGAAAGTTAACAGTCAGCGCACGTGTTACTACATGCAGTGGGAAAATTAGACATAAGGTTAAAACAACCCAGGTAATTTATAGTGGATTTGCATGTCTAACTTTTATTAATTCCTCACTAAAAAAGGTAGGTCTCAAAATAAATGCTGCACATTTTGAATTAGGTTTTAGGTCTTGAAATTTTTAGCTGATGTGATTTTCAAAAGATAGGCCTGTCCATGGACAGAAATTAATGCAGAGTTAAGTAAAAAAAATTTTTTTTGCTATCTTATTACAGGTAGGTTCTCATAATTTCTTCTAAAGGACATCAGTTTGAAAAGGGAGGTATGATCTGTGTCTTACTTCACCTGTTGTTAAGGCAAAATTCAGAGCTTATTTTTGGGAAGAGGTAGGTCAAAGCTCTGTCAGATTCATTTTAGGAAAGAAAATTGCACAGAATATTAAAATAATAAGGTGTCACAGATATTTGAAATTCATATCAAGAAAATACTGCATTGCTCTTGGTGTATGTTTCAGTTGTGGGTTTAAATAATTCAGGTGCTAGAAATGCAGTATTTTAACCTATTTCTAGCAACCCTATCCTTTAGTGCACAAGTTTGATCTGCAATGGAATTGCAAAAGGTAGACAACATTACTTTCCCTCCCCACCTCACTTCTTAAACAGGTGTCCTCTCCGTAGAAATTGACTGACCTCTTTCACACAAATGGTCAGATTTCGTCGTCATGATTACACCTTCTGAATTTAAACCACGGAAAAGGAAAACAGCTTTTATTATACCCAGCTGATTATTTTTTAACATGACAACTAAACAAAACCACAGTTACCCAAACCAGACATGCAGTCTACTCCACCTCAGTGTGTTGCAGCAAAAATGTCAGATACAGTAGGTGGGATAAGATCTGTGAGGAGCAATATAGATTCATTACACATTGGCATAGATTCACTCAAGGCACACCAATTAAGACCCAGTGAAGTAAGGTTCTGATTCAATATATTTATTTATTTCATCACTACTATTGAATAGTTATAGGGGAGAAAATTAATGGAAATAGTTTTTTAAAAACTATTCTCGCTCTGACTAGAGAGCCATTCAATAGTTCCCAGGCCATCCAGGTTCTATGGGGAGTGATGCAGGGCCAATTAAGATGTGCACATTTTTAGTGCCAGGGTGGAAATTGCAGCAACACCTGAAAAGTGCTCAGGTGGAAAGGAGTAAACTTCACCCTTAATACTGTGAGGAATGACAGCAAAGATGAATGAATACAAGTGGGAGTGGATGAGATTTCAGCAGGCCACTTGCTACCAAGTGAAATAAGGAAACAAGAAAGGTTGGATTAGGAACAAGGAGAAAAAGGGTGAATGTAATGGTTGGAAAGCAAACATATAAGTGTGTCTTTACTTGCATGAATAGTATGAACAATTAAATCAATTAACTAATCCTATTAGTGAAGATAAGCATATGCATGTTGTAATTGCTATATTGGATGCAATATCACTGCATACCTTAGGATCAGATTACAAGTATTTTGTCTGTTTGAATGACCAAAGCTTGTGCAATTAAACTCCTAACTTGGGTGCAATCCTCAGCACCAGCAGTTACGCGAATGTCTTTTGTCAACTTCCTCAGCCTTCTGTTTTCCCAGGAAGATTTCTGCTGTGCCATAGGAAACATGTGAGATATTTCAAATGTAGGATTTCTGCCAGCTGGTGATTTACCCCATTGATTACATTGTCATGTAACAGGAAGAGGCAAACCATTTTAACTGCTCACATAAACTGCAGTGGCATGCTGGATTCTTATTTAATACAATAAATTTAGTTGCAGCTTTGTGCAAGTTGCCTGATTCACTCCACACATTCCTGCTACAGTACATGATATTCACTTTGGTCCCATACTGTAGGTTTGTACAAGAGTGGTGCCCACTAACTTGTGTCTGTCTAAATAGTTCAGGAGGAGGGAAGCACATACAATTTGCTGCTGAGTGGTTTTGCTAATCTATCACAATTCAATGGAATTTAGATTCTTGCATATTTAAAACAAAAGTAAACCTAATTTTTCAGTCTTGTGTTACATACGCTGTGCTTTCTGATGGTTACTTTTTCAATTTCCAATCACCTAGGTTTTAGTACATTCTCAAATAAGTCTTTTAGAAACAATATTGTTTAGTAAGTAGCTCTATGCTGATTCATACAGTATAGTAATACCATATATTTCTTACATTGGGCAGATGTCAAAGAACTTGTGTCAAGGCTTCTCTGTGCATCTAAGCAGAGACTGTAAGAAGGATACCTGAAGGCCCATTAGGGTTGGAAGTGTGAAAGTAATAAATAACTCCAGAATATTTAATTTTGTTCTTCTAAAATTTAAGATTCTAAGAGACCAAGATAAGTCACCAAGACCTCTGATAAACATGAGCTAACACAGATAGGGAAATTACAAGTCATCAAGTTACTAACCTGTCAATTCAACTCTTACATGAATGCTTTTACCCTGTTGTTTTTTGCAAAGTAAAATGGTTTAACTGAGGAATTGTCACTCACTTCCACAATGAAAGCCTGTAACTTCTTCTGAGTAAAAGCCCCAAAACAGACCAGGAAGATGTGTGACCCAAAACTTTAAAACTTGTGTAGTCTTGGTAGTTTGGACTCACCTGTGTAACAACAGTCTTGGTTCAGTTGGTTCAGTTTGGGCTTCTGCGTTATTGTTAACTACTGCAGTGCTGGGAGACAGATCTATGAAATCCTGGACCTGTTCTGTAAGTTACCCACAAATTTTCTGACGCTCTAAGAGTGCTTGCACCCAGAGGTTTAGATCAAAATTTTCTTCCAAGAAAAGCACCCATCTACGAGAGGGTCAGGAAAGAAGAAAATAGCAAGAAATAGAAGAAAAGAGCACTGTAATCTTTGTATTTTATTGTAGATATTCCCTGTCCCATCACTTTTTATTGATACAGAGTAAGAAGCCTAGTGAGCCTGTAGAACATACTTAGGTTCTCTAAAGGAAAAAAAAAAGAAAAAAAGAAAGGAAAACAAGTAAGATGGAAAAAAAAATAAAAGAACAAAACCTTGGAGTATTCTCCTTATTCCTGGGCACCATTTGCCTGATAAGTATTGACCCTACAAAAGGTTGGGGCACCAGCCAACCTTGAGAATGCTTGGCTTCAAATGCTTTTTTTTCCTTTCTTTTTAATCTAAACAAGGAGATTTCTCTCCTCCTCCCCTTTGTCTGATACTTTACTGCACATTACATTATTTAGAAAAATGTCACTGGAGGAACACTCTGTGTGGTCTCATAAAATATTAACGACTCCTGAAAGAAAACTTGAAATCAAGATGCTCTTTCATGCTGGGGTATGTACTCTCTTTTGTTGGCTTTTTTTTTCTTTCTTTTCCCTTCATAGAATTTGAATTGCTTGTCTGTCTTTCCCTTGATATGAGTTACCCCTTATATTTATCATATTCCTCTGAAAGAGGGGAATTCAGGGAACAAATAGTGTGATGCTGATGCTAACCAAGAAGTGACCTGTCTCTGCAGCAACAGCTTCTGCAGACACTAAACTAAAGTCCTGTGCAGTCATTTATTTTTAGGTTAATGTCAATGAACAAGAAAAGTGTAGGAATGGAATGAAATAAAAAGCCAGAACAAGCTGATTTCTCAATCAAACACAGATTTCTGGCAATGACAGATATACTGTTTTAAAACATATCTGAAGAGACAACAACTGTTTGCAATTCTTTTAAGGAATAGGAAAAAAAGAAAAAAAGTACCCACCAAGAAAACCTCCATGTAAATTGAAAAGCAGTCTACATGGGGGAAAAATAATCTGACTGAAAACTAAAGGAAAGTAAATCTTCCCATAGTAAAGGCCTATAAATTCAGAGGTGGACAGCAGTCCTGAGTAAAGAATACCGACATTTTAAGTGAAACATTTGCTGGCAAAGTGGCCGTCGAAAGTGGTTATTGAACGTCTTGTGAGAGAGCAAATTGCGGACTAGAGGTCTTTCTTATATTTTGTAGCAAAGCCAACTTCCATTGATACCACCTCGATGTCAGCCCCTTTCTGCAGCCATTTGTAAAAAGGCTTGTGATGTGAGATTGACGACTTAAATACTTCATCAATCAATGCTTTAGCCAATGTGTTGTTCAGTGATTGGTGGAAAATTCAAGTAATCCATCTTACCCCATCACCCTTGTTCTTTATTCTCTTCAGGTATTTTCATTTTTCCCCCCCTCTCTTTATTTGTTCACTTTCACTACAATCTGAAAGGGAAGCTGGGCTGGGAGGGAAGGGCCTGCTGCTATCTTTGAAAACCTAACCATTGCAGGGAAACTCTCCAGTGCAAAGTGCTACTGAATTAACTGAACTTTTAATGATCCTAGAGGTGGTCCTGGTGCATATGGACTAGCAAAGCACAGGGTCAGGCTGCAATTTGTGCCATTCTGTCAAATTAAATATGTCAAACATCCTGAATCATTTATATAATCAACAATAAGGTGCTTATTTCTGCTGAATTAATCTGCTAAGTAGCTTTAAGGAAAGAAATAGGTATGACACAAAGCTAAACAGCGAGTGTAAAGAAACAAAAAAGGGTTTAGGTTATTCATTTTGGCATAATGGAAGGACATCCTTTGCTCAGAGAGAGAATATCCTTTGCTTGTGAGTGAATATTTATGTTGATATCTGGTACTCCTAATTTTAATCTCAATAAGGATTTAAAATCTTAACTGCCTACTTGAAATTTTAGTATAGATTATACAGCCACAGCATAGGCTTTATAGCAATCTAGATGAATAGGCTTTGTTCACCTAGATTTTGCTTTTGCATCTAACAAAAAAATGTCCTAACACAAAGGAGCAGCTTATTTTTTTTTTATACCTATGCAGTGTTTTTCTTAATGGATTATTATTATATAGACGTTTACAAAATTACAAATGAATACTGGTCCAGAGGCATATGTTTCTAAAGACCTGAGGTACCAAAACATTTATGTATCCACTTATTTTAGGCATGGGTGCAGATTATTTCTGTTTGTTGGATCTAGTAAGAGTATTGGCTTTTTGAGTTTGCTTCTGCAAGAGATAGAAACTAAGTTACCTTTAGGATAGACCTGCCATAAAATTTTTGATTTGTAGTGAAAAGAGTTTATAAATATTTTGTAAAACATATACTTGCCTGCAAGTATGTGAAAAAGTGACAGACGCCTCAAAACCTGCCATTTCAGTGGGAAATTTTAGCACACGTTTTTAAAGGAGTTTTCATTGTACATTTATTCAGATACTACTGGGCAATGTAAAAGAAGAGAGTCATAAGCTTCTAAAGCTGGTGTCTGATTTATTTTGATTTTCATGCCTATTCTTTTTGTTGAGCATTATCTTAAGCACTTCACTTTGAGTCAGGGCTGTAGTGAAAAAGGAGAGAGCAGGAGCAAGAGCAAGAATATAAGCTACACTGGCTACTGCAGAGGCAATCCACTCATTCCTCATTATGCAGTTTCTCGAATCAACATAATTTCATTTCTTTTAGTTTTTCATTTCTATTAGTTTATTTGCTTTTCACTTCCAGGAATTTGGGTCTCCAAGACATTTGGGTATATTGGTTTGGGATATTCTTAGTCTGCAAAATCTCAGATAGAGGCCAAATTTTGTTAGTTTTACACAAGACATACCAAAGTCTACAGATTCAAGATTGCTCTGTCCACTGTGTACATAAAAGCATTAAGAAAAATAAAGGAGACACAGAGAGAGAGAGAACTAATAAAGAACTAAGAACTACAAAACCAAAAGATCGTGAGAACTAACAGAAAAATCTTTTATCCAGATCCACGTTAAAATGCTGTATGACTGTATTCAGCAAGACATTACTGCAATATTAAGCAACCCCATTAAAAAAAGATATTTGTGTTGGAATGCTAAATTAATAAAAAAAAACTCAAAGCAAAATAATCAGAATAAGAGTTTTCATTACTTGTCTCGACCCATTATCAGGACAGTAACAAAATTAGGGCCAGGAGGGCAGTGGCTACTCTTCCATAAATTTCACCTTTCATTTCAAAGCTCCTGATGCAGTGTATTGCTAAGTTGATATTTAAGCAACATTTGATACTCTTTCACCTGAATAAAAGCAGATTTCTTTGTGTGCATTTGTGTGTTCATAAATGAGCTGCTCAGTGAATCATTCCTGTCATTAGAAGGTAGATAAACTGCAGGGAGGGAACAAAGTCATCATTTCTACCTCTGTGAAAATGATGGGGGTTTTTTAATTATTAAAATGCAATTATTTCCATTATTGATGAGCGTGATACCCAGGACAGCATCAATACAAACTGTCCAGGACACACACTCACTTGGATCTCAGGCTGGTCTGGCTGCAATAGAGTATTGATGCCAGTGTTTGTTTCACTTCTAATTCACATAATGGATGAGGACTTAAATACAATCCATGGCAAATTAGTACCTAGGAGATTGGGTTTATTTATTTATTTATTTAATGTGTTTATTTTTGTTACATGTGAGCCCTTCAACGATACCAAAGTAGGAGACTTTCTGTATTAAGGCAATTAAAGAGCACTAGAATTTGAAACATAAAAGCTGATTAATATTTGAGGAATGTTATTTAGGCTGTAAGAAACTAGCCACCAGTAAAGGTGCCAAGTTGCCTTCTAGCCCCTGCAAATTGCACATTGCTTTAATTTTTCTCTATAATATATGCATGTGTAAATATTAACATGCATGCATTCATTCATTGTACATATGTACATTTGAATTAACAAAAAAAAAGCAATTATTTTCCAAAGTCACTTGCTTCTTGTTTCATATAGCCACTGAGAGACTGACATTCCTCATATTTTGGCTTTGGGAATGGTTATGCCACGCCATTCTTTTGGACCTGGACCATGAAGACAGTTGGCTCTTAAAATGATCAAGGCTGAAGAAGTTGGAGCCTTTCTGTGTGGTCATAGGTGGGGGCAGAAGGGATGACGGTGTCCTTTGCTGCCCCTCTCCACTCGGTCAGTACCTTCACAGAGCTTGTTCCATCCCTGCTGCTCCCTGCTTAAACATTAACTGTTTGAAATTAAATGCTCACAAACGTGATTTATTCCTCAGGCCCACAGCAGGTCATGGATATGCAAATGCCTCCTATGTTTGGATGTCCTTCTGAAACCATCCGTGCCCTGTTCAGCAGTGGTCCAGGTGAAATGCATGCAGGAAGCCTGACCTGAGAGCTCATGGGCCTCCCCTGCGATCGGTGAGATCTGAGGGTACCACAGTTTCCAGGCTCCATTTCTTCATTTCCATGGGAATCCAGCTTGGGCTTTCAGAGCAACGAAAGGACTGATCCAAACTCCCCATTCCAAAGTCGCTGTGAGCCACAGACCCCCTTATTTTGTGACAAAACTTAGCCCTTCTGCTTATAATTTTTAGAAACAGCAACACCCCCCACAAAATGCTAGGTAGTGACTCGTATAGTACTTCGGTACAGTCATACTCACTCTTACCAAAAGGCAACTAAAGATGCATCTTCCAACAAAACAAAGTCCATTTTTCCTGTATCTATACACAAGTCTAATATAGGTCCTCCTTTTCCTGATTTCTCTTAAAGGTTGAAAGCACCATCTGTACAAAAGCAATGACAAAGGCTGTGTTTGACCAAAACCCTGAGCTAGGCAGGTTTTCTTATAGACAGGGGATTTGGTTAAATACACAAAAGCAACTGTGCAAAACAACCAGTACAATACTGTATATCAAGAGTAATTAAAAACCTTCATTAAAAATGTGACAACCAAATAATTTTATATTAGACAGAGAAACCACTATCGACATTTGAAAATAATGAATAAACAGAATGCCAATTCACTAACATTTGCTATTTAGACTTTGATGCATACTCTTAGCTCTAAAATCTGCTCCTGGATACACACAGGAAACTCCTATTGAAGTCAGTTGGAGTTGTTTATGTGCAGTTGGCAGCGAATTTTGGCCCTCAGACATTTTTTTGTGTTCATTTAAGAGAGTACAGGCTAGCATAACTCTCAGTTTAACCCCCTGTTTGAAGGCACTGCTCTGACTGGATCCAAAGGTCATGGCTATGGACCATTCTCTTAACACAGACCAGACTAATTCCTATGCAGCTTTGGCAAAAGTGGCAGTGCTGGATTTACTTGCATAGGATTTGACCACTGATATAGACAGATAAGGTAGGGTGGGCCGAATTTTTCCTCTGTTATTGCAAAATCTGATCTCTAGCACTGAGCAATAACTGTATAATTGTTATGGCAGCCTTTAAGGTCCCCCATTCACGATGGATGGCGTTGCAATGGACATAGCAGAGACATGCCACCTCACTTATGACACCCTGGCTGAGAGTTAGCTAACAAGCAATGGCAGTGCCTGCAGATTAGAAGGACTCTTTGTTATTAGTGTAAATGATCGAAATAATGCAGTGTGTAGAAACGGAGTTGCTGTCCAACATTTACATGGGAGAAAGGAGGACAGCAGGTTGTGTTTAGTTCTGCCTTTCCTCTGTGCTCATCTCACTTCAAATGGTGCATTGCTTCTTCCACCTTCAGTCAGAAAGCACTTGAGCATATTTAGTGCCACATGTTTTCCTTTACACCTCTCCCTGACACATTTCCAGCAAACACTGGCGCGCTGTGCTTGGCACAGTGAGAGGCTCAGGAACTCACCAGACAGTTTTGTGCACAATCAGCAATCATCACTTTTCCTTATGAAGCAATAGGGATTTTCCCAGCCAGAAAACCCACAGGCATTTTTTTTTTTTCTGTGCTTGGAAGCTTTAGTTTACCTAAGCCTCCCAAGTCTGATGTTTGATGTTGATGAGCCATAACTGGTGCAAGCATATGTCCATGGCTCACGGTGTGCCTGAACATCACTGCAGTACAAAGTGATGTACTGTAGTACTTGCAGCACTGCTGGATATAAGAGGTCTTAAGAGAAAGTGAGGGCTGCTTCATGTTTACTTCTGTAGCAGCCTTCTGAGTACTTTTCCTTCCTCAGTTACAGTCCAAGATTTTACACATGAAAGCGAATAATGATTTATTCAACAAAAACAGTGTTGCAATTGTATTTGTAGGAGTTAATACCATCTTTTAGAAATTCTTTTAACTTTAACCATATTTTTAGACACAAGAAGGAACTCTACTTCTCTCTGTGAGGGATCTTAAATATTAAGGTTTTCTTTTAAATAATTCTCTGATGTAAAATCATATCATTTTCATGGCAATATTTCCATTGGTGTTAATTGCGATACACTTAAGGCAACTCCCAAAATACAATTTAAATGTCAATTTTTTATGTCATCATCTAATTTTTCATTCCTCTTTCATTCCACAAAAAAAAAAAATGTAACAAGTACTAGCCAATAATAATTTTGTCATTAGATTTAACAGTTAAATTTACAGTTTAAAATGTTTTTTATGACATCCAACTGTACTAAGGTGACAAGTGTACTGGTAAAACAACAATTTAAGTACTGCATTTACAGTCAAAAACATTTTTTGTCACTCCTCAATTGACAAATTTCAACTGCTCTGTATTATTAAAAACAATTTCTAAAATTACACAGTGAGAACATAACAGTCTCTGTCACTGTGTAATTAAGTCCCTAGAACTGTTTCCTATATACAGAAATACTGTATTATAAAGTGTTAGTTACTGTTAAAAAAATACCAATTACATTTATAGTGAAAACCATTAAATTGATTTATAGCAAAACAGTTAATTCACTGAGTTTCTGCATAAAACTGATGGTAATGTGACGCAAAATGTAGTTTCCATTTTGAACTCTGCAAACTTGGGAAAATTATAAGCAGGAAGATACAATAAAGCTAATGAACATCTGAAAAGCTTATACTCAATAAATTGCTTTACACTTAGAAAATACTTCTGTTGGAGAGACAGTTCACTGTTTTCCATCACAGTGCAATTCTTTGGTGTAATGAGAAATTTTAAAAAGAATTAAGAAGGGTCCAACTCTTCCTGCAAGGGTCCAGCTCAATTATGGGCTGAAATAAATCTTTATTTCCAACTTAGTTTCAAGAGTATTCCAGCAAAGAATACTTGTTAATCTTGGTCTCATAAGTGTGGAACACAGGTGGTGTATATCAGTGTTAGATACATTTGCCATCAGGATATTTTAATTTTTGATATGTCTTCTTTCATAGCTAATAATTAGTATGTCTATTTCTTGATTAATGTTTATTCTAATGTTTAGATGTCACTATTAATTGTATAGATGTTATTTCAAGGTTCAGTTGAAATGTAAAAGAATTATTTTCCATTTTATCTATTGTCGATACACTATAATAATCCAGTAGTTATTTACCAGTTTGTCTATATTGCATGCGCAGAAACAAAGCAATCTAGCATATAAATTTTGCTCATGGTACGATGAAACTCAGTATAGTCAAAATAATACCATAGCATAGCAAAGTGAATCCATAAATCCGTTCATTTTAAGTATTTTGGGTTTTTTTAGCAGCTTTTTGGAAATTTTTTACTTAGAGGGAGAGACTTGTAAACCTTGTTGGTGCAATCAAGCCCTCATTACGTTAGAGGGGAAAGATGACTTTATTTCAGCCTTACCTTGAGTGATTTGAAATCCTTATGTTCCTGAAATGCACTATTTTGTAGCTGCTCTTCTAATAATATTTAAAGCATCAGTGGGCGTATTAGAAAAAAAGATATGTGAATTGGTGTCTGACTATACATTTTTTATTAATAAACATTATTCCCATTGCTTACAGTGATGACTTCTTGCTTCCTTACAAGTAGGAAAAAGAATCTCCCCCTTTTCAAGTAAGAATGTAGTAGGACTTCAGTATTTGCACACAGATATTCAGATGACAGAATAATGTGCAAGAAGTAAATACTTGGCTGCCTTTACACAAATATTGAGAAGCAATAACAAGGTATCACCACTGTACTCTCTTTCTAATTTAAAAGGGTACTTTAGTTTTTGAAGCATTTTCTCATTATAAACTTGAACTTGCAGAAGACAATCAGGAAATTTTCTGAATAAAGCTCTTCCCACCAGTTCAAATAATTCACCAGAATGAGAAAAAACCCTCAATGATTTACGTGTTTCCCTTTGAATTTCTGATCTGTCATTGTTTTTCCTTTGTAACACTGAATGCCAAGTAATAAAAACCAATTAAAGACCAGCCTGGAAGTGCAATTTTTACTTGCAAATCATTGGTATAAGCAGCATGAAGGAGGAATAAAAAGAAAGAAGTGGTGATTTTGTCCTACACTGGCAATGTACATCACAAACTGTTGAGTGTAGGGCACAGACATGCTGAGAGTTATCATCTCTTTCTCAAACAGCAAAGGCAGAGATCCCCACTGCTCTGGGATGCTGTTGTCCTACAGGCGATTTGAGACTAAAGTGAGTGATTCGTTTGGAATCCAGATATTTCTCAACAAAACCTTCAATACTCTGGGACAGAAAGGGTAATTACAAGGAGAGTGATAGGGGCTAACAAGGCCAATACTGCAGCTCATTTCCTTTGGCAATTTCCAGTTTTCAAAACGATTGTTCTAAGGAAAAACAGGTTGTGGTTGACTTTTTGTTATCAGCCATTTTCCTTTAAATATGACATAGGTTATATACTGTGTTTTGTGTATCAGGATCATTAATTCAACCAAGCTGGTTGAAAGGGTCTGTACTAAGATGGAAATAAAAACATCATGCTCAGAAGGAGATTAAAACCCAAAGACAATACAAATTATTATTTTCAGTCAAAATTTTGAATGAATTTTACTAGCTCTGGAATGGTGCAGCATTCTGATTTTTAATTAAAATGAAATCAAGTGATTTCACTTATGTTAAAACTGAAACTGGCAGCAATACAAGAAGAGTGCCAAGAGTTTATGTTGGCCTTGGTTTAAATCATGCCTGTTTTAAAGCAATGTTTGAGACATGATCAATTGTCTTGTGTAATTCAACTGTTGCAGGCCATCAGATTGCAGCTCAATGAGCACCACAAAACCATCTGTTTCTCCTATGTTTTCTTGGTACAAACCATAACTTCAAAAAATATTTCGATTTTTAGCAGAAGAGGAACCTAGCCCCTGCTATTTTACTTTATTGAAAATACATTTTTCATGTAGTCTCGTCTTTAAGGTAGGATGTGGATCGGTCACTGGCTTAAACAATGCATGTAGTTTCAATAATATAACTAAAAATCAGGTCCTCTAGCTATATAAAGTATGGAAAGGGTTACATTTCAGCAAGCTTTATCATATCAATTAATGAGCCTTTTCATGCCTTCTTAACTCTTATTTTACGACAAAGTTTTAAACTAGAAATCACTGTGACAATTTAATGACCTCGAGTTTAATGTTTAAACTGGGACGTTACTTAGGTCACAGCATGAATGAAAACAAAAATCTTTTTATAAACTTCCTCTCTTTTGGTGCATGCAGCCTTTCCCATTCTGTGCCTCCATGGGTGTCAGCTGGTCCTTGGCAGGAGAAGACATGTTCTTGCATTCTCGGACTCTGTGGTCGTCACCTATAGTGAGCAGAACAGTTAATACAGCACAGCAGCATCGAGCTCTTCACTGGTTACCCAGATTTGTTGATATGGTGCCCTGATGGGCTTGTGATTTCACTCATCAGTTTTACTGTAAAAAAATGGAATTCTTTCAGGCACTATAAATGCCAGCTCTAACAGAAGCACTAGACATTCAAAGTGGATCAAAGCTAACTTTTCTGGCTCCTGGTCTCCATCACAAAATTCCTAATTTGTGTATGTATGAATGAGCACAAAACTGGAAGACACAAGATTGAACAAAAAATTTTAACTTTTAGTTTCAGTGAGGGGAAAAAAAAAAGGTGGCTGAAAAGCTACGGTCTATCCCATGAAGACCAACAGTTCAGCATCCCAGAGTCCCATGAGTTCAGGGATTTTTACATGCATGTATAGTTTTCTGTTGTATATGGTTTTTTTTAATGGTAGTTTAGATGAAATGGGGAGATTTTCCTCTTCCCAATATATGAATTCTCCAAGAATGCTGTGGGTTCAAAGTGAGATTGTTCACTAGTCATTTTCTTTTTTTTTGAGTTATGATCAAGTTGGAGCATCAGTGACACGATATCCTCTTCAAATACTGGTGCGTTTATTATCTTTGGCTCATGCTGCTGTGCCTTGGATGATATCCCCTGTGCTCTCTGAGCTGTAGCTGTTAGCTGCTGACCCTTGGCAGGGAATGGCTGGTAGTCCATGAGGCAGTCCTGAAGCCCTGCACATGTCCTCTCACTGAATCTGTGTGAATGGAGGATGTAGTGAAAGGGGTCTGCACAACATCACTTCTGAGAAATCACCTCCTCCCACGCTTTCTGAGCCTGAGTCAAATGAGGGGGATGCTCTGATCACACTGATTTTTACACCCATGCTGACTGGCTTCTTTTTGATCTTCCTGCATTTTACTTGCAATCTAATGTCACATAATATTAACAGACTTAATTAACTAAGGAGGTGAACTTACTCTCATTCCAGTCAAGAGGAATTTGGCTTTGAGTGAAAAGGGAAGGGAGAAGATGAAGTAGGGTCAGAGGTCACCCAGTTTAAAGAAATTTATCTAGGTTCACTTTAAAACCCACATAAATCTTTCTCTCTTCACTTTGGGGATAGACAGCTAGAGGAAGTAAAAAACATGGCAAAAGATTTGTAGACAGCTTGTCATTTGGAGGCAAAGCTAAAAAGAGAGGAAGCCCCCCCATTGTGAGATTTTCCCTATTTCCATCACTCGCTGTTTTTCTATTCCCCTGTAAGGTGTTGAAGGGAAGAAAAAGCAGCCTGTATTCACATTATAATTAGTGCAAACTTGCAAAGTTGAGAGATGTCCAACAGACAGTAAGGACCCTCTTGACAACTATATCATAATCACACTGTGGGATACTCATTCATCATGCAGCAAACAGCCAAGTGGCTGCAGTTCTTGTGCCAGGTGCCCATCACAAGGGCACACCTGCATTTCAAACAGGTTGTCATGGCACACATATCCCTGCTGCTTTTGCCTGAGGGATCTAGTATCTGTATCTATGCTCCCATCATGTGGATGGAAGCACAGCTGTCGTGCAATGGAGAAACCCACCACCTTTTTCTGGTATGACAGATGCACATTTGGCCAAAGGTGGGGGAAAACCATACACCCTAAAGGATACAGTATGGAAGGCTCTTCTGAAAATGTTGTCTAGCACAAAACCCATTCCATCACAGTGCTTGGGAGGCTTTTGAAGAAACACAGGAGGAGTACATGGAGCATGCAGTGCTTCCTGCAATCTGCATCCACCCTGCAGACTTGGGTGTGAACACCCGTGGAGTAATTTGATCAGATATAATGTTAGGATGGAAAAAAAGTCCAACTAAGAATTGATATCCTGTAACAGAAAGGATGAAAGACCAATGAAAACCTTATGTGTTTCAAACCAATCTTCTACAACAGCATAGGGTTGTCTAGTTTATACTCAAGACAGAAATGTCATAGGAAAGGGGGATGCTTTCATTCATTCTCTCATACTCCCTGCACCTTCCAAAGTGTGAACAGTTGATGGAGGGCAAAGCTTATAAATTATATAATAATATACTGTTTAATATTCACATAATAATATTATTATTTTCATAATAAGAATATTACTATCCCATTCCTTAAAACAGCCATTATTTTGCTCTCACAACTACCAGCTTTCCGATGATAGAAAGCCAAAACACTGCAGCAGCAAAGATAAAGCCCATGATGTGAATGCAGAGCACTTTGCCTACTGAGCATTTATGGGTACATAGTATTTGGCATTTGAAGAATCCTTTGGCATACTATTCACAGAAAAAACCCAGAAACTTGAGAGATGAAAGTTAAAAACTATGTGAAAAAGACCTGATTTATCACTCCAGGCTGGTTCCTGAATGCTGTTCAATTTACATCTGTTTAGTGACATATTTAATAGCTATGACTAAAATAATAATATGGAAAAACTACAGAATATTAAAATAAATTTTTCATGTAGATATCTACGGATAACCTCATTATGAAGCAGCAAGAGCATGCCATTTACTATGAAAGTAATACTATGGTGATAAGACTACTATAATTTTTTGCTTTGATTTTGGCTTTAGAACTTGACTAAACATGCAATCCCTTTTCTGAAACACACTCCTATTTGCACCAAGTGTATTTATGTCGGTGGGCATATGGCAGTTTTAGTGGTCAAGGAGCTGTGGAAACTTCTGCTGTCTGTGAATTTTTTGCTCAGAATTTCTTGTCGCTTGAAAAAGTTGCAGCCTTGTCACATGTTTTCAAGGCCACTGCAGGACAGCATCAGTACGTACTTCTGAAATCTGCTGGGGAAGATGCTGATTACTGTAAAAGGGAAATATTTTTGTGATATGGGAGTGATGTGGAGGGGAGAGGGAGCTAAGGGTCATGGTTTAGCACTAAAATGGCTGCCAGGCTTACAATGGCAAGTTCTGAGGAGCTCCTGGGTGTGATCACATAAATATTTCTTTTTCTGACAGGATGTCTATGATGTAATTACACTTTCTTTGACACTAGCTCTTTATTGGAACTGGAATTTTTAGTCCTTCTGATTTAACTAGGAAATTTGCTCCTAACAATCACTTATTTTTATTTAAAGGAAAGAATAAGTAATCTAAAGCTAAAATTTCTTTCACAAGGGAGAGTGAGTTGTTCATACACTGTTTCTCCATTTTCTGCTATTACATATTCTCTGTTTTGTTCACTAAAAGAACAGGGTGGTGGAGCCAAGAAAAGACAAAAGCCCAACCCAAACAGAAGAAGAAAATGCTTACTCCTGGCTTCCCCCTCTCCACATTTAAAACATACAGTCCTTTCGTACTGTGGAAAGAAAATACAGTATTTTGACAATAATCAGTTATGAAGGAAAATAACCAATTAGATTTATATTTATTCTGGTAGATTCAGCTCTGAGCCAGAAGCAACACATTCCAAAATAATAACTGCTGCCCCTATGTAGGTCTAGCAAGCACTCAAAATGCTAGGAAAAATCAACACCTCTTATTTGTTCACTGAAATTTGTGCCTTCTGTCTCACAGACTGTCTTGGGTTACAATGTAAGGTGGAACCAAAAGTACTGTATTCTACTACCGTCTACACGGAGCTGTTAAAATGGGTGGAGCAGTGTTCTTTATCTTCTCTGTGACTCAGCCCTGATAACTCCCTTTCGGAAGCCCCAGCCACCCTGGGGTGGGCCACCTCCCCTAATGGGCCATCAATGTCTCCCGGAATCACTCACAGAATTACATCATCCCACCGTGAGATGCCCCACCTGGGGGGGAGGAGCTGAGCATGCCTACCTGTATATAATCTGAGGCTTGGAATATCATGAGAGGGCCAAAACTGCATTGCCACAGGACAGGAGCTCTCGATAACCACCACTGGACCTCCAGAGAAGGACCAGACCTTTTCTACAGGATCACCACTTTGACAAGACCACATCAATCACTCCAGCAGGACTGCTATCACTGTTTAATTGGACTGCTACCACCACCCTGACCAACAGGGTATCAGCTCGTATTCTGACTCTGTAAGTTTAAGCCAGTGTTTCTGTATTACTGCCTTTACTGTAATTTTCCTATTAAATTGTAGTTCTGACTTGGAACCTCTCACAAGATATTTATGTGGAGCTAATTCCTCCCGCTGGTTTGCCTTCAAACCAGTATGCAGACATATCCACTGGAGCTGAAATTAGGAAAACCAATCCTTCTGCAGACCAGACAGGAGGAAAGCACAAGCAGTGCAAAGGGAGCATCAGAGCACTGACAAGAAATGCTCAAGGTCTGCAACTTCACTTTTTAGGTCTTTGAAAGATTTGTATTATATGTTTTGAACGTTACTGCTTTCTGATGTAGGGCCCATTGCCATCACAAAAATACAAGAAAAATTACTCTAAAACTGGCAGGAGGGTGCTTTGGAGATAACTGGGAGCTTTTTGTAAAAGTGGTCCTGTTTTTCCTTAGCTGAGACTCAGTTCCTAATCCATATATACATGGTAAGGTCATATGGCAGAAATTTTGCAGGTGAAGTAGCCAGAACCATAAATGTGGAACAGAAAAAGGAAAGATTGTCTCTCTCACCTTGCATGAACAACGTCACTTTTGTCATTTTCCCCGTGCCCTAAATAAGCTGGATTCAGTAGCTTTGAATTCATGACATTCCTTCTCGCACCAATCTCCAGCTCATAATAAGCTAGTAACTTAGCAGTCTTTTTTTTTCCTTTTCCTTTTCCTTTTTTTTTTTTTTTTAAATTGGCTAGGAAGGCAGGCAAGCTTTACAACCAAAACAATCAATTTCAAGCTGCCGAACCCAATCAGGCCGATTTGAGAGTGACCCTTTAAACTGAGTGTGAAATTGGGAGATGGAGCTCCCCTTTCCTACTCCAGAGCTGGTGGAGAAACCATCACTTCCTTTTGTAAGTGGGTGCATTAATAGTTGTGCTGTTCTTGCAGACATTATGTGCTAACAAAACTATGTGTGCCTGGTTCTGTAGCAGGTTACAGGGGAAAAACAAAGAGAAGGCCATCTGGCTCCACCAGTTTGTGTGTATAATGTCCAGATACTAATGCTTAATGCACTTGTAAACCTAAGTTGTCTCTCTCTCTCAGGGTCTGATTTTAATTTGGGTAATATTCCCGTTAATAATAACATCTAATTACAACATCCATTAAAAGTTAGTAACATTAATTTAACAGGGAGAAAATCTAATAGAGTTCTTAGAGCGGTATTGGCATTTTTCCATTAAATTAATGTTACAAACTTTTAAAAGGATGTCTTAAATAGGCATCGTTAGTGGTGGGAATATTAAACAAATTAAACTCAGGCCTTTAATATGAGGTGGGAGCCTATTTATGAATCCAAGCAAAGGTGTCTGCTCGGCCTTTCAACCCATTTAAAATGTTCAACAGGAAGCATAAGGCTGTGCAAAATTTGCAGTACCTAAGTTTCCTTCTAGTAAAGGCTCAAATGAATGACTTTTTTTTTTACAGTATCTCTTTGGCTGGCCGTGTGGTCCACACATTCCTTGCTTGGCTGCTGCTATTCTTCCTTTCCAACAATGATGTTCTGGCCTATTAATTTCCCTCCATTCAGTTATTTTTGTTGGTTTTTTTGGTTTGTTTGTTTGTTCCTTTGTACAAAGAAGGTGATCATGAAACCAAAGAATGACCAGTTCTCCTGCTACTAGGCAGAGGCCTTGATAGTTTTGAAAGAGACTCACATATTTATCTAAAGAGGGAGAAATTGTATGAGAGATGTACAGGTTTTGAAAGGCATGTTTTTTATCTAAATCCAGACCTCACCTGCAGTAGGCAGCATCTACAGTTTGAACATGAGCCTGCTCAGATGGTCGAACTGAACTGTTAAGGGATTAATTTTTTAAAGATGATTCTTAGTTTACAGGCTGACTATAGACAGAACTTTTTATAAGGCAAACATTGGATTAGACAGATTATATTCCCCTTGGGGTGAGGATTAAAAAAGGAAGGGCTACGTGTGAGAAAAGTTAGTCAGATGCTTAATCTGATACTGGAAGAGGATCAGCAAGGGACTGGCCTCATTTTGTGCCCCATGTACAACCCAAGCCTCCAGCACAGTCTATTGTTAAATGCTTCAATAATACAACAAAATTTAATAAAGCAGGAGTGACAGCAAAACCAGCGGAGCAGTGCAGTGCGGTCAGACTCAGCAGGCTTTAATAATGCATGGTGTCAAATTTTTAGCCAGCACTTTGCTGCTTCAAGACTTTCCAAGCAGACATCAGCAAACACACCATATTCAGAGTACCTGGAATATATACCAGGATGGGATCTAGATATGAGCAGTTTGTGTTTAACATCTCCGGACTTGTGCAGCCCTTCTGACTACATACTGTTAGAAACTTATTAAATTCCTTTTTTAGAAGGGTCTGATCTAATGTAAATACTGAAATAGGCATGCATTCAAGCTTACAAATCCCTACAATTCATTTTATCATTCATTAGGCAAAATGCTAAATTTGTGAAATATTTTTTTTTTTTACCTTGCTATATGAACACCCTTCTCTTACTTGCATGTTCGCCTGCCACACCAGATTTCAGCCTGTGATGCTCAGCTGCTGGGCAAATGCCATGGACTCATTCTGTCTCCTATGGGTTCTGGGCACCAGAACCGTTTTCCCACAGTGTAGTGTGCAACTAATGAAGTAGTGAAAGAGCCATAGGTCAACAAATAGCTTATAATCTTGTTGCAAAATGCCCGCTGGGTGGCCCCATGATAAAAAGCTACCGTAGATAGCTGTTAGCCCTCTCTAACCTGGTGTGGGCAATATGGTAGGATCCTTTCCCAGAGTGGAAATGTGCAGACACCAGAGACAAGATGTGAACCTCCTTGCACCAATATCATCAGTCTTTGGGGCTCTTTGTCACTACTTAACATTATATCTGAATTTTGGTCTTTTTCAGGCAGTCCCAGGGTGATCTCCTGCATACACCCAGGGCTGGCCCACACAGCTTTCCAGCTCACAAGTACCTCTTGCCTGGAAACTGAATCCTTATGAAGCAGAGGCAGCTTTTGATTGTCACTCTGAGTGCATTTTGCTTGTGAATTCCATCCATCAAACATAAAAAATCCTTAAGACAACTACAGGCTCCAAACCCTGTTGACTTCAGTGTTTATTGCAATAAATATTGGTGCTGGGAGAGTTGACTGCAATTTGATTGGCCGTTTCTGTGAGTCAAGTTGTTCATGTCTCAGAAAGCAACAGCATTTTGACTTGTCATAAATAAAAACAGTAAAAAAAGAATAAGAAAAAATATTATTGTTGCTTTATTATTGATTACTAACCATTATTCTTATCCTGTTATTTAAGGAGTATCAAAGTGCTATTTTCATGTTGAAATATGGCAGCTAGGAAAAAGTAGGAAAAAAAAAATAGAGATAAAATCATGTTTTGATTCTGGTTGGTAAATTGATAGACAAGTCATAACAAAAAAGCTTGGTGTTTTTTGGTTTGGTTTGGTTTCTTTGTTGTTTTTGTTCTGTTGCCTTTTTTTTTTAATCCTTGGGTATCTATTTAGCTACACTTTTGAGCTCAGATGAGAAAAGAGGTTTTACATTACCCAAATGCTAAAATACTCCAGCGTCCAAGTAGTTTAGTGATACTGTTTGAAGGAGGAAAAAAGTCTATATGCCATTAAGCAGATTGGTTTTCCTCTTTTGTTCCACAATAAGCTTTTAGTTGAGAAAATATACAGCTATTTGTATCATCCTACAGCCAGTACTGTAAGCTGTAATAATATAGTGTAAATTTATAACCAATACAGACTTCCAAGCAGACGTATATTGCCTAAAGCAATTAGATTATTATTGTACTGGTATTAGAATAAATTCGATTAAAATGTTAAGGTTGGTTTTTTTAAACAAGAATATTTTGCTTTCTCCTAATATTCCCCAATATATTTTACTTAGAATATATTAGTTAAACTAAATCATCAGATGATTTTGTGCCAGCAATTTTAAATATTCAAGACTTAAAAAGAAAAGCATGTAGAGCCATTGTAAGGGCTGTTGTTTACTTTTATATTTCCCCTTGCTACATCCAGACATTAACTAAAAATGATTCAGTAAAGGATAGGTCTATGTGAATGTTTACATACCTTCACATATGGCTTCAACGTGCCCATGAAACATAGAGAATAATGGATAAAATCCTTAAGACCAATCAGTAAACAACCAACTGTACTGTCCTCCCTAACACAGGTTTTTCACTATGAAGTAGAGGCATTCTTATGGCACCTCCACAACAGGGATTGGTTCAATCAATAGGGATAAGCTACTGTTAATTAGTCTGATCTACTTTAATAACTTTATTCAGAAGGAAGGATGGGGGGAGGCTAGGGGAAACTTCCCTGCTGTCAGTATTATACCCCGTAGAGGGGTCTTATATTGGCAATTCAGCGGGAAGAAGTCATGTGGAAGCATTTCTGTATTGCTCCCATGAGCATTCATCTCCTAATTTGCATTAAACTAGTAGGCAGTCGACACTGGTTTGGGTCCATACCTGTAAATCTTCTATTATGAGATGAAAGTATTAAAGTGTGGCTCTCAGACAAACTTGCTTCCTCCTCAGGTGGAACAAGAGCAATCTCTAATGCAAATAAGATTAGCTGTAGTGTTGGTGGGGGGGCAGGGAGAATGCTCTTGGTATGTTTTTGTTTTCAAACTGGAAACTTGTTTTGTGGAAAAGTATCCATCCACCTTTGCTGTTTACCTAAAGACTTCAGTGACCCCACTCCCTTTGCCAAAAGAAGCCCCAAAACCACGGAAACTCCCTCCACTGCACGCACACACACACACCCCACCCCCCCCTCCCCTTACCCCTACACACACCCCCTAACCTGCAGCAAAGCAGCATTCCCAGAAACATTTCCATCGAAGGGGCAAAATCTCCATTTACATAGCTCTGTGCCCTACTGATTTCTAGAGGATTTACTCTTATTTACTTAATGTGCAGTGCTGGCCCAAATGTTCCCCTGTTAGGGAAACGTTTTTATTTTTCACAGCCAGATTTATACCTGTATATTCCTCAGAAATTAATCAGTCAGACCAAATCAATCATCTTGTTCTCTCTGTTTCTTGTGGCGCTATCTCCATATGTGTTTGTGCATTTTCTATCTCTCCACCTATCTATAATTATACAACTAGAGCTTGGCTTGGAGGGCAATAGCAGTAAACTATTGTTCAAAGGAGATTGCAAATTGCTTGGAGCAGGGAGCTGTCTTCTTAATTAGTCTGGAAAACATCACGCACACTTGTGGCACTATAGGAATAATAAATAATAATAAAAATAGTTCCTGAAAGTGGGTTCATATTGCCGAAAGGCAAAGGCTGGGCAGCTGTTGGAAAGATGATGGTTCCCAGTAATAAATATGAGTGGATTAAGCATCAGCTCTAGGACGGATCTTGTCAAGCTGCAGACTCCTTCCCAACCTGATACCTGACAGTGCATCTACTTCAGGTATATTCACTGGAGATATTTTCTCTGATAGGGTATAAAGTTCACTCTGCTTTTAAATGACAAGGTAAAAAGAGAGAAGTAATAAGGTAACTTCCCAGGCTGAGCTGAGCAGCCTGCTGCAGAAGTGTCCTTGCTCTGACCTTTATAGGCTTTATTTTTTTAAGGTAGAAAGTGTGCAAAGACAATCCAGCAAGACTGCTGTTCAAGCCCAGCAATATAGTGACAGTCTTTGGAAATAGCTGTGTAAGGAGACTGACAGATTCATCAGGTACGGTGTGGCCCTGCTGCAGGTCTGCCTCACTGAAATAGTTTAAGCTTTTTTACAGTTGCTTAACCTAGGGGAGAAAGGGAGGGGTCACAGAGAGGCTGGGAATTTCGCTATCAGGGGCTGTAACACTCTGCTCCACTCTCCCATGAGAATACTCCTGGAGTCTGATCTGTTTAGCAATGCAAGAGATAGCCTGCCTATTAAGGGCAAACAAAGGCTAGAGAAAAAAAAATAAACTGCCTGAATACAGTGTATTTGGTGGAATCTACACTTTTCTATAAATGAATTAAATTGCTAGATAGTGATGTATCTCAGCAAAACTCATTCAATGGAAACCAGCAACAAACATAAACTTCAGAGTCAAATCCTGCAGACCATATTTAGTGATTACTTAGGCAAAGCTCCCAGCAACTTAAAGGGAAGTCTTACCTGAGGAAAAACTGTTAGATTTGGTACTCCATGAGATAGTAAAGCCCACATTCAAATGTTTACAGTTTCCTTGTTTTGTGTGTCTATCTGGAAGTATTCCATAAGTGCTTTTGAAAAAGAAAAAAAAAGTTTTCGTTTTCAGTGGAGGTAAATTCTTGTAGGATGCCCTAGACCATTGCATCCATCCCTGACAACCTGTGTAATATAGGTGAAGCCTAGATCCATGGGTTGAGATAGCAAATCTGCCTTTACCTTTAGCAAGTATCTGAATTATACCCCTCTATCTGAAGTAGGTTTCAAAAATGGCTGCATGTCTGCCTGAATCCACAGCTGATTTCTCCAGTGTGCTGCTGCAATTCCCCATGGCCCAGGGAAGCCGACAAGACCCACTTCTTCTTTGACCTTTGCAAAGTACCATGACCAATACCAGTAGCCAAAATACTGGCAGGCACACTTCTGCTGCCAGGAGGAGACAGACCTGGAACCATATTAGTCTTTAATCTACTCAGGACATAACACATCCTTTCTTTTTTTTTTTTTCCCCTTGGATTTTACTCTTTTACTATTGCTTTTCCCCCATGTACACTTGTTTTTTTCCAATGTTATGAAAACTACAGAGCTTTTATGGCAGCCAAAGCTTACCTTTTGGGTACAAATGCAAATTCCTTTTGTCTAGATCCACAGGAATTAAGATTTAGATCATGGTATTTTTCCTAGTATTACTGACCTGTCATAAGGCCTTCCAAGGACATGTGCTCAAATTTAAGTATTCTTTTTTCCCCCCCATCTATATCTTAATTTCTACAGGATTGCTACAGGAGCCTGTATGAGTCAAAAGGGTTGAAAACTGAGGGGGGTGGAAGAAAAATTCAGAACTAATGTAAGGAAAATATATTCTTTCAAAAGTATGCAGTTATTCTCCTGGAAGGTGTTGGCTTAGATCCTAATCAAAAAGGGAAAAAGAGAAATAATTATAACAGTCAAGATCTAGAGGATGCAAAGTACACTCAAAGAAACAAGGCGTCTCACAAACAGTATGATCATCCTTACTGCAAAGAGTTTGTAACTGTTTTACAAGAAGCGGAACAAGTGACTGAAGATGGAGATCTGGGAGACAGGTGTTTCTTAAACTCTGGTTTTCTCATTGGGGTAAAAAATCTTTCATGTGAGATTATTCTTTGTTCAAAAGCACTGTACCTTCATGTAAGTAGTCTGTATATATTTGAAGGCAAAACTGCAAAGCTGAAGAATCTCATCACTTCTATGCAACATTCAAGAAATGCAAAATGAGCAAGAAATGGAATGTAAAAATTCCAAAGCCTCTGTGAGACACATAATTTTTTCAATATGCTATAGACTGCTAAAGACAGAATTCTAATACTAAAATCTGGATCAACTGCAGATGTACTAACATATAGCTAAACCAGTAATTAATAGAGTTATCATGCTTATTATTTTGACTGCAGCTTTTTCTGTACAGAAAACACTAATTGTTTATCTGTGCTTATATTAAGGCAGCAAAAGTCCTGTCAATCTTACTGCTATTATTAAGGGATAATTTCTGACAGCAGCTTCTGTAGGGTGTTTTGGGAGGTAGATGCTGCCTTGACAATAAACTGAATACTAACTCTAATACTACTACTAATAATAACAGCAATAATAAAAACCAAGAATAACAATAATGAATATGATGATAATCATCTATACAATATACTGATTAAAGTCATAATATCAATAAATATAACATACTGTTGGCAAAAAGAAGCCAGCAGCCTGATTGAAGACTAAGAGGTATGGACTTGTACTTTTTTAATACTCAGAAATGCATTTATAAAGTAAGCACTCTAATTGAATGAAGGAAGGAAAGATACAGGGCACCACCAAGCAAGACCTACAAAAGTTCAGCAAGCTAAATCAAGACAAACCTAGAAGTTTTGTGACTGCATTGTAAAATTCAGTATATTCAGAGCTCCTTTTCTGAAAAATCACTCCTTTGTTGTCTGGAAAGTAAGGAAGAAAACGGAGCATCAAAATAGATTTCTCAATCAATATTGGAAATCAGTGCTATGAGCATGATAAAGAGCTAAAATGCTAGTTTCTTGTTGCCAATATCTCATACTCAGTGGTGTTTAATTTTTATTTTCTGAACAGCCAAATTATTGTCACCCATTTGTTGAAAAATCAAGATCATATGTTCTCAACCTTTTTTAGTCATAGTGAAGACAATGCCACCCTTCCCTACCACCTTGCTTCAAATACTGCATGTTTTACATGACATAAACTAATCACTCCATATTTTAATGCTTTTTCTTTCAAAAGGAAGGGAATACAGTTCACATAAGTCAGATGAACATTTCTTGTCCTTTGTATTGGAAACTAGGTATATATATTATGTATTTGCATTATTTAGCCCTTCAAGCAAAATTCCTGGAAACTGCCATTTGTTTAATCCAGATACAGGCTTCACAGTCAATTTCAGCTAACTGAGACTGATTTTTGCAAGAAAAAACAGCAAATGTGGCCAATTTTGCAACAATCATTAGTACGGTCCTTCTTCTACGTAAATGCGTAGAACCAAGTGCTCCTCTGAGTGGTCTCAGAAAGGTCATTGAGGGCAAAGGATGATATAAGCAGTCACCTAAAAGCATGGCAAATCAATCATAATTAACACTTGGAGGTACTTCCTGCACACAAAGACCCTGGAGGGAAAGATCACAGGGAGGGATCACAAGACAATGTGCAGATATAGGAGCAAACAGGTTTCCTCATTCCAGGCTTCCCTTTTGGTTGATGAGTTTGTGCCCTCCCTACAGCAAGAGGGATGTGGGAAATCCCACCTTGCATATACAAAAGGGTTCAGGTCTGAGATAGAGCTGAGAAGGTGCAATGGATAGGCAGACCGTCAGAAAAAGAGTTTTCAAGCTCTTTGCACGTAAGCAACTATAAATATCAATTGAGCAGCTATGTGTGAAGGCCCTCTCCTGATATTGCGCAGGCAGCTATCATTATAATCTATAAAAACCATAACAGAGAAACAAGCACGTATCTAAAGCTGTCAACAGCTGTGTATGCCCAGAAACAGACCCTTCAGTACATGGCATGCATTTTTGGCATCGCCAAGGTCATATGGCAGTCAGACTGGGTGTAAGGGAAGACTTAACTTGAATTGAATATTTGCATATGCAAAGAATGCAACACAAACACCTGAAATAAACTTTTTGAATACATGGTGGTCCTTCATTGCAGATCATCGAAGAAGATTTATTGCAGGTCCAAAACCACAGACTTGATTTTTTAGATAAAATCAACAGTTTCTGTGCAGATTAGACAAGAGAGAAAAGCCCAGCCAACACTACAGAGATACTTTTAAAATTGTCGTCACTATAGGTCAACTATTTAAAACTTCTTTTATAGAACAAATTAATTTGTGTCTGATATTAAACATTCTAATGCAGAACATGTGATATATGGTGTGCCATTATTACTTGAGGCAGAAGAGCAGGGGCCTATTGCAGTAGGCACACCTGACTTAGTGACTTAGTGACTATTATTCTGTGTCTGCTTCATCCAGCAGTCCTGAGTGCTGAAATGATAGTGACCAGTTTGGTAATACAGCACCTGAGGTAGTATTCACCACTGGTATATCCCTTAGCCTTCACCCTTCTCCACTCAATCTATCACAATCTGTATTGAAGTTGTTGACAGAATCTGCATCCCTGCCTCTGCATCAGGACTTTCACCTTCATTAGTGAAAAAGTAGTGAGGCAAATAGCTGGAGTATTTCTGTTGCAGAAGGAAAAAATAGCTGTGCCAGTGGGTAGCTGGGGTTGCCTTTTCACCAGACAGAGACCACTGTGATGATGGCTGGCATTACTTCAGAACTGTGGACTTCCATGAACTATTTCAGTGCTCTCAGTATGATCATGGACTGAAATAAAGATTTTGCTTCAGCAAAGTTTTCACTAATGTGATTATTTTTCAATAGCTACAGCAGTAATGCATCATAGCAAATAAACAAACAAACAAAAAGAGTGTTTGGCACAATAGAATTAACATTCCTCACACAGCAGTTACCGTACTATATACTCCTGATTCTGGTGGCACTTTTTTCTGTGAGCTCCGCTTTGAACTCAATGATGGCACTGAGTGTATCTCACAAATGAAGCCTAGCTCCACTTAGATTCTGAACAAGAATGCATTTACTATGTAACAAACCCAATGCATGCATAACCAATTTAAATTCAATTTAAATACTATTATGGGGGTGAAGCACAATTAATTTTAAAATCATATTTAAGTGTTTTTTAGTTTGTGATCTCCTGCCTCATTTAACGTGAAGAGAACACCACTAAATCATTTACTTTGCACTTAGGGGAAGCTTACTTTCTGCTGAAGTGTTTAGCATTTTTATTCCTTTTTGTTTTCTTTTTTAAACCAGATCTTCTGCTATTGCCGTGATTACATTGTAAACTGTTTAAAAGCCTCTGTTCACAAAAGAATCCTGCAGGAAATCTGAAGCTTTCACTCAGTTCAGTTTAGCAGGTTTGCCAAATTTTTCTAGTTTAAAACACGATGAAACAAATAAGTGACACACATTCAGTGTTCTACTCTTAGAAGGCCTATAAACATTCTGATTTGTACACATAACAGCAGATCTCAGGCAACTGAAATAAATCCAGCCAGTGAGTTTAAAGGAGATTTTCCAGTCATGAATGGTAACGGATCATGGTGCATGGTGGTCTCAGGTATGTGATGATATATCATTACAACACAGACACATACATAGAATTAGTGGCTGTAAACAAGTATGAGTTGAAAGGTTACAATTACACAGAAGAAGCCTTAACATTCATTTACACAAATGTGTAGCATAGCACCACCCAGTACTGATAAAAAGCACATAAGTATATATATAACTTGCCATCTAAGCTAGTGTTTAATTACAAAGAAAATCAAGCACAAACATTAAGACTTTCTTAGAACAAGATAAGCTCTTTTTTGGTTTGGGTCCTCAGGTCTTTTCCTGAGGTTAAAAAGAATGGGACAGATTAAAAGATACTGTATATGATCAGCATTTGCTAGTTTTTGTTGCATTGTAGTTCATATCTCTCTCAAAAATTTATCAGACGTGATTTTTTTTTGTGAAAATGTCTTAACGCACCATCAGACAAAGAAACTAATGAAGAACTTTCTCATACTTGGAGGACATGCTGGGACAAGGGCCCCATAAGGGCACAGACTGACTATTTAGGTGCATATGGATGATTCAATATAGTCTTAGAGAGGGATGCTCGTGCCAACTCTGAACAAAGAACTTCTCAGGTGGATAAACTAATTCAGAAAAAAATGCCATTCAAATATAATTATATCCAAACTAGATCTGATATCTCACGTTGCAGTGCACAATACAGCAGATACCATTCAATACATGCTTTTAGAGTGGTTAGCACAAAAAAAAGCCAAGGAAGCTTCAGTTGCAGGACCCGTCAAATGACAACAGGATCTCAGAATTAGGAGTACTGCAGTTTCCTTGCATGATACATACTCAGAGTAGTGCCTCAAAAACCAGTGCCACTACTTGAGCCTGGATCATTCACTTGAAGTATCTTGGGTTATCTAAAGTAATAAATGTATGTTTTTCCCAGCACAATTCAACATTATTCTGCCTAACAGGACATGGATCCCATGGGCAGACTCAGCTTGTGCATATCCCTCTGTATTCCCGAGTCATGTGAGGAATGAAAGAGAGTGGTAAGAAGGGTCCTACCTGACAGGAGTACTGGCCTATACTCATATGTTGTATCTCTAAAGGTGTAAACATGTGTTTCTCAATGAATATGCCATTTTATGTAAACTAAAATTTAACATCCCCCCCCAAATTCAACACAAAGCTTGCTCCAACCAAACAGACAAATACTCCCACTCATTCTTTTTCAGAGGATTTCTACACAACAACACAGAAGACAAGATTTATCCCCTGAAAAAATTTGGAGACAGATTGGTTCCTTTTGTCTGTAGCATACAGCTTACTGGGAATACTAAGGGCAATTCAAAGCTATTGTCTTGAACTGGTGTTAAAAAATCAGAAATTCAAGATCCTCTTTCATGGGCACAAATGTCTGCAGATAAGAACAATCCACTTGCTGTTTGCATATATTGCTTTGCACGATATATATACACAGCACTGAAGAAACCTCTCTGAAAATGAAGTCATCAACATTGCTTGACCCTGCTCCAGTTCAGTCTTTCTACTGGCTTCAGAAGAACCAGCATTCCCTCCACGGTATTATTCAAGTTTTTTCACTATGGCTCAGTGAATTGTCTTATTCATCCTTTCTCTAAATAGTTATGCACAATTTAGAAGTGATGTAGAGGATTTTAACTGTACTTTATGCTTCCTCAGCCTATGTCCCCACCATTTCATTCACTAAGTAGGTTTAGGCTCAGTACTTTGGTTAAACAGCCAAGGAAAGCCTTGCTGCTGCACAAAGCAGAGATGATGATCCATGAGGTGGCCCTCTTCCTCCCAGCAGGTCTGAGTGACAGACCTGCAGAAGTTTTCTCTTTTACAGATGAAATACAAGTCTAAAGAGGATTCATTCATTCCCAAGGCCCTTGACGCATGCCTCAGAATGTTAATGTCCAAACTCCAGCCTGGGTGATTACAGTGTGTCTGTTGAAATACCCTGTGTAGTCTCAGTTGGATGTGCCACTCTTCCAGTTCCTAAAAACTGCTGAGCAATGTTGCTAATGCATTTCAATGTGAGTGGTACATTTCATTAGTGTTGAAAATATCTTCTGTATTTCCTCACAGAAAGAGGAGAAATTTCAGAATGCGATTTTAAGTGGGATATGTAGCATCTTTTCCACAGGCCTCCATGTTTATTAAGGCTGAGGTTTCTTTGATTGCAAGCACGCATAATCCTTATTTAAGAAGTCTGCAGTCACCAGCAATACCAGCAATACCTTGTTTCTGCCCACTGGCTCCAGTGGCCACAGTGCTGTCACGTGGTGAAGCAGCCATGTGGAAGATGTCTACCCAAAGGAATGCCTACCCAAAAAAGAGATGATTTCCTCTTCTGGAGATTATTAGTTGGGCAAGGGCTGAGCCAACAGTTGTGCTGACACAACATACAGGCAATTATGAGGTTCATTACGGAGAGAATGCTTAAATCATCCTTACTACAAGAGAAATGCCATATAAGTTAGGCCTAAGCAGGCCAGTGCAGGAAAGAGGAAAGGCTGATCCTCCAATGAGGACATCTGTGAGAAGTCTTGCAGAAAGAATGGATTTTGATCACCTAATTGAACAATTTAATAAAATGTTCACCATTTGAATGCCTCTAGCTACAGCCTCCTGCATGTATGTTTTACGGACAAAGTACACTGACTGGAACAGGTCAAGTAAGAATCTATCCCGGGAGCAGTGAAAATGTGAATCTGTTTTCTCTCCCCATGAGGGTAAGGAGTCTGGTCACACATCTCCTTCTAGACAAAATAACTAACTTAGCCAAATTAATAATTAAACTGATAACAGCACAGACACTTGCAATAGTCAACACTTGTTGCCAGTACAGGCGTGTCCTGAGTTCAGACCATGGAAACGAGAAAAGCCATGTGAACATCCCGGTGGTCCGTACTGAGCCAGTGGTTTGCTTGAAAATCATCTTATGACTTGGGCCTTTAGGCCATGACTGCCTAAAGGACAAACAGTTTTTTAAACTTCAGAGGTCCACAAATACAAGGTCTCGTTCAAACATAATCTGCTATATTTGACTTCATGACAAGCATAATAACTTCCCATCCATCTCAGTAACTACATGCAGAATTTTATAGCAGCCAAATTTACCTGCTTTGCAACATTGCAGGTTTTGGGACACTTACATGTGAATTTATTACATATTCCATGCAGTAATACTTTGACTTGGAGGACTGTGTTAAGTTTTTATATGTCAAAGTATACTGGCCCCTTTTTGAAATAGATTTAAATGTTAAATATTCTCAAGAATCCATTATGTACTCATTCCTTTTTAGTTCAAGATGGATTATCCAAATTGATCGTACCCCAAACAAAGTCATTAAAAGAGTTTCACATTTATGATGCATTGTGTCAAGCAAGTTCAGGATTTAATGTAAGTTGGTGCATCATAAATTAAGAAGCTGAGGAAACAAAATCCTAAAGGCCAAAGAAAGCATATATTAAAAACATAGTCTGCAGGGAGCAATGCACAAAATCTATTGCTGTTCAGCAGTGTATATGGATGTAAGTGTAACTGTAAACTAGAAGTATGTGCAGTACTGCAGAAAGGAGAATTGCCAAAACAGAAAGAAGCTATGAGTAAAATAGAATAGAAAAGGGAAAATAGATATGTAATGACAATATTACTGGAAATTGATTATCCTACACTGGGCTTTTCAAACTGCACAGTACTGTAATCTTGCAGGAAATTTGCTTCATTTAAAATTATCCCCTTAAATAAAGGGTGTAAAAGTAACATTTAAAAATATACTAGAAATGAGGAGAGTGTCAGTAAAGAATGAGGGAAAGTGAAGCAGTAGTAACACCAGAGCATTTTGATGTTATATGGGATACAACAGTGGAATGCACTGTTATAGACAGTGATAAGAAGTTTTTGCAATCTGAGTGCAGAAAAGGCAGAATCCTGGATTGCAAATGTGTATGCTTTTTTTTTTATTAAAGGGAAAAAGTAGTGATATCATAATATTCTGTAAAATAAGCAAATATTTTTTGTTTTCCGTTTTCTAAGTGTATTTAAAACTTCTGACTGGAAGCAAATGTTTTAAAATTTGAGGTTCTGTACAAATTTTACCTAAAAGTTTTATAAGAATTGGCTAAGGAATCACAAGATTTAGCAATACAGACTTGGTGAATTTTGGCACACTGGGGAGCAAGATAATCCTATCAGGTTTTTAAATAAAAAGTAAACCTGGAAGAAGAAAAAGCAAAATACTGAAAAAGACCTGGAGATCATATTAAACAATTGTTGGCCATAATAGAGATATTGTCTGTTCAGCTGCATGAGTCCTATGGTAAATGCAAATCCTCAATGTAAAACACTGAGGAAAAGAGAGGTGAAAAAGATAGGCTTTAATCACAAGTGGGCAAGGGATATTACTTCTATTTTGGCAGGCCAATACAAGCATATTCTGCTAAATCCACTTCAAAAGTAGGCTGATCAATTTTAAAGAGTTCAGACAAGTGTCATAAAATGACTTAAGGCCTGGAAAACAAATTCAGGCTATCCCACACTGATTTTAAACAAGAAGGGTGGTTAATTAATAAAATATCTATAATCTCTGTGATGCAAGTGGGCTTTTGAATCTTCCATCAATTCAAATTGCAAGCAGTTCCCTAAATTAGTATCAGGTTAATTGTTGGCACAGAAGTTACTTCTGTGAGGTGCTGAATACAGATGGATCACCCTTCCCAGCCAGCTGGCGTACCCAGACAGGGAGATACAGCGCTGAAGTCAAAATTGACAGGGATGAAATTCAGCCACACCGTTACTTTTATTTCCACAAGTAACCAATGACATTAGTCATTTCTTTCTTCCAGCATAAGGCTTTCTTCCAAGAACAATTCTGGCTTGATGAGCGGCTGGTTTGGTTTTATTTTGTGGTGGTGGAGTGAGGGAGGGGAATGAGGGGCAGGAGGGGTGTTATGCATGCAACATTTGTGCTTCTTATCTCACTCAATTCTGCCTATGTGTGTGAGTTAAACATCTACCTACTCACAGTTCTTACAGAGTGAACTGGTTTTGCATTCATGCACATCATATTAAAATGCATATTAAACTGTAGATTAGATGCCTTATGTAACAATCTGTTTTACTCACAAGATACGATCACTCCGAAGAAAAGCCTCCACAGAATTAAAGTGAGATGTGTGCTGCTACTGAAAAGTATTTTTGTATAAACATATATTTTCACTCACTTGGATTTGAGATCATCTTCAGGCACTAAATTTTGAAAAATAAATCTCAGTAAATTTAGGGATCTTCTTGAATACATGCAATTTGTGAGCATATGAGCTAAGTATATTTATGTGGGTAATCATTTAGCAAATTCAGGTTTATATGAATTAAACTACCAATGTTTTGAAATTTGTAGGTGAGATATTATTCATATCACAAGGAATGTGATACTCATATATGAAACTTTTTATTTTCTTTATATTGTTCTCTATATCACAACACTTGTTTGAGAAAGATTTGTTTTGAAGAAAAGTGCCAATTACATAACAACTGCTTTAAAATGTCCCAGTTTCATCCCAACATCTTTTTTCTAGGCATGGGGAGAACCGATAGGCTTCTTTTATTTAATCTGCTGTGTGTGAAGTTGCAGAAAACGAAACTTTTGCCCTGTTCTGAGTAATTATTGGGCACCTTGGAGTCCTGTTGAGTCAGGTTACAGTGTGGAATAACCACTTCTCAGGAACCCCCCATTCCTCCCTCAAAAGGGGCCACTCATGGAAAATCCCTTCACACTCTGCTACAAAAGCTTTTCTGCTATTCTTCTTCACAATAATATATATTTTACCCTTCTGAGATGAAAAGACGAAGGGGCTCAAGCTAAGAAAAGTTGACCAGGAGGCTGGTGACAGCAGTCACTTGAGATCCTTTCAGAGATGCTCTCAAGCATAAATATTTAATCTCCTTCGTTCCCCCTAGTGTGAATAATTTTTTTCCCCTTCAAGTATCAAAACAAAGTTATTGAAATGCATATAACCCTGATATTTGATCCATGGCCTCTAAGGGTCAAATACACACTGACCAAGCTCTTAAAGCCTGCAGGACTTTCAGGTGGTCACTTTGCACACACCAGCTCATCAATCAAGCAATAATCAGCAGGACAAATGGGGGAAGATGCTGGTACAGACTGCTTAAAAGGCCTGGGCAGCTGGTCTACTTCAGAAGTCCCCTTTATCTAGTTTCAGCCTTTAGCCCTCCATGTTTGAAGGGAATTAAATACACTTGTTAGTTTCAATAGTTTGTCCTCACATCTGTTTGCATTAGCAAACAAAACTGTTGTTGCTTCAGCATCCCTTTTCAAACACTAGGATCACTTCTTCCAAATTAAGGAGTGGCTTGAAAACACTTCAGCAATTTCAGTTTTCATTTAAAGCATGTAACACATCCAAACCCCGGCCCCATCTTTTCTTTGTAGTAACTGGTTTGGTAGAAGCTGAACATAGAGAAAGAGATATTTGTCCTAAACAATGTGTGCCATCACATAAACAGATTATAATAAAGCTCATTGAGTTCAGTCCCCCAAATAAAAAACATTGGGGTATACATATCTCAAACTTGGCTGGTATTTATTTTTGTGGGCTGTTGGTTGGTCATGTTTGATGACAAATTACTAGAAATTCTGAAGTGTTGATCACTTCTGTTTATCAGGTAATATGCAATGATTATTCTTAGCTTTACAATAGAGGAGGATGAATTGGTTGGCAGCACAAAGTATGAAATCATTCTGTCTCTCACCGAGGAACGAGCAAAACTGACAACCTCCTCCACTCCCAGTATGTCATAATTAGAAATTAGAGCTGCATCAAACTGTTTGCTACAGCTGTAAACTCTGGCAAGAGAAAAAAGCCTCCAAAACTATCTGTCATTTACTTAATAGGCTTCCTATTTACTGTGAGCATGCTGAAACTGGAGATTGGGCTTTGGAGCAGTCAGTGAGCATATTTCCAGGACTTTCGGGAGGTTAAAGAGCTGCCTTAAAGTTGCTCTTTCTTTCCTTCTCTTTGATATTTTGGAGTGAAAATCAAAAAAAGGGTTTGAATTCACAGAATTTAGAAATGAAAGTATGGTAGATTTGCCTAACACTGAAAGCGTACAATGAATGTGGAACTGAAAACCACAATCTAGGAAAAAGTAAAACATAAATAGAATGAGAAGATTCAAACACAAAATTTATAAGGAATTTTGGAAAAAAATCCTTCTGAAATGAAGTAATTATATTAATATATCATATTATAATTTTATTCTGTGTGATTATTACATCTTTGGGCTTTCTTAAGGAAAGCAGAAGGAAAGAAAAAAATTATCCAAGTGTTCACCTTCAAAATGTCATTATCAGAAAAAACAGTTAAGCAGATACCCCAGTAAATAAAAATTAGCAATAGTAAGGTGAAAATGTAAAACCACAAGGCCACAAGGCCACAAAGCCACAGAGCTACCACCCCAGCTTCCTCAATTGCCATGGGATCAGCACAGAAAGAAATTTGCCTGTTAATTTTGGGGTTTTTTTAAAGGTCTTTGAGTTTGGGGCTAGATTTTTTTTTATTGTCAATGTACAGACACAGCTTGTACAGTCCCCAGGCAGAACACTGAATATATTAGTAAAGTGTATTAACCTGTGTCTGTATTTTCACTGAAGTTATCTGGAACCTGGCACCAACAAGTAAAAGTAACATTTTTTGGCTGGGCTCTATTTTACCCTGTGGAATAGGATTGCCGAGCCTTTGTTGAACCAGACTGGATCCATTACCAAGTGATGCCTTACAAGCTGAATAAGCTAACGGAAATATTCCATCATAACTGCTAGAGGTAACAGGTGACCTTCCAGGCACAGGATGAGGTGGCAGGCATATGAAATTAGTGTCACTGTCAAGCTGTTTGTAATCCAAACCCGCTGCCTGGGGGGCCAGCTTTGCAAATGGGCACATAACCAAATAGAAAGAGGCAAAGGCAGGGGGTAGGAAAAAGGATAAACAGCCCTCTTTTCCTGTCACTTCTGCCATGGGTCCTCAGCAGCTCCTCTGCTGCTGACTGACTGGAGAATTAGGAATCCAACATCTGTGCAATGTGAGTTAGAGCTGTACCTATGCCACTGCTGTGCAAGGCACTGAGCATGCCAAGAGCCCAGCTGCTCTTCTTCAGGTGAGCCAGGAGAAGCCATGAAAAAGGGATGATGCAAAGCACGATAAGACAGGGCATGTACAAGAACTGGATTGTCTTGCTGGGCATTCGCTGTGCTGCGTCATTATGTCATTATGTTGTCTGGTCTGTGTTGCTGGGAGAAATCTTTCAGGAAACAAGGACTGTTCACCAGGCTGGTTTTTTCACTAGAGGTTTCATCACTTCATGGAAAGCTGAAAAGTACCTAAATACTTACCATTGTCCAAGTCATGCAATCCAAATCGCACAACCTCTAGTGACAGCAAAGCAAATTGTGAGAGGGCAGGTTCACTTATGATACTTTTGTTGCCAAACATTATTTGTGAAAGGACAAAATACAGTGGGGTCCTGAGCAAAGTTAAAAAAAAAAAAAAGTTAGTAGAAAGTACTTTTCCTGATGTTTAAAGAAGCATCAAGTGTTTTAATATCAGATTCTGTAAATCATCATTACTTCAGGATTTGTATGTGTGTTATTTTAGCTAAGGAAATGAAACATGATTCTTATCTGTAAATATGCATAGCAATACTGTTGAACCAATTTAAAGCAAGGAAAGCACCAAATTAAGTCTAAGAGCTGGTTAAATCCTTATTTTTCATGCTACAAGCCATGCACTTATAGTCCTTCCTCCACCCTGTACTATTAGCTCACACATTCATACAATTTAGCAATATTTTTCTCATGCTCAGCTTCAAATCCCTGACCTATATATTTTTTAAGTTGTCTCTGGAATGTTTAGTCTTGAGATATTTAGCAAAGCAAGGCGAAGTTTGTGGACTATTTACAGGATTCAGGCACTAAACATGTTGCTGGTGTTCAGGGTTTGTTTTTCAGATGACTTTTCAGAAATGTGTGTGCTTTTACCTTTGTACAATTTACTACTCCTATTTCCATTGTCTTTATGGATGGAGACGCTTGCTCTGGTGTCAAAAATACCATTGGGGCTACACTTCCTATCGGGCTTTGTTTGCTCTTTGTTCATGCTGCCCCCCACCTCCCAGACTCCAGTAAAATACAGTTCAGTGTTTTGGATTTCCCATTCATCCCGATTAAAACAAAGCCAGCAAAGTTTCCCCCACCAAACTGTGTGCCTGTTTTGAAGAGGCGGCAGCCACCAGCTTTGGTTTTGTCAGGGATGAAAAGAGGGCATCGCAGCTGTAAGGCAGCGCAGACGTGTGAAATGGGTTTCACACGCTGCTCAGCTACCAGTGGGGTGGCCATGTATGATTCAGTCTGCGCTGAGTCAAGAAAAGGAAAAGCCTTCAAAGCCATGCCAGCCATCACCTCTTACAAACCCTAAGTACCCCTTTTGACTGCTGTTGCTTTGCTGAAAATAACACATTTAGTCATTTGTCATAATTATAAGAGTCCCAGTGACAAGGAATGCGGGCCCACGTCTCAGCCCTGCCAGGATGGGGATAATGCCGACAGCGGGGGACGGCTGCTGCCCGCAGACCGCGGCAGCCCTGCCAGCGACACTCCCACCCAGAGGTCACGCCTGGCCTCGGCCAGAAGCTCGGTGCACATGATTGATAGGCTCACAGTAAAACTAATAATTTCACAGATCTTCATTTCCATTCATCTTCCTAACATGAAATTTATCTCAGTGTGAAGGTTCCTGGTCATGCAGCAGTTAATTGGTGAGCCAGAAACCTATTACCACCTGAGAGGTGCCACTCAAACCTTCCAGGCCCCATCCCCCACCCCAGCCCTCTTTAACTTCTTGCTTTCTGCAAGTATTTCCCAAAGACAAATGAAGATCCTTTTCTTGTGTGTCTATGTATCATAGTTCTAAGCATTAGCTGCAACAGTCAACCAAACTTATTCTATTTGGCCTCTCAGCCACTCTCAGTGCTAACACATGTTTCTGAGACTCACAAATCTCTAATATCACTATAAATATTCATTTAACCACTTTTTTAATAAGAAGGACATAAATACACTTTTTTTTTTCTCCTGTCAGTTATCTAGGCTCCTTGAGTTTTTGCAAAAAAGATTGCTTTCTCACACAAGAAACACTTTCCGCACTCCCAATCAAATTCAGAGCACTTCAGCAGTGTGAGTGAAGATTCCTGCACTTGCCAGAAAACCTCAGCAAGAAAACATACACCCCATGTGTGCATCAAGTAAATATGGGGAGATGCAAGTCAAGGCAGTAGAAGGTGAAACTTTTTGCTAAGGGAGTGTGTGAAGAGTATCTGTAACTTGAAGTTATCCCTAGATGATCATGGAAGTAGTGAAAGAATGGAAGGGAAATAGCTTGAATTTCTACATTTTCCCCCACTCCAGCCAGCAAACAAACGCTCAACAACAAAGGATTTGTTTGCAAATGAAGTATCAGTGAACACTTGGGGGAGGTGACACAGGGGAAAAAATCATGGATGGACACACACACAGACACAAACAGTAAATTCTAAACAAAGGCTTCAGGGCACTGGTCACCACATGCTGAAATGCTTCAAGACCCACTTGCTTTAAGCTGATGTCCCTTAGTGTCTTAAGCCAACACAACTGGCTGCCAGGGTGCCCCAGTTCTCTAGAGCCTACTGACCAAGATGTAGGAAGATATAGATATACAAACTAAGGAACAAAAGAGTTCTATCAAACCTTTTCCTCGTGCTTTTGGGATACAGCTTAAAAGTACCTTAGCTTGCCTGATGAGGAGCCAAAACTGCTTTGGACAGCTGCATGCCTCTGACAGCCTAACACTGATCAAACCATGTTTGAATTTTTATTTACTTGAACCACTTTTGAATCTTTCTTATTTACCAAGTAAGGAGTAGGCTCTGCTGTTTGCTTTCTTGCTGTGGAAAACACTTGCAACTGTATTTACAGATCTTCAGTTAGTGAAATTTGGTCCTTGATAATCTAGCACTGAGTAGCGTCTTCTTTTGCGAACAGTCAGCAAAATTAACCTACTTCTGAAAGAAGGTCTTGGTTTGCACAAGTAAACATTGCAGACCTAAAAACTGTGCTATCAAAACTTTGGTGGCTACATCCTTATGGCTTTACTTGCTATTTTGTTTTTCAGCCTATTTCTTTGTTCAAACTGTTTTTGTACTCACATGTAGCATCCATAACAGGTCTGAGGTCTGGATTTTGCCAAATGCAAAAAAAAAGGATATCTCAAAAGATGTTAGCAGACAAGCAGCATTATATGAGAAGATATGTGCAAAGACCAAAGAACAAGTTTAGTTTTTTCACTGTAGCAAAAATGCCGTCTGCTAAGACTATCAAAAAATCCAGCTTTATCCTCCCAAGTTTGTTTCTGTTTTGCTGATTGCACTACTTTCCTGTAGCTCATCCACAATGAATAAACTTTCTTTTAATTTAGAAAGCGGTCTCATGCTCTATTTTTACTGCAAGGAAAACAACTGATTTCCCCTCCCCCTAGCAAAAGCCAGTGCAGAACCCAGTCTCTGGCAGCTGCTGCTGACTTTAAGCACCATATATAAGGTATTAAACCACCCACTTTATGTTCTAATAACATTAACAGTCTCACATGAACCAGGACATTCAGGTTAAAGCTGAAATTCTCTCCTTAAGTCACCACATTGTGTCTAGGTACAGTATTGCAGCACTTAATCAGAGAGCCTCCGAGCAGTGGGGGGTTCATACCATATGTGCTATAATACCTAAGCACAGCGGGGTGAGTTAAGGACAGAGTTTTAGACTTAACTCTGAATTTCTTAGGTTCAGTCAGGACCATGCTTAATGTTTTTGAAAAAATTGCATTATGTGTGTCTGGAGAGTAACTTTCTTCTTAAAAAAGAAAAAAAGGAAAGAAAGATGTTGTGGGGGTGGGAGACAAGTGAGGATGATTTCTCGGGAAAAGCTAAAAGTAGGTATACAATGCCAACTATCTAAAGTGTAAGCATGGACATGTACATATTCTACAAATATTTATACAACTTTCAAACACATTAACTTAATCCAGATGACTGTAATAAAGCTATATGAAAAATACTCCTTCAACACAAAATTTATAGCTCTTAAGCCATTTACTCAAATTATATCATGTTTTATTTTCTTAGCATCTTCTTCAAGACCCCAGCCTAGAGTATGGGGAGCACTGCAAAATACACTCTCTACTGAGATGCTTACATTTTAAAGATTAATAATATTTCTGCGCGATTTGTGCTTCTTCTTGGCAACCTTGTTGCAAATATGTATTTGCTATGTATTCATCAAGTTTCACATTCAAAACTGATGCTCATAGAAACCCCATAAAGCAATCTGCAAGAAGGTGAGGAGTTTAAACTTGACAATGTAACACTGAGTTTTCCTAGGGCAGCTTTATTTACTAGTGAAGTCACAGGAAGACCAAAAAATAAACCCTTTATTTTTTACTAATGCAACAGAAAATAAAAGGTATTTAAGCACACAACATCTACACTTTCTCAAATCTGAAAAAGAGGAATAACAGAAGTTGTACCAAAACTGTACAGCCAATATTAGTTTCTGGAAACAACACTTGTACAAGGTACATCTCATTGGTGGTTATGGTGAAGTTTTTTTGTCTTTAAACAACATTCAGTATCACTTAGGCGTCTACTATTCCTACAGAAAAGTGGCAAAGTAAATTTCCACAGTACATACTACTTTCACTGGCCCTTGAGTCAAAATCCCTTTTCATGAGTAGGGGGTACATACTTTGCCAGCATTTTTTATTATGCTGCATCCTCTTCAGGAAATCAACTGAACAGAATATGAGCACCATCCAAGGATTGTTGCCCTTCTCTCACTAACACAGGTTTTGTGTAAGGTGTCATATTGTACCTTGGTGAACAACCATCATCTTACCTGACGATTTTTAATGTGGGAGACCAGGAAGATCTAGAGGGAATGTCTGAGAAAGACATGTGAAATGCACCCTAAAAGCAATCCCCAGTGAAAACACAAGCTCGCCTCTTCAGAGAAAAGCTCATTAAAAACCAGCAGATCTCAGTGGTTTTGTTGCAAACCAATCAACCTGAACCTGCAAAGGAGTCTGACCTCACCCAGATTCATGGGTCTTCTATTTTTGACTTTACCTGCTAGTGATAAGAATTGATTTAAATTATTCTAAAATTAGCACGCCTTGGCAGTGTTGCAGTTTTACACGTTTTGCTGTTCTCTGTGTGTGTGTGTTCTCTAATTGGAAAAGTGTAACCCTTAAATCCAGGAATCGGTGACTGAGTTAACTTTCCTCCTGGAGGAGTGGCTGGAAATTGACTTCCTTATGAGTGACGTTGTTACCCTGGGATGCAGGTGGAAACCAGAGTGTAGTTCTCATAAAGTTAACAAGATCACTTTGCTGGGCTCAGGCCTCATGTAATTTAAGTAACCTATTGCCAGTGAAGGTAGATAACATTCTTTGCCATTACAGATCATCCCTCCAAAAACAGAGCAGTGATATTTTGCAGTTTTAACCCACCAAAAATGAATGGATTAAAAATGTTCCAAATCATTAGAAACAGAAGGAGTTAAAAAAAAAAAAATCTGAATGCTTGTATAGTAGTGTAAGAAAGCATTTTGTACTGGAAGATCTAAACACACTGGTATAGATAGCATCAACACAGGCAGACACCACCGAAACCATAGACATCACACTAAGTTACTAATCCAGAAAGAAGCCACCCCTGTGTCTTGTTTTTATCTTTAACACCTTTTAGCTTCTTTTCCTCACATGTCTACCCTCCCTGCTTTTAGGCTGGAAGAAACTGTGAAGTGGTAAAAGGACTTTGTGCTCATAAAGGTTTGATGACTCGACCATCTGGCTGGCAGTGCTCATAAAGGAAGCCCTGCAGAGGTTAAGGAGGTCAGAGACTACACAAGGAGGGGCTGAGGTGGGTCCTGGCTCTTCTCTGGCACCCGAATTCTATCCAACTTGTAGTAAGGTGCTCTCATCAGCCTCCAAAGGGAAATGTCTCTGTGGACTGGTGACAAACATCACTTCTTTCTCTTGCTCACTTTCATAATTCTGTGGAAACATAAAGGAAATCTCTTTGCCCATATCCTGTTGTAATCGCTTCCATCCTCTACCAGTGCTCAGCTCATTAACAAGTGACCTGAAGGCAGGGGAAAAAAACTACAACTTTTGTATAATGGAGCCTTGCTGTGTAGAGACTATAAAAGTAAACAGGCCTGGCTCACTAAAAAAAGAAAAGAAGAAAACCCAGAAAAAATACAAAACTGTTCTCTGAAACAATTAAATGTCTGGTTTTAAAATCTAGCTACATGACAGGTATCTCAGTAATATGTGCTTGTATTTTCCATGCTATATGCCCCAAAAGCATATATTTAAAACCTGTACACACGAAGTTGTAGTCTTCTGCTGTACTGATTGCCCTGGCAGCAGATAAGTGCCCAGCATCAGGTTTATGAATTGCAGGCTTCATTAGTCTTAAAATGGTAACAAAGGAAGATGCGTCCTAAAAAGTGTCATCCTTCATCTGAGAGGGTAGTGCCTGACACATTAGGAATCTATATGCTCAATTAACCACTGGCAGGCTCATTTTTTCTGTGCCTCTCACTCAGCCTCTCCCCCCACCCTTTTTCCTCACCACTCCACTCTTCCTTCTCACTGAATCCTTCAGCCCTTGCGTAGATAGCCCTGACTATTTGCAACCACTCAATTATGGAGTGGCTTCAGGGATTACTTTTGGCTGCTACTCGTTTTCTCTCTCTCCCAATTTCCTGTGAAAAGCCAAATAATCTTATTGCTGTCTTCTGCTTTTGATTACCAAAAGTGAATACACTCAGATCCTTTGTTTTTAAAAGCTAGTTCACAAATTCAAAATCTGTCTTGGAAATTAACATAGGTTGATGTCATAGCTCTTGAGATCCAGAACACTTTCCGAGGAAGCAACGTCACATACACCTTTTTACACAAAAGTAATTCTTTTATCAGTCTGAAATCAGTCTGTGAACCCAACATTTGAATCTGTCCCCTCCCTCCCCCATTATTTGAATGTGTCCTTTATTATCCAGGCAGCTTTACAGAAACACTTTTGGCAGTCACAGCTTTGGGTGGGAGGAATAAACAGGTGGAAAAAAGCCCCAAACAAAATAAGAGAGGTAAAGCTAACAGGTAGGAAACACAGCCAATCAGAACAGAAAGCCAGTGTCCTAAATGTTTAATCCTCCATAACTATTAGCATACACATGATTAACTGTATAGTAGACCTGATTAAGTGTGTCTGTACATTATGCTAATCCCTGCACGCTGATTGGCTGACCTGATTAATGGCCCACCAGACTCTGTGCAGGGATGGAAGGATGATGTGCTGCTTTCACCACCTCTCTGCAAAGAAAGGCGGGCAAAATAAGGGAGCAGTGTACAGCCAGTCACCCAATGCACAGCAAAGAAAGGGAACAAGAGGCAGAGGTCATACTCCTTGTGTCTGAACACTAAGTTAGAGACACAGCGTTTGAGAGAATGAAATTACTTTTACATTTTGTTTTCTAACATTTAAGCCTGTCATTAATGTTATTTTTGGGGGAAGTTCAGATATTTGCTTATTCTAGAGTTCACCCGTGTTCCTCGCTGTATATCTTTCAGCACCTGGACGCATGGGACACCTGCTATGGGAAAATAAAAGCACTCTGCACTAACTGCCTTTAAAAGGCTTTCCAAAAAACTACGTGATGACCAGTCTTGCACTTCTACATCTTCTAAAGGCACAGAATATGCAATTTTTAACCACACTTTTAAAGCAATTCATTTCAGCCTTTGATTCAAAGCATTTCTGAAGCCTTCAGAGGATATGAAGTCTCCTGGAGAGTCTTCAGTGATGGGTTTGGAATTGTGTGGTTAAGTGCTCTAAAGACAAGCACTTGAAAATGCATTGATGCCCCTGCCCTGTCTGTAAAAACAGATGATATATATTTTGCTGTGCATTCCTGCCTGTTATTGAGTTATTGATACTGAAAATACGCAGTCTTATTAAGCTGAAAGGACTTGCTAAATGGCCTCAATAGAAGCTTAATGTTTAGACAAAGAAGTTAAAACAAACTCTTTTCTCTTCCTCCCTCAGGCATACACTGGTATGTATGGCACTTGGTAGGCATCTAGCATCTAAAAACATAAAAATGCACGTGCACATCAACGTAAAAAATATGAAGTGTCTAGAAAGTCTGTATAATATTGATACACACCATCTGTTCTAGGTCAGGTATATAAACTTTTTTGGCTGTGTACATTTATCCAGAGCAACTTAAGGGGATTAAACCTCTGGCCTTTAAAGTGTTGAATAGCTTTTCTTGAGTTACTCGAATGAGGTATTCACGTGAGGTCAATCTAGTTATAATGGGTCAAATTTAACAGCTGCTGTTGGCACAAGTTTGGTCTGTGGCAATAAGTCTAGAATCTGCTCCCACAAAATGAGGTTCTCACAGGCGCCCAAGGAGTTGGAGCATGGCAGTGCCAAAAGTAGGGAGCTCAGACTGGGGTGTCACACCAGTTAGACTGGTAGAGAGTTGTGAGCCAGTGTGCAGAGACTAAAGAATACAGAAGAGCTGGGCTGTTGGTGCTGTGCTTGTTCTTCCTTGGATGAATTTCTTCATAGCCCATAACTCAAGACCTATGGAAATCTGTGTTCATCAAACACTGGCAGTACTGGTGTGGGAGACTGGCTCTGCCCTTCTGTTTTATCTCATGATGCAAGTCATGGCATCATGTCTCTAAGCAGCTGTTTCACACAAAGACAACCAAGAGGGAATCCAAACCACCAATTACATGTGTGACAGTGATACTGGTGAGGTAATTTTAGTTCACTAAATTTTATTGAGTTGAATCTGTTACTCTTTACTACTTATTTAGTTCTGGCAAATAATTATTGTCTTTGGAATGATTCAAGTGATATTTATTTTCATTATTTTCAATATGTTTCTGGATGCTTAGGTTACCTATGTAATACATCAGAATAAATGTATTGTATGAGTATGTATCTGAGTAAATGTCTCAGACAAATTATTAAAAAATCCATACATTGAGGAAAGAGCTGCCTGGAGCTAGCTTATATGGAATGCTTCAGAAGAACATGTGTCTTAAGCAGTCCTTCCTAACAAACAGAGACCTAAGTTCCTAAGTTGTGTGGAAGTCCTTTTATTTCTCCTGTGGTCTCCAGCCCAAAACCTTTAATTAAAGGTAGTTGTCTACATCTGTTGCATAGAGCAGGCTCATTCTTTTAAAGTGTGGTAGTGATGGATGAACATGTAACTGATCCTTTAAAAAACTTCAAAGTAAACACAATATTTTTTACATTGTTCTATTTAAAACCATAACTGTTTACTAAGTGTTGGGTGAGCAGCAGATGGGGGAATACTTTAGCATTTCCCTACTTATGCATTTCTCCTTCTATACTTTCATGAAAGTGTCATCTCTGTTTAAAATTCTGATATATGACCTATCTCATGTGGTTGTTGTCAGACACTCTTACCTACTTATTCCAGGTAAGAGACAGATTTGAGTCCCATCAAAGCCTGAGAAACTTAAAGTTCACATCTTTCAACTTTTCAAGGTTAAATACTTTGTGGTGGAGTAAAAAGAAATATCCTTCCTGTGAGAGGAAAGTCACAGTCAAGTGTTTTCTTCTAGGAGCAAGCTGCACATCTGGGACCACTTCTGTGCACTGTCAAGTGACTGGATGATCTTAAGGTGTAAGCCAGGTACCAAGATGCTCAGGTTGTCATCACCTGGACCCACACTTGAGTTCCAGGGAGGTGAGGATCTCTCTAAGTACCTTGTGAGCCCAGATGTCTCCTGAGTTGGCAGTGTCTGAGAATCTGGGACCTAGAAGTCCTACTTCACCCTACTTTGGATGTGCAAGTCACTACTCCTTTCTAGCAACAAAAATCTATCCATGTCACAAACCACAGCAAACAAAAATATATCCCCCATATCTCAAAGGAATTTTCTTCAAGATCCAGGGGAAATCACAACTTAATTTGACTTCATACTTGATAAAGTTACCTTTACCAGCATCCCAAGCCTATCAGGGCATGCAGTCAGTAAAATTCCCAGCTCTTGTGAATTTCAGCTTTTTCTAAGTGGACTAATTGCTAATGTCTTGCAAAAAATGTTAGGCTGATTGGTAACAATATTTAGCAACCACCTTCTGAATTTAAGGAAACAGTGTTAGGCTAATCTCCAGAGACATGCAAATGGTGTTCCTCTTTCAATTTCCTGCTAAAAAGGTGTAACAGTTCGTGACTGCTTTTGTCAGACAGATGTGCAAAAGCAATATTTTGCAGTGTGATTTTTAAGGATAGATTTATGTCTAAAAAAGCAAGCAGATTACTTACTTAATGTGCTCCATCCATGTCTCTGCTTCCAGTTAGAGAAGTTAAACCAGAATTTCCTCTGAGATGTATGGCACAGAACAGGCACAGCTTCATTTTAAACATGATATTCTGTTGATTAACCAGTGGAAGAGTTAATGAAGGAAATATGCTTATGAGCTACCTTTATCAAGTTACTCCAAAGTCTTCAATACTTTCTCTGTGCAACTTGTAGATGTTGTACATGCTCAAGTAGAAGCACTGCTTTGAATGGACACAGCAAATGAGGAAGATGTAGATACGAGCAAAGTGTTCTGGGATAGTAATTTACTAGAAAAATCTACCTCTTTTTATTTGGAAAAGTCACAGGCAAGTTATTATTTTGAAAAATATATTTATTTACTGGTTGGAGTTCTTGAATCAGTGGCTTTTGAAAATCTTTACTGTGTGGTTTAATCACAGTTATTCAAATTTTAGCTGAGTCCTTTAAGTATTTTGACACTCTTTTCATCGAAGGAAGAGGCACCAAAGCAGTTTGCTGCGAACACCTCAAGGAACTGTATGTGTGTATTTAACAAGTGCCCAATAAATACTGCAAGTACTTTCTGTTAGTATGTTTGTTTCTAAAACATGGTGATCTGGCTTTGCAGCTTTTTAACTGTGGGGTTTTTTTGTGTCCAAGAAGGAGGTCTTTGAAACTCAGAATCAAAGTTTTAGATAAAAGTAGTAAAACAGTTACTCAGTCAGGCATATACGTGCATTTCCAAAACTTCACCAGTCCCTAATGGAAATTAAGGTAATCCAGCAGTCTTGGAGCCCTTCCCAAAGGAATTTCACTCCTGTATTTATGCTGTGGTTTTATCCCACAGTTACTTCTTCACTTCTGAGGGAAAAATTTGTTTTAAAACACTCAGTCTTTGGTGAAGCAAGGAGAAGGAACCAAAGGGTAAAAACTCTGAAGCCAAGGAATTCCTTACAAGAAATGCCTTTAGGCCAGTGTCCTGGTGTTTAACCCTGGGATTAATTTGTTTGGATATTTCAGGTGACTGAGTTGTGGAAACAAAACAAAAAAGAATGAGGTGGGTTTTAAAACAACTAAAATCCCTGCAGGTTCGAGGTTTGGAAAATATGAGGGAAAAGCATGACAGCAAACAGAGGAGATTAATCAATCTTGTGTACATTTTTAAATAAAGTATTGTGATCGCTTGAGAACATATTATTTCAAAGAGAAACCAGATTTTGCTGAAGAACATAGTATATATTGCAGGAGTGCAGAAGGGGTGGATCAGGAATCCTTAAAATTGCAGTTATTTTCTCCTAATAATGTGACTCATCCAGTCTATGAGCAGATCTTAAAATTTTGACCATAAAGAAGAATTTGTGTTAAGAAAAGAACAGTTGCACTGGCACTAATCTGGGATAATTTTGCTGCAAACAGTACAGTAACTCTGGAAATGCCAGACAGAGCTGTGAACTGAACTTCCTGAAAAAGCTCTGTAAGATGTGCACGAATGGAAAGTTTTGTGGTAACCACCAAGACTGAAATGTGTCATCACCTATAATCACGGACTTTTTGATCTGGAAAGGGCAAGGATAGGTATGCTCTTCACTTTGCAACTCACACACCTAAACGGCTGACACAAAATCCCTCATTGCACCCCGCCAGCATTCTTACCCTTCCTCTCCCATGTGTACTATAGCAGCAGAACAGCTGTTCATCTCCTTTCATCTGGGATTCTGCTTTTGTTTAGCCTTGACGACCACAAATCACATCATTACAATGGCCATTCTCATTGTACCAAAGGCTGACCAGAAAACAGATCCACTTCAAGACTCCCTTTCAGGAGCCCCAGGGAAGGAGGTGGAGATGAGCATTTCTCTGGTTCCTAGCCCAGATTCTTTTCTAGCTTGTAATCCATTTTTTGCTCATACCTGACAAGGTGCTGTATTGAGACTGAAGCCCATGTGCTGGCTGTCAGTCGTGGCTAATGTGCAATGCAGGATAAAGGGCAAAGGCAGGTGGTGCTGGAGGTGTAAAAGCAGAGGCTGAAGCCATTGAAATTCTCTCTGTCCTAATTGGCAGGAAAAGGGCACTGATAGGCATGGATTGTCAAGATGGCTCCTCTGACCCTTCTGCTTAATCCAAATGAGTAATTAATGAGTGTGTTATGATTAGCACTGCAGTAAACTCTTCACTAGACAAATACTTTAAAGCTCTCAGGCTTTAGCTCACCAGCTGATTGCCATTTGGCTAACAGATTTGTTTCCCTCTGAGAGGCTGAACACAACCATTAGTCGTGCAAGGGGAGTTTATGGCTAAAAAATAAAGATTAGGAATTCTACCAAAATGACACCACCATGAAAGTGGGAATGCACGTTCTCTCAGCAGAGCTGACAATACAAGTTATAACACATAGGGCTGTTGTGTATCAGGAGCAGTTAGCGGCTGATGAAGTGAAGGAGGAATTGTGTACTGAGCATCAAGAAATGTAAAACACATACTTTAAGCCTTCTCTTCCTCTGAAAGAAGCAGCAAAACAGGAGACAGGAACCACTAGCTTCCCTTTTTTAGTGGAAAGTATCAAATGGATTTATAATGGAAAAATGTTTGTATCCAACATATACTGCCGGTTTTGTGAAAAATACTAGCAGCTTGAAGATGTATTTGTTTCGAAATCAGCAATACCTTATTTAATTAGGTAATCCCTGTTAACTTGTGGCTGCTGAGATTTTACAAGAGAGGCTTGTGCATTAGTGGTGATGGGTTCAGGGAGCAGGGTATTCTCCTCTGCTTTCTCAGTTTAATGTCACCTGAGGCCAATGGGGCAGACAAGTTACAGGACAGTTTGTGCAGGAAGACCAGATGCTTCTGCTTCAGACCTAGATACCTTTGAGATAAACAGTACTAGCTCATGCTAGTACTAAGGCCAGCTAGCTCACGACAGAGGTGAAAAAGAGAAGATGTAAAAAAATCCAAGCAGCCTACCAGCATCCCCAGCAAATTTAAGCAGAAATGTACCAGTGGGAAGAACAGGAGAAGGAACTGTACACTGCATATCTTACAGACTGTCAGATGTATGAAAGGGACATCACGGACAAATTTCTGTCTCCACACTTGCAAGTCAGTCACTTCTGGCCAACTCTGGATTTGTACAAGTTGCAAATGGAAAAATAAAAAATAAAATAAAATAAAATAAAATAAAATAAAATAAAATAACTCACTTACAAAGCACATTTCAGGCTTCTCCAGGCAAGCCTAGCTCTATTTCTCATGCTAATTACAGAGATTATAAAGAAGGGAGACATATGACTGCCACCTATCCCTGCCACTGTCCTTAAAACAAATGTAAAGGACAATTAACAACAGATTAGCTCCATGTCCTAGTTTGCCATGTGAGGATGATCGCTGACCTTCTCATTTCATCCTCATTAGTGTCTCAGGCCAACAGACCCATTGCTCTTTAATCATCGCCCATCATCCTTTGCTTCAACACATGGAAACAAATGATGTGCTGCCAAGAAGGTCAGAGGCCAAATATGAGTTTTGTTGTAGCTGGAGTGGAAACTGGAGGCAACGGGGTCAACTTTGGGGCAAATCTTTGCGGCAGTCTGTTTGAGCAGAGAAACTGTTTTGAATGCGTGAAGCATGACACCCACTGTGTTTTTGTTTTCTTCTTGCAGCTGGAATTTACTCAAAGATTTTTTTTTTAATTTTCTATTTTTTAGTGGCATGTGAAAAACACACAGGAGGAAAGGACTGGTGATTCTATTTCTTTCTGAAAACAAAAGGTTAAATTGCAAAGGGATAGGATAAGTGCATCCAGGGTGTCACATGGATATTTTTTGCCTTTCAAGGCTGCATGTTGTTCATAAAGTTATGAATGCTGGAAGCTTTTCAGGCTGCATCTCTTCATGCTGCTGCTACTCCAGTGCTACTTTCCAATTTGCCATGGATAGCCTCTGAAGACTGACAGGGCTGAAGGCACCCAGTGCCAGTGTAAATGAGCCCCATTCATTTCTTGCCATGGGCATATGGCATGTCATTGTCCTCGGCCACCGAGGCAGAAGTGATGCAATTTGTTGGCATGTCCTGTCACAGCACAAACTATCTATCCCACTGAGCCCCTAGAAAACAACAGAAGCCAGAAAAGGGCAGCCAAAAACTTCACAGCTTTATCACAAGAACACACATGCACACACCACACTGGTAAAAAAAAAAAATAAAGAATCCCTGTTCTTTTTTGGTCCTCTGTGGGATTTATATTTTTTCATTTCTTCAGGATCTCAAAAGTTGTCTAAACTGGTACAAAGTGTGATCTTTTCTATATTGCCATATTCGAGAGAATTAGGCTTTTCATTTATTCTAATTTTAAAATCTAACTTTAACAAAAACCACTGAACTTGCAGAAGTTTAGCATGTGTTTGTTTAGTGCTTTTAGTGGAAAGTTACAAGTTAAAAAGTTAGTCAAATATGATATCTTCAAATTGGAGAGCTTGTACTATATACTCCTGAAAAACTATTAAAAAAAATCATATCCCCTGGCTGAGAAGAAGCAAACGTTTTTGTTTCATTCTTGAATTAACTTAAAACTTGGAGTGGTTCAGAATTCATAGCAGAACTTCAGAATTACTTAATGTTCCAGTTAAGTGAAACTGAAGAGAAGGGGGGAAAAATCCAGTCACAATACAAAGCAACAATAAAGAAACGGCTGAGCACAGAGAAATTCAAATGTGGGAAAGAGAGAGGGGGAGAGAGGTAAGAAAAAAGCAGAGGGGTGGAGGGATGACCAGAGAGCTTCTCAGTATGAACAAAACAGTTAAACTTCCTCTAACTTACTCTGTCCCCATTTGCACCTGGCACACAGAGTTGTAAAATGCTGCACTGAAAGCAAGGACACTGAAAAAAATAATTGAACAAAGCCAGAAACTCTGCAACGTTGAGAAGACTGAGATCAAAACACAACAAACATTGGACCCATCTTCCTGCCCTAAAGCCAACTACCTGTGCCTGTCCTTTTTCTGGAGAGAGTTCCAAGCTTGGTGTCTAATTCAGCACTTCCCACAGTGAGAAAAAGATGCATTTCATTTAAGTCTGCCTTGAAGAAAATGTTGTTTTAAATTAAGAGGAAAAAAAAAGGTTTCAATATTGAACAAGCTGTGTGAAACTCCAGATTAGTCTGAAAGTTTTCTAAAGCCCAAATCCTGCCATATTTCTGAATGTTGCTATATGTATTTTGCATCTGTAAGGTTTACAGCCTATTTTTGCCCTTCAGTAATAAGCTGTGCTGCAAATAAGTTGTGTGCAATAAGTAGTGCTGCAAATCAGATAATTAGAGGTGACTGTGATCAGATTTCCACTGTAAATTAAGTATGTGACAGAATGAGAGTGCAAGTTTTACAAGGGCAAATTTGTACCCATAAAATGAAGTCAGATGTACTACAGTTTAGTGAGAGTTGGGTCCAAGGTTGAAAAGTTCAAACCCACAACCAAATGTCCACCAAGTTTGCAGTATTGCAATATTAAATTCTATCATTTTGATTTGAGCCCATTTCTAATTATATTACTGGGTTTCTGTAAACCAAATCATATGCAACATTTAAGCTGGGATGTTCAGGCTGGTTAGATTTAGAAAACAAACCCATGTTAGATGTCAGAACTAATTTTTGTACAGACAAAAGTATCACGCTCCATATGGTTCACATTTCTGAGCATAGAGTTTTTGCACTAGCTAGGCCAAACATAAGCCTGTGTGACATACATAATTGCATGGGCTGTAATTATTTCTATTTAAGTGAATATCTATGATACAGTGATTTCCCAGGTTTATTTGGCAGTGCAAAGACAGTCATAGAACATGTTATCAACTCCCTTCGAAAACAAAAGAACAAGTATTTCTTCCCAACACTTGCCCTTTGAGATTTCAGTCTGAGCCAGTACCACCATCACACAAATGACAAATTTGACAGTTTATATATCTGCTCCAGCAAACATCACATTGGTTGGCATTCTCACCCTGAGCTTCCTTCTGAAAACACACATTCCTGGTGGACTGAAAGCCCTTACATCCAAAGGTGATGCTTTTCATCAACGGATGCTGAAAATCAAAGAGGACTTTTGTTTAAAAAGACACCAACTTCTTGCATCAGAAAAAAAGAAGGATCTTAATCTTTCAGTAGATACAAACACAAGTGGAAGGCTTCAGGTATAAAAGAGGCAGTTGGACATGGAGTGGGTTCTCAGTCAACAAAAGTCCACAAATCTTTCAGGACAGTAAATATAAAGGTATGAAAGCTATCCCCTATGTGAGCTAATTACCAGTACAGCTAAATCCAACTGACTTGCACTCGTACTGCTATGACAATTTCTGAAATGGAGCTTTGGAGAAGAAAATAAGTAAAGGCTTTTGCAAATCTGAGTTTTAATTTTCAAATGTTCAGACAAAGAATAGTGTTTACCCAACTGATGGGGAATTGCAGTGGGCAAAACAACAAGAGTCACCACCCATCAACAGTGAATGAGTATGCTTTCTTTTAAACCAAATAATTATGTCTAGTAAAAATAAATTTGTAGAAAGCTTCCTACCTCTTTGTAGGACAGAGAAAAAGATGACCTTACTGGCCACATGACCTGTCAACAAAGACCATTCGAAAAAAGATGTATTCTGTCACTGCAGTGACAGAAGTGTTTAACTCAAAGACATATGAATAAAAAACCTGGCAGTAGTGGAGTGGCCCAATCCATTTGGTCAACACATAGACCATGATTACAAAATGTTTTGAGCAAAGTCTTCAACATCACAGGTGCAGAGTCAAGAACAAGGATAAAAACTATCTCCTCTAAAATTACACTTAAAATATTTTTAAACTAATTTATTCTAGTAATAATGGACTTGCATTCTAATATGGTACTGAGAGGTTAGCACGCTGCATTGTGATGTGTGGTGTCTCTTCTAGAGCTAAATTGACATTACAAGGTAAAAAGGGGATTTGAACTATAGGTAGAAAAGCATGAATGAAATTTCAAGAACAGGTTTTATCAGAAGGGAAAAAATCTCCAAGATTACATGACCATCAGTAAAGGAAAAACCCATTTTATTTTAATGGCTGGCTGAATGCACCCATTACAACACGGCACTAAGAGGAAAAACATGAAAACTCCAATGTAAAATATTAGTAGAAAATGGACTTTAGTATAGAAAATAAGGATGCTGGGGACGAAGGCTTGTATAAAATGATGAACAAATGAAAACCAGTGAGAAGGAATCCTTAAAAGAAAGAAGTGCTAGCAGAGAAGGGTTGTTATCATTAGTTTCTAATGACACAATTTTCAATTTTAATAATGAATATTGATGCTGTTTGTATAAATATCAAGATAATGTTGTAATCAATCATCATTGTTTTAACCAATAATACATTAAGAAGTCTTACATTAGTAATTCAGAAGGATGCAAAATAAAGAAGTTTCTAAGTTCATGGACTTGATCATATGTAAGAATTCAAAGAGACCTGATACAGAACACGGAAAGATTTTGGGAAACTGAAAGACATCCAGTGTTGTGTCACTATTGGAAAAAGTATAGCTAGCGAAATTTACTGGTCCCAGAAACTTAACTAAAGGAAGAAATTATATGTAGCTTCATGTTAGTTTTTGTACAGAATCTAACATTCTACTCTGAAAAACTCTAATGTAGCATTGGAGTTTTGGCCAAGCATGTTAATCAAAGTACATTCAGAGCATGAGTGAGGAAACAGCCAAGTGCCCGGTCCTTGCAGTGCTTTGAAGAGTGGTGTACTTATGGAAATATTTCTGTGGTTAAAATCTGGGGAGAGAAAAAAGTCTGTTAAAACGAAGTGAGGAGGCTGGCTGGCATGTTGAATGAGTGCCTTGAATCCATTGGAATTCTGGGTCCAGTGTGCAACACAGAGAATTCAAAGTGAGGTATGTAGCAAACCAGAAATGTGGGACACTGTTTTTCTTCAGGAGTTATTCTAAAAGGGGTACAGATGGCATGGTGAGCACACAACTCAATGGGCTTCCGTTTTGATTTCGTGGAAAAAAGTTAATCTAATTGTTGGGTGAATAAATAGAAGAGACATGAGGGCAACTGGGACCAGGTCTCTAGAGGACAAGACAGAGATATTGCACACAGCTTGTGCTCACTTTCTAAAAAGCATATTGAAAAATTGGAGACGGTGAGATAAAAAGCCACAAAACTTATTTGAGGCCTGAAGGAGCTGTTTTTCAGTGGAAGACTTACAGAGCTCCATCCATTTAGCTTATCAAAAAGAAAATTGAGAGGTGGTTTGATTACAGTACATAAGTGCCTTCACAGGAAGAAAATACAAGGTAGTAAAGGCCTCTTTAATCTAATACAGAAAGGAATAACAAGAACCAATGGCTAAAAGCCAGACAAATTCCAATTGGAAATAAGCCACAGTGAGAATGATTAACTGTTGGAACAAACTACCAAAGGAAATGGTGGATTATCCATCTCCTGATTGCTTCAAATCAAGGCTGGATGCTGTGATAGTTATAACCAAACACAAGGTAGATTTTACTCTAAACAAGAGGTGAAACCAGATGAACTAGTTTCTCATGCTCCATTCTCCCCTTAAATAATTCTCCTTTTTTTTTTTTTTGTAAATAAGTCTATTCACTGAATTTAAAAAATGTTTTTCCTAAAGTAACTTTTCTAACTGAAACTCACCATGAAAATCCTGTTGCTGCCCCAAAGTTAAAAAAAAAGCAAAACTGTCATAGTTGGCTCTGTCACAGGTGATCCTCCCCTCTTAATGCCTTGTTTTCATAATTGCTCAAATATCTTCCTTTATGAAAGACCTGCAGTTGCATGGAGAGAAACAAACCAGGATTTCAAAGATAAAGCACAGTAAAATAACAAAAATCATGAGTCAAGACAAGTTGGTGTCTGTAATTTAAAATATCCTTCCAAAGCTGTTAGGTTTTTTTAAGTGCGCCCTGGCACTGAGGATCAGCAGAATTGTCTAGAAGTAAGATTAGGCCTGGCATTTTCACTTCCTCCCTGAGGTATGGGAACGACTTTTCTTCTTCTTTCACTTTGTATTTCTCTTACATACTACCATGTCTGGACTATTTTTATTCCTTTTTAGAAATGCTTATCACATCGCCATGTATGCAGACACTCAGTGTTTTCTGCAAAGTGTACAGGCTATTTTGACTCCACTGTACCCCATCTGAGGGAGTGGGATGGAAACAAACAGCTCAGATCAATACACTCCCCCCTTCTCTTGTGTCCTTTGTCCCATGACACAGAGTCACACGTCCTGAAAGATCTATTCAGAGACTAACTAATTTTAAATTCCACAACATTTATCTGTTTTGAGTAGCTCTTTTGTTTGAGAGTACCTCCTTTGTTTGAAAGTACACCAAATGTTCAAACTACGGAGCAATCCATGCAATCCATGACTTCCTGTTCATCCCTGTTGCGCAAGAGACCACAAAAGTCAACCTATATCAGCAGGAAATGATGAGTTCTCTAAATCCAGTCTATCTGTACTTACTAGCCAATGCATCATAAAAAGTGTATTCTTTGTTTCCTCTTTACACCTCTTTGTTCAGCTCCTTTGAAACAGAGTTTGGAGAGGAAGAACCCCATAGCACTGATCCTACCCAACTGCACAAACACCATGCTCTTCCAATCTTCTTTAGACACATAATGGGAATTACTGCATGTCTGTGTTAAGGCCTGTGTTAAGTAAATATTGTGGTGCTCCAAGAACTCTTTTAGTGTGTACCTTTTTTCTATGGAAGAACATCACCTTGCCTGGATTAGTATAAGTTAAAACATTTTTAAAACTTTTCATAGGAAAGAAATGTATATAAACAGACATTCTCCTTAAATGGAGAAAGATTTAAAAAAAATGTACTGTAGATGTGTTTACCCTCACAGTCTTGCACTGGTTAGAGTAAATGCAAAAGTCTGTAAACAACATAAAGCAAAACAAAACAAAGACATGGCTCAGAAGCAAAGTTTTAACATGGTTTTATAGGAAAAAGATTTTATCTTACCACTCAAAGCATACCGTATATATGCAACAGAGTTTGAAGATGTCACCAGCAAAGCAGGCATTAGTTTGAAATACCAATGCACCACTTGTGCAGGGTATGCACCTACGAGGATCTAGCAAAAAGGAGTGGAGTAGAGAGTAGGGAAAGAAAGGCAAAGTTAATTGCCTGGTTACTATCCCTTTTTTTCTAAAACACAGTGAAAATTATGGACCTTTAACTCCAGGTATTGGTACATGAGCCAAAACTCTAATTCAGGAACTCTGGTCATTTGAGAGGCATCTCTTTGATCCAAGAAACAGTGATTTCACTGTAAAGCAAGACTGAATGTGATGGGAACAACCTTGCTTGTTCCAGTCAGGGGTATAAGCACGTTGCTTAGATTAAGAATGATCCAGATTTTCAGAATCTCCTTGCACAAGTCCAAAGCTAGATTTTCAAAGGGCTCCATGTCCCATTTAAATACTACAGGCTCAGCAATCATGACAGAACACAGGTCCCTCCCTGGCTGTTTAGTGGAACAGAGGCTGGAAGCACCAGCTAAATATGGGGTTTATTTTCCTGTACTGCTATAATACCTTAATATACAAGATGATTATTTTTAAAGTTTGGGTCCCACATCCATTTATAAGAACACTGCCAAAGGGATTAAAGTTATCATTTTTTAAAATAATGAAAGGTGAACTTCTTCCCTGTGTTTGCAATGGTTATGAAGATGGCTTAGGGAAACTGGACTAAGCTCTCTGTCTTCCCTAAAGATGAAGTGGTCCTTGTAGCACGGCTGTCAAAGCTTGCCCCCATGTGCAAATATCTCCCCCTTTTTCTTCCCTTCATAGCAGTAGGAATTAATCAAGACTTTTTGCGTGGGGCCAAGAGGAGGGGGAAGAAGGGAGTCTGTCATATGTCATTAGAATTGTGATTGTACATGTCACCAATGACACAGGTGGTTTGAAATTCTACGTATGATTTTACGAGAAAATGAAGTAATCAGCTATGAACGCATTTATACATAATCTTACTTTGACATTTATTTTTAATGAACCAGGGAAGTCTACTCTCTTCTTGAGGTCAACAAGAAAATAATTCTCACTGAAAGAGAACATTTTGGTTATTACACTGAATGAAATGAATTGTATAATAAACAACATACAGTGGGACAGATTCCATCTCCTCCCAGGGCTGAAAATTTAGTAGGCTGTGCCTTCCATTTTTCCATTACAGTTATGCATCAAGTGCATTCAATATAATGTCCTTCTCTTAGAATTACAGAATATACATAAGGGGAAAGTGTTGCTTATTACAAATTATTTTGACGGGTAATTCTTGTTGAGGTGAAAGCTTTAATTTCTATGAGAGTTCTAAAAATCAGGTGAGACTGGCAGCAGGTAATCAATCACAATTACATTTAATCACAAAATTCAAAAGTCACAGCAGTTTAAAGTATGCTTAAACACATACAGGTTATACCCTGAAAGGATTTCATTTTGCATAGTAAAAATAGGAGGGGAAAACAGGTTTATTTACTTTAAACAAGATAGCTTATTACAGTGATGAAAATTAAGAGTCTAGACAAGCAAGGAACCCTGATTCTAGTACCAGGTTTATTGTTAAATCTTCAGAGAAAGCAGGTAGTCTGAGAAATTTCCTGTTGTGTCAGAAAGGATGCACACAGACAGTCCACTGTAGACTTAGGAGTAAAACCAGAGCATTAGTGGACGCCTTATTTTGGCTAATAAAAATCAAACCACACAAAGTACATTTTGGCTTCACTTTTTTCCCACCCCAAGAGGAATTTTACTGTTTTACCCCATTACTCACCAGTATTGCAGGAAATCTATCTCAGTTTCATTCTCTCCCAAGGGACCTGCATACCACATTCCCTGCTCCTGCCTGGAATCCACACTATCCATGACTGGATTGAACATGCAAGGAGGGCAAGGCAGGGAGGAAGCTCACAGTTTGCTTGTTGAAGCTATCTTATCTGTAGAAATGAAGCAATCACTGCAGGAAGCCAGGTGAAGTGCTTTACACAGCAGAGCATCCTGCTTCCAGGCCCAGCACACTCCCTTCTCTCCTGCCCTTATTTAATGATAATGGAAGAATTGTATAACCAATTTTAATTAACTCTACTCCAGCCAAAACCAGAAAAGCTCTATGAAGAGCTTCTAGTGTGATGAGTAGGCACTAAAGATGGAGAACCTAATTAATTTCTGCTGCCTGCTTTGTTCACAGAGAAATTTGAACAAAAGCCCACTGGGTGAGCTGGATTTAAACATTGCCGTGAGTTTGAGATAAAAACGATTCCCTCTTCTGAAAGTCACCTGGGAGGTCAGAGAGATGGGTAGCAACGAATGTCTGGTTTTTGGACAAACTGAACTGACACCAACAGAGAAGACTGAGAAGAATAAATCCTCAAACCTTCACAGTTATGCCAATTTTCTGTAGAATCAGGCACTGTAGGGAGAGGCAGGGCCCAGAAAAGGTCTCCCATGTGAACTTGCCAAGGTAGTTGCTGGATCAGAGAAGATGGTACCAACCCCCTCAGTAAGCAACCTAAAAAACCAACAGTCTAAAGTTCATTTTGAGCTGAAAGTATGTAATGAATTCACATAGCTCCAAACTGAAGATCTGGACAATAAGCTCTGTAGTTGTCTGTGAATTTTTCTTCTCAAATGCAATACTTGAAATGAGACTCCCCTGAAAGATCCGTATGAAGGAAATGAAGAGAAATGAAAGTACAGAATATGGTTTTTTTCCTCCAAAGAATTCTCCATTCTGGTCTCAAAAATATAGAAGAAATCACTGACTTGCACACATTCAGGTTCTTTATTATTCTAAGGGAGAATTTTGACTGCAAGTACCCATGTCTCTGCATATAAGGTAGTTGAGATCCAGCAACTGGAATCTCAGTATGAATGACTATAGGAGCCACAAGCATTACTAGAAAATGACTTTTTTTTTGGTATATCCAGGATATGGGTAAAAATCTACCATCTGAGACTTTTTGTTTCCCTGAGCAACTTACCAGCTAAAGCAGTTTGCAATTATAAACATTTACAGACTCTTTACCAGGTCTCAGGACTCAGCTTCTGCACATGGCACCTTCTTTTTCAACTACATATTACATCCTGAGTAACAAAAAATGGTACTGCTTTTTAAAAACTGTGCATCCTATAGTCTGTGTGTCCTATGGTCTATTATGGTGGTAAAAACCACTGGTTTTACATTCAAAAGAGATCGTGTACTCTTAACACTATGAACTTATTTCTGTTACAAAATGGCCCAATCAAAAGCCCTTACCTAAGAAAATGTTCATTAACATATATGTTGCGACAAAATTCCTGGAATTTAGATGGACGGTTGGTGTGATAAAATGAATTCACATGATCATAAAGGGTTTTCATGTGAGCTTAATTTATCTTGAGTTTTCAGGCTAAATTTGATGTTTAAGATAGATTTCTGGAGTAGTGTTTCCAGAAACAAGTAAACTAGCTCTGCAAAAGAGTTGAGAGTTTATTTATAATTCAAATTCTTAAAACCAAAATTACTCTTGAGTCTTGAACATACTTTCTTTAAAGGGAATGACGATTGTAACAGGGTAGAAACTTCTCTGCACATTTTACCTAGTGAGATCCTATGGGTTAGTATTATACAGCAGGTCAGAGGAGATGATCACAATGACTTTTTTGGCCATAAAAGCCTACAAAGAGTGATAAGCACTGACCTAATGCTGCTTCTCCTACTGCTGTCAATAGTGGAGGACTGGGGCCAAGGAAAAATCTGTCTGAATTACTACTTCAGTAAAGAGTAATTTAAACAAAATTGAATTGAACCAAAGGTAATGCGTTAGATAAAACAGGTAATGTAAAAGAATCATGGTAATGAGAGAGGAGTATCAGTTGTTTGGGCTCATATCCAGAAGCAAGACAATCAACTTTGAAAGTCCATGCTCTTTGACCAGGCAAAGAGTCAACCTCACAACGAGTGCCTAAATGGCTAGAGACCGTAGGAGTGAGACACCTGGGCTCTGTGGCCTATCTAACTTTGTGTCACTTGAATTAGGTGTCCAAATGAAGAGTCCATTTGCCCCAGACTTCTGCAGTGGACAAAGAGAGCTCTATATTTCCACAGACAACTCAGATCTTATTTTTTCGGAATAACTGTTATGCAGTGTGAATCTCTCGATATGGTCATAGGTTAAGGGAACTAGCCCCCTTTCCCTGGTGCCTCAGTTAAGTGTGTACTTTCAGCTAGGATTAATCCAGAGTTAGTTGTCAAGGCATAATACACAGTACCCTGGAGAAGACTAAAACATGTCACTGCCCCTGCAGTTATTAAACACTAATCTTAAAAAAGAGTAGAATCTGTTCTTAGAAATAGCAACATGTTTTCTAGCTAATCAATGGTAGTAGCTGAACTGACACCTTCTAGATCACTGATAGAGTAGACAATACCTACACTTTAAGCTCCTGCAAATAATCTGAAGTAACATGGATTTAAAGTATTATGGTCTGAAACTATTCTCAGGAGGGTTTGGAAACCAACTCCTTTAAGTTTGTTTGAAAATCCTCCCTACCATTTTGTCAGTATTATTAAAAGTTTTTGTAAGTATCTCTATGACTTTTAAAAACCTGTAGAGGGGAGGTGCTGGCATACAGTGAATATAAAATGGCATAAACATGCAAGAGAACCAGTAGGTACAAGAAGATAAAAAGTTACTATTTGTATTCTAATTATTCTCATTCTGCAGCTGGATCTGCAGAACCTAAGACTGGGAAAGACACTGTTCCTAAATTTAATTTGGTCTTATTCTCTGCTACTTTTTTTTCTCAGCTTTCTACTCTCTGTAAATATATAGGTTTCATTAGGTTTCTAAATCAAGAGCTTATAGGGAATAAAGACTGAGTGCACTGTTTTTCAGCCGTCTACTTTCTTTTGCAGTATAGCAGTAACTGCCAGCAGAGTTCATAACACACCTCAGCTTTTCAACCCTTCAATTTATGTACTTACAAGCTGAGCATGGGATTTGGTAAGCCTGAGAATACATCTAACCTTCTCAACACATCTCAATTCAAGATTGTGCCACATTGAAAGACAACAGAATTCCTTAAAATTGAGCTACTTTTTACAACATGTAATGGCTGAAGATGAGTTCTTAATCTGTAGTTTTACAGAGTTGGAAGCCCCTCATGCTTGGTATTGTGTGCATGCAAAGTAAAAGAGAACCCAAAGAGCTTATAAACATCCACCCAAGTCAGACAAAGAAAGGATTGTTATCTCTGATGGCATACAAGTACATTGGCTGCCAACAGTATTTCTTTCTCAAATATAATCTCTAAGGAAAAGCTGAACAATGCCAGTGAGGAGGTAAAAAGAAGAATGTATCTTATTCTGAAGTTCATAATGAAGCACAGCTCACATCACTGACTGTTATGTAAATACTCCATGAAAAGTTGCAAAACTTGGACTTTGTCAGATGTTTAGTGTTCCTTACTTCTATATTGATAAGTATATTGTTGCAACAGCTTTAATTCAGGCAACAATTTGGTGCCACTTTGAAAACAGGGGCTTGAAGAAAAAAACCATACAAAGTATTTTTTTTTACCTTAATCAGTCTTCAGTTATGATTCGAGCTTGAAATAATTTTGTTCTTATTTTGTCAGAACTGGTGATACTATTTCTAGGTTAAAGCAAAGGCTGACCACAATAATGTGAGAAGATTCTCGTGCAAAATCCACAATGGTGGTACTGAGAAAGAAGAGAAACAGCCTCCTGCTTTAACTAGTGTTTGGATAGACTCCTAGACCATTATTAGAGAAGCTGTCCAGACTGGCTTATCATAAAGCAATAGCTACACTTTCAAGGGACAATATATCTTCTGAGCAGGTGGGGAGGGATGGGAAGGAACAGAATATATATATGTATACATTATTCTCTGTTTTAGAGCAGATGGTTTCACTATGCTCCAAAGTTTTACATTGAGGGTTAAGTTTGAGAAAGCAACAGAATTTCAAAGAAGTATCACATTTCAACTGAGTTCTGTATCAAAGCCATGCATAAAGCATCTCATGATTTTTATGATGCAACATAAATCATCTAAGTTCACTCATAACCACACTGAACACTATAGGATACAAGATTTGTATGGCTCAGGGATTTGTTACTTGTATATTACTGAAACACTTCTTTAAATGAATTTAGTATCTGTTTACTGTGTATATATTCTGAATTCCTTATTTGAAGATCTTTGGTTTCTCTTTTTCTCCTATCACTAGTATTTAACCATAAGTCGGGATATTTAAAGAACTCCCATGAAACAACTTTTGTTGCCACTTATTCTTGCATGATCCTGGTTTTTGATTAATAGATTTACACTGAAAACAGCTTTCTTATATGCTGTCTCTTTTTCCTTTGATCAGTGATTCTTGGTATTGAAAGGATGTGGAAGCCTAATCTAATTTTAGATCCAGAATTATGATTTTCTGTAGGTTTCTCATGAGACAAATTTCTCACTCTGCATTGAGAGGACTGTATTGGACATGACATACTTGTATACATAGAAATGGTTATGATATGGCAAAACTAAAAAAGAATTTAAAAAATAATGTTATAATGTTTCAACCAAGGACTTTAAAGCCAGCACAGTTTAATTAAATACTTTTTAGACTTCTGAATGGGAAATAATGCCATCTATCCATTCATTGCTAGGTAAACGCATTTCAGAATATTGATAATCTTTTAGTGAAAATATGCACTTCTGGTAAACGCTTTCATGATGTTTGTAAACTTTTCATCAAGCATCGTGTCCTTGTATAGATGGGTAATTGTATTATTGTTTATCACTTGCTAGCCAGGTGGAAACTGCAAATGAGGATCAAACTGTGGACGTAAGCTGAAGTAAAACAGTCACTTGAGAGGGCCTAAATAACACAAGGACAAGCTTAATCATAATAACAGAGGTGACAAAAATGTGGAGGGATGGACATTCCCACTGAGCAGATGCTTGTATACTACTAGTAAAAGAATAAGGGATATAAATGGGAGGATCAAAATGTTAGTAAAATGGAGCGTTATTTTTATTCTCATGAACAGCCTATAAATATGGAAGACTATAATTCAGGAAGATTAAAGTAAGGAAAAGCTATCTCTAATGTGGATGGGGAGAGTTGCTGAAAGTCTGTTGGCAATGACTACAAAGGAGAAGAATCATGTGCTGCTGGGACAGGGAATACAGCAGAGATCATTTTGTGAATATCAACCAGAGGAATCCAAGACTCTGACCTCAGTGGAAGGAGGGTATTTTAACTACCCATACTACTGTCAGGAAAGAAGTTAATGGATAAGATAATTTTTTTTTTTTTCAATTGATGATAATTTTGTTGATTCATAAAGAGAAAGTATTTGGAAGGGAAGATCTTTTAATGATGATTCTAAATTATGGGAAATGGTTGCATATATGAAGAAGAAAGGTAAAATAGGTAGGAGAGACTATGAAATGGTCTCTGTGATTATTGGAAAGTGAGGAACAGATACACATACAATAAAATTTAGGATTTTTAAGAGTGCCAGTTAAAAAACTTGGAAAGTTTAAAATGCAAGAATGCCAGTTAAAATACTTGGAGAGTTTATAAATTATATCAGTGCCAAGTATAAGAGTGGAAAGGAATGTCATAAAATACAAAAACCCACCACCTTGGATAAAACATAATTGATTTGAAATATAGGTAAAAAGCAAACTGGAAGGACAGATTACTAAAGAGTTTGATAGCATCAACAAAGGTCTGGAAGGACCAAAACAGAGAAAGCACAAACTAATGAGAATTTAAGGTACCGCATGACATTACTCACCCTGATGAAAAGGCAGGCTACCATGGACAAGAGTGGCCCCTCGCTCCCCAGGCCTGATTACATTCTTCTGTCACTTCTCTTGCATGAGGTCTGGGAATGGAGACACTTCAAGTGAGTCAGGTCAGCTCATGACCAGACACAAAAACTCTAATTCTCCAAATGTAAAAGTAAAAGGGAAGTTCTGTCAGATAAACAGTGTTCTGGCTTGCCACACAATTGCCAGATCTAAACCAGGAGGTACAGTTGGGACATGCAGATAGGGACAAGGGCCAGGTGCTGGAACTGGATTTTTTTGTAAAAGCTTACACTTGGATTGGATTAAATTAACATGAAATAAAACTTTAATTTTGACTTTTAAAATTGGCTATGTTTAAAAAAAATCATCCTTGGACACCCCACAAAGAGGTGGAAGTGCTCTCTGTGCAGACTGGGGACTATCCTGAGAACTTAATGATGCAAGATGGGCCTCCAAACTGTAGAGAGCTTCTGGGGTGCAAGGGGAGTAGATGACACAGGGAAGGAAGTGTTAAACATGGAATTACAGAGTATTGGGGCAAGGAATCAAGCAAAGTGCCAAAAAAGAACAGAAAAAAAAAAGGAAAATGAAAGATGAGGCAGTTCTTTATTAACAGAGGTAGAAATTTAGACGTGGCAGAATCAACAAACGTCATATCTCTGGACTGCAACAAATCTTTCAACTCTGACTCAAGTGATAAATTTTTTCATATAGACATAGAAGGTGAGTGCAAAGTTAATTTAGCAGTCTTAGGAAACCTCTATGAAAATGATGATTTCAAATACAAATATGATTTATTACTATTTAAGCTTTCATGAACATGTTTGAGTCATATAATAAGGAACTTGAAACTGTTAACCTAAGAGCAAAGGTAAAAAAATGTGACAAGCTAATTTAGACCTCCTTTCTATGAGTAAGATCCCTGTATGAAATGAACAGCAATGAATCTAATGCTTGAAAATGGAAGGATTAATCCATAAAATAATACCCCTCTTTTATGGATTTCTACCCTTTTGTTAAAGCAGAAGGAGAAAAAAAGCCAAGCCTGTACAACATTTCTAAAACAAAGTAATCATTTTAGTTCCTGGATATATTTATTAACTAAAAGTATAAATTAGAAAACAAACAAAGGTTAAATTCAAAGCTGCAGCCAGACCCAAGGTATTCTAAATGTGCCTGTTTAATATGCACTGCAGATTAATGGGTATAACACATTGATTCTAGCTGTACTTTTTAGAGGAGGCGGAGGAGGAGGCAAGAAACCGAGATAAAAAATACAGTCTTTGTTTCAAAAACAAAAATGAGATTGTAAAATTAAAAACATGAAAGTGGAAGAGAATCACTAATAACTATATTCTTTATCTTCCCAAAAAATCAACAAAACCTTGCTTCGCTGTATGTTCCAGTGTACTACAGGCAGGCATTATCCAGCCCCTTTCTGAATGTTGGCAGGAGAGTTTGCTTTCCCAACTCTGTGAAATTCTAAAATATAATGAAAATGCAGCTACCGTACTTTCTAAGCTCTTGGTAGATATTTTCACTTACTTTGTCATTTTCAAGGGGGGAAACAATGGTGGCATCTGTGCCCTGGTGCTAAGTGCTCATTTGCATGCAGAGGCAGAGAGATATCCGTTTATTATCAATTTTATGCATTACTTCATTTCATGGTGTTAAAACAATTACATTCAAAGGGTTCAGCAGTCCACAGCCAAGCTATTCAGGGCTCCAGCAGCATCATATAATAACGTTATTCAGGGAGAGACACATACATCATAGTTTACTGACTTAGAAGTAAAAAAGAGAGGGAGAGGGAGAGAGAGAAGCAACTCCTATAGAGCTGGATACAGAATTTGTAAAACATCAGAGATATAACAATAAGCAAGAAGCTCAGGGCAGATGGACATGAAATTTATTAGCTTCTGAATTATTTTCCAAGAAAGTTGAGAAAATTTTTTAGATGCTACAGTTCTACCAAATTCTCTGCCACTTTCTCAACCTATTTTTCTATAACACTCTTCATCATCCACACTGCAAAGCGTCACTTGAGCAAAAAAGCTGAGACTGTGCACATCCACTCGAAGATCTCAGAACACATACCTTGGAAGAGCAAACAAACGGTTGGGTGTGAAGAGACTTTTTGTGCTCCCTACGTGCAGTGGATTTGCAATCTGATTATCTGGTTACTACTGACAAGGCTCTGCCAAGCTTCCCATGAGGAATTTACATTTATCTATCAATTTACATTAGCTAAAACCACTGTCTATGCAAAGGATTTCAAGGTTTTAAAATGAGGACCTACCCTCCGACACCAGTCAACTCTCCAAAAGCCAGTGAAAACTGTGGCACAGCAGTGAACAAATTAAAAAAGCACATCCAGCTTCAGGGTTTTCCTTATTGAGTTTGGTGAGATGCTTCTTTCAGCAGAAAGCAGACTGATTGAACATTTACTGAAATTTTTAAAAATGCAAGAAAAAAATGAAATCAAAGAACTTTTAATAATACTTCACTGCCAGAGGAAGATAAAATCAGTGTTGTCCCTATAAAACAAAAAAGCAATTACCAACTTTTTGATTATAATTTCTATAATAATCTACCTTCAAGAAAGCAACTTCAGTGAATCACAAGAGAAGAAAAGCCTTTTTGAAGCATTTCAACATAGAAGACTCAAGAAATAAGAAACTGAAGTGTTTTTACCTGGGCTATCACAGATTTTCCATCACAGAAATTTCCCATCAGCGGATGCACACACAATGCTGTGATATGGTACGGGTCAACTCAAGCAAGAAATGCAAGTTCTAAAGAAAATAGCTTGGCAACTTGGAAAACCAGCTGCTCCCTGGTAATCACTGCAAGGGAAAACGAATTTTGTAGCAGTTCTCAAGTTATGAGCCTCTCTCAAAAGGATGGGGGAAAATATGATCTGTGCTGTTGCAACAGTGCTGACAGAAGCAAAGGACAGCTTGTGGTTGAGGTGGGGATAGGTCTAGTTGAAGGAGAAGTACCAAGTCTTTCAGGCTTTCTTTGTGGGAAGCATTCCATGTGCCAATGCCCCCAAGGAAAATCAGCAGGTGGCTCCTGGCAGATTTCCTCTGTTTCTGCTCTAAATGTCTCAACAGCCAGAATTTCTTTCTGAGATATCCATCTCTGCTCCTGCCATAGACAACTTTTATCATCAAAGTAATCAGGGTGGCAACAGCATGCAGCTGTGCCACATCTTCATCTAAAGGAAGGTAAATACTCAATGAATTGGCCCATGTTGATTCCTCATTAGGCTGCTAGCAATGTCTTGTCTAGCCAGTTAAAAGCTAGCATGGTTATCTTTACACTACTCGCAGTCACAACACTTACCTTAAGGGCAAAGAGATTGCCTAAGTACCAGTTTTATTAGGCTGTACAAATCAAGCAACTTCCAGAACTAAAAAAATTGGTCTAAGTTTTTCAGCAGCTGCTTCTTTATTTCACTCTGCAGGGCTCCTGAGCTCTGTGGCAGTGCCTCTATACCATGTACCATGCCTCAATTCAGGGATCTAGCATGACGTGGTGTGCCATAGGCATACTGCTGCTGCTTATGTTGGAAGACAGTCCCACATGCAACTGGTTCTTCAGTCAAACCCCTCCTCTTACAGAATCTGGACAATAACACAAATCACCACTATAATAATCAAAAATCACCATTACTTTGCTCCTCTTATCTTCATAGAATCACAGAATCATTAAGGTAGGAAAAGGCCTTTAAGATAATCCAGTCCAATCATTTACACAGTACAACTGTGTTCACCATTAAGCCATATCCCCCAGGGCCACATCCACATTGTTTTTGAACACTTGCAGGGATGGTGATTCCACTACGTCCCTGGAATGCCTATTACAATGAGTGACCACCCTTTCAGTGAACAAAATTTTCCTAATACTCAATCAAAATCACTCCTGGCACAATTTGAGGACATTTCCCCTCAACCTGAAATATGCAGTTTCCTTCACTAAATGGTTTATTCGTCAAGATCTTCAAAGAAAGGACTGTCCTTTCATTATCATGCCTTCATGGTTAAGTCCTGATAACTGACCATGGGTCTAAAGATAAAAGCATTAATCTAACAATAAAGGCTTTTAATTTAACTCATGGCCTTTGAAGTAAACCTTGTAACCATCTATAGAAAAGGAGAGAGAAAGATAACCAACAGGAAGAGGTCCTGGTATTTGGATGAAAAATGCAGAGATATGAGAAAGAAGAGCTCATTAAAATCTTAATATTAGACAGTGTTAACATTAATTTATAATTAATAATCGATTAATAAAGTTATACAATGAAATTAGACAATGGTTAGATGTGTGGAACTGTAAAGACACACAAAAAAGCCTATAGCCTGTCATGATAAGAAGGTCCAGCTTACTGGAAGGATGGAATTTGGCAGGCTTAGTTTTAACTTTTTCCCTGTATCTGACTACAAAATATTTTAAAGGCTATTATTATTATTATTATTGTTACTGCTGTTATTACCATTGTCACCTCTTTTTTAAAAAAGCACTTCCCCATGTTAAAGGTCAGCAATTTTAGAGTTCAGTTTTGTTTTTCCTTCTTAACAGAAAGCATATAGAAATTATTCAGTTTGCACTTGTTAATAACAATAAATTAACTTATTTTTGTTTATGATGCTCATGGAATAAAAAGCACACATTAAAAATACCTCTAGAAGTGATTGATTTTCATGAGCTTTCAATAGAAGCATCTTGATTTTATGATGCTCCATAGGTGTATTTGGACTGGTTTAATCTATCATAAGAGTTCAAGGAACATACAAAGACACTGACTGTATTCCCAGTCTGAAATATCCTGTCTCCACTGGTTATCAATGATGGATGTTCAGAAAGTCCAGGAAGAATGGTTTACAAAGAGTACTTCTGCAATAGCTGTCCACCCAACCCTATGCTACTTCATTCAGCAGACACTGACATGAAAAACTTTGGGACTCCAAAAGCTAGAGCAGCTAATTCTACTTCAATTCTAATTAGAATCTTCATGTTGTCTGCAATCTGTTAGAGATCTGTGAAAAATTAGCTAAGCATTTCATATGACTTTCTTGATGGGGAAAGTCCTGAAATAACCAGTGGGTACTCTTCTTGCTTGTTGATAGCTCTGGAATAAATGATGGTGATAGCTCTGGAATGAGTGATGCAATTTCAAACTGGAAACAACAGAAAAGTTCAGATGAAAGATACTTTCTAGGTGCTTTTGGTACCTCCTGCTCTCTTTTCCTCTAGTACTTAAACAACGACAATACTTTGGTAACATGCAAAATTTTATTACTACACACTACTTAGTGTCTATACATCACATTGAATCACAGAACAAATCACAGAATGGTTTTGATTGGAAGGATTTTTTAATAGTCATCTAGTCCACACCCTCTCCCATGGAAGGGACATCTTTCACTGGATCAGGTTATTCAAAGTTTCATCCAGTCTCACCTTGAACACCTCCAGGGATAAGGCATCCACTTCTCTGAGCAACCTCTTCCAGTGTCTCACCATCCTCATCATGAATGATTTGTTATTTATAGCCAATCTAAACCAACCCTCTTTCAGTGTAGATTTCTACATCTAGAAGCAAATTAAGCATGGCATTTGTACTGTTAAATTAAAACAAAAACTAGATTAAAAATTTTAGATAAAAGTTCAGATCTATAAATTGTTGTGAGATGCTAAACATATATAAAGAGATTTACATAAGAAATACTGGACACACTCAGTGTTGGAATAAGTTACTAAAACTCCACTAATATCTAAGAGACTATACTAGGATTTGCCAAAAAATATTTTTGGCTCTGTGAATTCAAGCAATACAAGAAAAAGGGAGTAATTGGAAGAAGAGAATTTCAATATAAATTATATAAATATGTGAAACTATCCCCCTGAATTAATTTTTAAAAAAAAATGTAAATCAGTGAACCATATATAATGGAAGTAAAAAATAATCTTCTACTTGCCAGAATGTTGATGGAACAGTGAAAATACTGGTTCAAAATGTATGTCATCAGTGTTAGGTGTCAAAAAACCCCATGATCAACAGTTCATATTCCAATGTGATTATTTCATTGCTAACCTGGAACAATGCTAACTCCTACAGTTCCTGCTGTCTCAAAATGTTAGCCCAGGGTGGGTAGGACAGGCATTTAATAAGTGGCAGCTCAAAGTTCAGTCTGCTTGAAAAAGTAGAACAGATTCTAACATGCACATGGGTGTGAAAAAATTTACTGGGGAGATAGTAAGAAAAAAGAGGTTGTCTAAAGGAGATGACAAAGTTTGAGTAATACGGATCATCTGCAGCTTGCATTCTGATCTTTGGTAGCTATAGGCACACAGCAAGTCCTTAGTCACTGTCTGGACTAGGCTCATACACAGCAAAGACACATTGCTCATTAATGAACCACAGTTCATGAGTACAAATAATAAATACGTAACAGAGGTAGCAAATACACAGCTAACTGGCACAGTAGAGACTGGCTTTACACACTGTTTTGATTTTTTTCCTGTTTTGGATTTGGATGTTGCCCTCTGGTTTGTCATACGAGCTAAATAATCTTGACATTTGGGTGCTAATATATTTAGGAGAAATGTCAAGATTAATTTTCATCTTTTAAAATAGCCCTAAAGTCACAGCATACACCTTTCTGGGGCTGTTAACAGGGAATCCGTTTTCAGACAGGCCTGCAACTGGAACACTTTCATGCATAAAGGTGTTCAGGGCAGGCAGTTGGCAGGCTGTTAAATCACCCCCTGCTCATTCCTAGAAGTGGCATGATAAAATGAGCCACATGCTTATGACTTTAATGTGCTTGGTGCTCAAAACCAAGATGATTTCAGGACCAAACAGCATCCTCACTAGCAGTTGGCTGAGACATCAAGAACAAGAAGAAGAATTTCTAAGACCTTATTGGTGAACATATGGCAAACTCTGATTTCCTTCCTAAATCAGATGATATTACTAGACTGGGTCATTATGCACACATTGTAATCTATCGTTAAGCCCAACAAAGTAATATTTAGCTAGTGTTTTAATTGTACTACTGGGATTTATCTCTGCTTTTTGAAGAAAAAAAAGTCCAGGAAGGAAGAAAGAGTGTTGAGCTTTCAATTTTAATAAGAGGAGATTGCCAGTTTTGACAAATGACTCTAACAGCTTATTCAGATAATGTTTGCTTATATACATATTTGCACATATTTTCGGTGTTATTTAGGAGATAGGAAATGTTTAAATTATTCATTTTCTTCTATCTCTTCCCTGAAAAGCACATTTCTCCTCCCTTCATATGCTTTCAAAGTGCAAGTTGGCATCATATGTTTCAAATAATCTTCCAGTTTGTTCTTCAAAGCCTGCAGCCAGGCCTTCACTACCTGCGTTTCTAAATGACCATGAGGACAGTGTAATGCATGTGCATGTGCTATAGAATTGATGACATACAGGAAGGAAATTAACCTCTTGGCCTGGAAATCAAGCACTCCCTCACAATGCCAATCCATATGGCTACAATCAATTAAAACAAAGATGAATTCTTCTCATCTGGGCTGCTGAGCGATCATGCAGCAACAGATACAGGGTGGTAGAAACCAGGACTTCTAGGTTTTTGTGTTCTGCTTATTTCTTGGTGTATTTTTTTCTTTACCAATACTTCACACAGGGTTTCTGCAAACATGGGTACTGTTTATCCAGGGTATGGGACAGCAGGAAAAGGTGTGCAATTCAACTGTGGGCCAGTCAGTCCACACCTGTCAAACACACTCATTTTGCAGTGTGTTAAGCAAAACTGTTTAGAGAAATCCCATATCTGTCTCCAACAGCTGGAGATAAAGAACCCTGTTTTCTTTTCTGTCAGGGTTAATAAAACAAGCAACTTATTAAATAGCATTTTGGCAAACACAATGGATAATGAATCCTATTCTATAGTTAAAGACTTTTAACAATTAAAAAGATTTATGAGCCAAGTGCTGCGACACACGGGTGCCGGAGGAGAGAACCTGCTCCTGCACAGCCACATGTGGAGTGGGCACAGTGCACACCCAGGTGGGATGGGCACCTTGAGAGGAGCCAGAAGAGTAAACCTGCAGATCCGGCCCCTCAGGACAGAAAGATGGATACCCCAGGAGCCCGGCCCTCTGATGGGGCTGCAACAGCCGGGTATGTCAGATACCACAGCCCCCCAGCCCATTGTTCCCCATCAGCTACAGTACATGTCCAGTGTCTGGTTTGTCAATCACCGGATTCAATGGCTGTTTGCCTGGGAAGCTGCTGACAGGGGGCTAGGGGGGCTTGCCAGAGCTTAATTACCGTACCTCATTAAAGGGCTTCTCATTCATATTCAGTAAGGAATCATTCGAGCAGACAGATATGTCTTTGTTAGATGAACTGAAAAACATACTTTTAAAAAAATCCCTACCACTTACGTATTTACATTTGTTTGGTTAAAGAACTCTTTTCATTCCGCTTAAGAGAGAAGGAGAGAGAGAGTAAAAAGGGCGGGGGGGAAGTAAAAAGCACAGGAAAGAAATAAAGTGAAAGGAAAATTTACTAGAAAGAGTTTTCATTTGTAACGTGACAGGCTTTTTTGAGGAAAAAATAGATTTCATTACACAGAGTGAAATTCTACTTTAATTTCTACTCAGCTCACAATGATACATGGATGTGTGCATGGGGGAGGTAGGGGAGAGGGAGGGAAATCTTCACTGAATGAGGGCTGGAGGGGTTAAAATTGTCTATTTTTCTCCTGGAAAGGCTTGGTAAAAAAAGTCACTTCCATCTTTCCTTGAAGTAAAAGTTCAGGAAAATTTTGCACCCAACTTTTTGGTTTTTTGTTCAGGATTTTTGTGCTGTTAAAATAAAAACTCACAAAGTTAGAGCCTTAACCTGCACAGTTTAGTACAGCCACTCTGCCACTGTGTTCCCACTGCTGAGGATATGTGTTGTAGTCTTATTCTCAAGGGTGATATTCTTTCACCAAAGAGAACATCAGCTGGCATTCACTGGCAAGCCTAGCAACAACCCTACCCTTCTGTGAACAAATGGCCTAAAGAGAGAGGAAGGAAGGAAGGAAGGAAGGAAGGAAGGAAGGAAGGAAGGAAGG
>NW_024581137.1:326949-369409 GCF_017639235.1 Corvus kubaryi | reverse complement strand
AGGAAGGAAGGAAGGAAGGAAGGAAGGAAGGAAGGAAGGAAGGAAGGGAAGGAAGGAAGGGAAGGAAGGAAGGAAAGGTTTGTAAAATCATTATTTTTAGGATGTATTTTCATTTGAATGCAGGTCCAAATCACAACGACTAAAACAGTGATCCAAACCTCAGCTACTGAGCATGAAGACACTTCAGGCTTCCAAAGTGACATAGTGGTGTTTTCTTCTTTTCTGATTACTAGTGATATTGAGCTATTGCTTCTGAGAGGGCATGGTAAGCCTTTAGTCTGAGACACCTTGGTGCTAAGAGGATTCCTCTTACAATATTTGTTTAAAGAAATCCACAAAACTGTATATGTACTGTTGATATATCAAGAAGAATGACACTGTGAAAAACTATTTGATCTGATGTAGGAGTGAGTCTTTAGTGCTGTTTATATGTGACTGATCTGGGGTTAGAAGAATAAAAATGCCAATGAAAATAAGAAAGATGATATACGCTCTCTTGTCCCAGGCTGCTCAACTGCACAAAGCCAAGGTTTCCAGTCCCTGCAGTTTAGTCTGACTTTTTTTTGCCTTTCAGGCTGTACTTTTGGAAATGCAGCAAGACATGAAGAGAGAACTGTGAAGAGACCTTGTGTGGTTAATATAGTTTCCCCTTATTTCTTTCTCATAAATGGTTTTAGAAGAAATTAAAAAGGACATTCGCCTAAAGGCAGACACAAGGCACAGGAAATTTAATCCTGCACGGCTAAAGTTTGGCCAAATTATAAGCATCTGATAACAGGGTCTTTTATATATAATGCAAAGGATTTGGCAACTTCAGCTGTCAGCAGAGGAATACAGAAGTTGGGCACATCATATTTATTGCTGGTTTATGACAGGGAGCAGCCAATCAAACCACAGGATTTTCACAATGTATATTGACAGCTAACAACAGCCCAGCTCATTAGAGCCCCTCTGCCAGAAGAGTGCATCAATCCCATAATTGAGAAATAAGTGCATCACTCCAAGTCAGTAGTCCCTACACTCTGTTGAGCTGAAGCAATTCCATCTCAGTATAATAAGGCATGAAGCCTAACATCATGTACACTAATAAAAAATACTATCTTTTTATAATGTGATCAAATTTGAGTTCCTGTTGGGGCAATAACCTGGAGTTTCCTGATATCTCTGCATTTAAAACCTCAATTATAGCTCTATATTCTGCACAGTTTTGCCTTGAATACATAACAGATGTTTATATTGAGATGAATGCTTTGTGGACCCAGAACTGTCATCAGACTGCTCATAATCACATTTTCACCTATGCATATGGTGTACACCTGTGGCTTGTTGGAATTGTACTCAATTGCAGTGTGGGAGGTTTAAAGACATCACCAGATTTTTACTCTTTTGTAATATTTTTAATTTACATTACTTTTTAAAGCTTTTTTCATGTTTAGTACAAAAAGTATAAATTCAGGAACAAGCAAGGTTCTTTTAAAGCTGCACATGTCTCTGTTTTGCACAGAAAATTACATATTTAGGTTAGTAATATAATATATAATAAAATATAATTTCAACATAGGCAAGATTTGAGTGTTCTAAGGAAATGTCATGGGACAGTAATAGATTTCTCTGCTAAACATACACAGAAGAATGCTAAGAAAACCAGCCTAGAATATAAAGTAGAGGTGTATCTATACATGTAGGGTTTGATGTTTATCTATTTTTGTAGAGCAGATACATCTTGAAATACAGTGCCAGGAAAACATCAGGATCTATTTCTTCCTTCCTTCCCATTTACAAATACCTCTACTCTTCTGTGAAAGGGCTGTGGTGGTGTATTTCTACAGTGGTTTCCATACACCAAAACCACCTAACATTAGAATAGCAAAGGACAGGAGTTAAGACTGCTGTAGCCCATTAGCTCTGCCCTCATGAATATGGAACACAAGATGCTTTTGCTAACTGGATCTTTATCAGTGCAGAATTTGGTATGAAACACAAGGTAACTGCTGGGATGTGTGTTTACCTGTGAAGACCATTCTCACACAGAAAAAGCTTGGCTTAACCCAACACCGAATGAAGCTGATGAGACGCCTTCCTATGAAGTCAATGGATCAGCAACAAATGGGTTGCACAAACCAAGCATTTTTAAATCTGTGAAACTGAAGATAAGAACAATTAGAGTAGTTTCTCTGGTTTGCCATCCCAGTAGATAGATCCTACTTTGAATTAATAAAAAAAACAAAGAAGAATCCAAGCTAGCCAATATTATCTGGCCCTTTTACAAAAACTGAATATAAAATTATTTACAGTCAAAAATGTGTGGGAAGTTCTTTAAAATATTCTACACTCTAGGGTTGTAGTATCAAAATTCTAAGTCCATACAATGAAAAAGCACTTGGAAAACTTGAACAATAAGGATCATTCTTTTTCTTTATCATATCCTCAATTGCAGCTTCCTACAGGACAATTATACATGGAATAAAATCAACAGTGAAATCATAGGTAAGAGACATATGCTATAAAATTAATATTAGCCTTAGTAAGTCTGCATGCCTTTCCTGCAATGGGATTTTCATGTGTGTGCAAGCAAGATGTAGGCTTCTCTGAACTGCATGAAATCCATTTCTGGAAGTCAAATGGGTTCAAGTGTACTCTAAAAGTTTAAATGACTGTGCTGTGTGGCTTATTTGTCAAAATCAGCTAGCAATTTGCTTTCTGTGCTCCTAGGCTTCTTTTGTGTGCAGACAGTTGTGGTAAGGAAAAAAAAAGACAACCTATAATCCCAAGCCCCCAACAATCTACATTTATAAAACTCATCTCTTTAAAAAGGAAATATAGCAATGATGCCTTAATAGCAGAGTTTTATATAAATTCTTATATGGAAGAGAAAAATTTGCCTATCCCTAGAGGCATAACAAAACTTGATATGCTTAGTTTTTTTCCTGATGGTGCTTATCTCCTTAGTATTTAAATTGCAACTTGCTAGCCATTACTCATGCTGTTTGCCATCTTTTGCTGTTTTTCATATACAGTCAAATTAACTTTTTTTTCTGTACTATAAGAAACACAGAAATTAAATAAATTGTTATAAAATCTTCTATCACTTACAAGGGTGAACTTTGGACTTAACCATGTAAGCACAGGACTTATGACAGACAATAAGAGATTCCAACCATCCACTCCTACCATAAACAAAGATAAAAATCTGTTAGCTGGGATCCAGTTTTAAACTCAGGAGAAATGTGAGGACAGTTGCATACAGCAGTTTTAGCATTCAGTGGCAGCTGCTCTTTGAGCTACTGACAGTAGCACAGTCTTATAAGCAAAATGGTTTTATGAATAAATTAGCCCAGTAATGAGCAGTATCTTATGACATGTTCTGAGAGTTTTGGTATAGTATATTACATAAGTGAAGAAGTAATGATGGAAAAGTGTTTGAAAAGTACTGGGGAGGACCTTGAAATGATAACCATTTAGTATTTCAATAACAAAAGCAGAAAAAGAAACAACCTTCACCACCTATTAAGCATGACATTTTGCAGGGGTTGCTAAATGAACACTGTGTATGAACGAATACCAAAGGGAGGTCTTCTGATTCTGAAGCTACTGGTCATTTTGCTTTGTGAATTCCCCAGTTAATTATTTCCTCAATGGTTAATGGTCTCCTTCTGATTGGCAACTCCTGTAACTTGGGAAACGTGAGCAGACACTGCCTGCAGTCAGGCTCCAGAACTGTTAACTCAGGATGAATATGTGGATAGCCTCGGATTTTGAGCAGAGATTTATTACTTGATTTTCCAGTGGCTTGTTAGGTGCATGTCTGCATTTAGACACACAACTTTCCCTTTGCTTCAAACATCAGTATTTTCTGCTATGCATCTCTAGTAAGTATTGCCTGCATCAAAAGCAAGCAGCTTCTTGAAGGCACTATGGCTACACAGAGTGTAACCATTGCTCCTGTAAGTAACTCACTTTTGCAGCAAAAAGTTGTCTCCAAAAAGTCATGGCAAAGTAGCCTTATTTAAGTTCAGTAAAATACTGACTTCTTAGTATTTAGTTCTTTAGTTCATTAACTAAATTCTTCTGAGGCCACTGATGCTTGAAAAGCACTATGTTAAATGGGCTTAGTAGCGGATATTGTTACAGAATGTGTGCTGTAAGGGTTACATCTAATCTAACAAAGCTATGTTCAGAGAGTCTTAAAAGAGTGATGACAAGAGTAAATAATTGCTATTATCAATCTAGACAAACATTTTTAAATGTGAGATGCAGAATTGTTTTAACAAGTCCATCCTCCGAAAGACCTAAATATCCTAAAATATATAAAGAGATGGAAGTAAGAACTGTTTATTATCTGTCATATTATTTTCTTTTTAAGGTGATTATTTTACTTTTATTATCTAAGAGGCTAATGTTATATTTTTGTGTGATAATCACATATGTTGCAGAAATACAGCACTACACGCACATATATAATAACTTGAAATCAAAACCACATTGCATCTAAAGTGCCAAGAGGATTTGAACTTTTGTTGCAGTTCATTACCATTAAGTACCTATCCAACAGGAAAACTAATGCTGTTAGTTAGACTTGAAGTTTCAGGTGTCCCTGCTAGTCACTTTGGGACAACCTTTTCCCAGATTTCTGAGCACAAGTCTAAACTGGGTGAGGAGTGGCTGGAGAGCAGCGCTGCAGAAGGGGTCTGGGGCTGGCAGGAGGCTCAACAGGAATCAGCCGTGTGTGCCCAGGCAGCCTAGGGGGCAAACCGTGCCCTGGAATGCATCAAACACAGCTTCACCAGCCACTCCAAAGAGGGGGTTATCCTGCTGTATTTGGTGTTTGCGTGGCCTCACCCTGAGTGTTGTGTGTGCTTCTGGGCTGCACAATTTCAAAAGGATGTGAAGGTCCCTGAATGCATCCAGAGGAAGGCACCGAAGCTGTGGAAGGGGCTGGCAGGGTGTCCTGTGAGGAGCAGCTCAGGACACTGGGGTGTTCTTGTTTGGAGAGAAGGTGGCTGAGGGGCAACCTCACTGGTGTCTACAATTTTCTGAAGGGAGGAAGGGGAAAAGGTCCCTCTTTTCCGTGGGACCCAGTGCCAGGTCATGTGGGAATGGCTCAAAGCTGTGCCCCTCAGAAGAGGTTCAGACTTGGTAAGAGGAAGCATTTCTTTACCCAGTGGGTGTTCAAACCCTGGAACAGGCTCCTGAGAGAGGTGGTCACTGTCCTGAGCTGGTCAGTGTTGAAGAGGCTTTTGGACAGCATGCTTAATGGTATGCTTTAACTATTGTTCAGCCCTGTCAGGCAGTTGGACTCAATGACCACTGTAGGCCCCTTCCAACTCAATTATTCCATTCTATTTGATATTATTTGATTTGATTCTTCTTGCTCCCTCCTCCTTTCCCTACCACTACTTGCTGAGGAAATCCTCGATGACATTTCTTCCCAGTCCTGTGCTGGAGAAAGGACAGAATGGGCAATTTTGTCAGCCTGGGCATTGGCTCTGTCACTTTGTGGGAAGGAGACATGTACCTTCTGATGGGGGTGAGAGCTATGAATCATCTTGAGATCCCTTGTCCACTTAAACACATTTGCAAAAACCACAAGATTACTGTGAGTTTTTTAAGACTCTTCTGTGTTTATTCAGTTTAGCTGGGCTTCCACAGGATGGCAAACTCCCTCATCTCTGACACTAGGAGATAAAAGATCTTGGCTCAAAGATCAAGCCCTCAGCCTGGAGCAGAAGGTGCTCCAGAACTAAATGGCTGCAAAACTTTCTGAGATAAACAATACTTGTTAATTTCCCTGGGGCATTCAGTCTGTGCCTCAGTGATGCTGTAGTTGTGCCCTTCTCTGACTCTCTTCGCTGGATGGGCCTGGGGCCTGCACTGCAGACAGCTTCTCTCCTGGATAGAGCCCTCAGACATGGGTGATAATTTTTCATGCAGAACATAGCAGAACTAGTCTAGTCTAGTCTGTTCCCTACCTCACCCTGAGTCAAATAACTCAAAAATTGGATTGTTATTTGTTTTTTCATCTCCAAAAACACCTTCAAGGATACTTCACAAAGAGGTTACAAGCAGAAACAGGATTTTAAAAATTTTATATAATTTTATTTATTTTATGTTATTCTTCTGAATCTGTTTCAGGGCCAGGGCTCACAAGCATTAGCACAATACACACATGTAGCCAGGAGCAGGCTCATGCATTCTTCTGTTTGAAGAAAGCACTTCAGCTTGAAAAAACATCCCTTGCAGTCTGGCAAGGAATATCCACAGAGCCCCAGAGAGTAGCAGAAGGAACACAGGCCAAGCAGTCCCTGTTTCCTGAAGAGTGAGAACTTGCAGAATGACAGTCAGTACTGACTGCACACAGAAGAAAAATAAAAGGTGTGTGTATGGTACCATGGAATATTTTCCAAAGTAGGACACATATCTATGACAAGAACTTTTTGCCTTCCAAAAGTTTTTCCACTGTGCTTCTTGGACAGTGGTGCATGAAATGCACTCTCATGCGTGCCCTGTGCTTGTATTGCACACAGGGAAAATCAAAAGTGGCAGCTCTCAATGGGGCAAGCAAGTGATGCCTTGTTGGGACTACCTAGAAACAGAGGCTAGACAAAATTAAGAGAATAAAAAGCAGTTATATTTATTGAAGGGTCTTCAGGTACATTAGGGCAGATGAAGCCCACCCAGGGGCTACACCCATAAATGGACAACAGGGTCACATGTTTCCATACTTTTGTAAGTTTGGTCCATTTGCATATCAGGGATTAATCCTCCAATTACAGCTTCAGGAAATGAAGTCATTTACTCCAAGTTTGCTCCCCCCCAACTCACTTTTGTTTGCATTGCTTGGGGCCTGAGACAGTAAGGTGTCCTTGAGTTTCAGGCCTAGAGGGGAATTGTTTTGTCTGACCAAAATGGGAGAACAGTATCTAACACTATATATGGAGTTTAGAGTTATACACTAAAGAATTGCAGAATTACAAATATAGGAAAAATATAAAAGCTAAAATCCTAAGGCATCACATGGAGCCCTTCCAAGCACAGGCTGTTTTCTGCAAGCAAGAATGCCTGTGGAAATGGAGCCAGGGGAAGAGCAGAGCTCACTCCTCCAAGCTTGTAATGCACAAGATGGAGACAGATAGAGATGGGGTATTAATGGTGCCTCAGAGGTGCCTGAGAGGAGTAACATCAGCTTAGTCTGTCTTGGACACGGAATACCTGGCCAAAAAAAGAGGGAAAGAAGTGTGCACACAGGTAACAGGTAACACAACTTCTCAGGATCAGATAGATAAGATTCTAACGCACTGAGCTGAGAAAAGGCTTGGCAGTGCTTCACTGTCATCAGTCCTCACAATCTCTAGTTGCAAAGCCCAGATCCTGCAGGAAGACTGTGACTCTCAGATGAAAAACACAAACACACAGACAGTGGCTTTTCAAGGAACTGGGAGTCAAGCTTAAAATAGATGAGGTAGGATTTAGCAACAATGTAACTCCTGTCGAGAGAAATTTTACATAATGTATGACTTCAAAAGCGGCACTGCATGTTAACCCCTCTTGATCCCTTCCTGTTATTTTATTTACTCAGACGACTTTAAAGATCTGGACCTAAATCCACAGGCTGGGGATAGCGATAGGCATCTGCTCTGTGGGATCAGCTTGATAGAAAATCACATACAAGGATGTGTGACTACAAATCCTCTTCCCCATCCAAGAAAAAAACTTGGGAAAAACAACAGCATGCTGGATTCACATCTACCTATGTAAAATAAGTCACTGATTAAGTACCACTTGCCCATTCATTACATGTGGGGTTCTGTTTCAGAAAAGATGTCGCGGCAGGATTTGATCTCTTTGGAGGCTACGTGTTCAACTTCAGTACAGATTAACACATCTTTGCATCATGTACTTTTAGCATCAGAAACTATTCATTTCTGCAAGTCTTCTTATTTCATACTCCTTCATTTACTTGAACATCAAGAGAAATAGACATAACCTAGAACTGGAGACTAACACAATTTTTAGAGGGTTTCTAAGTCCTTGTTCTCAGGAATTATAATTTTGATTTTTCCAGGAAAACAACAAAGCTGCTGGAACACTTCAGGACAACCAGACTGGTTTTTTTGTGATGACCACTGGTTAATGCTGAAGTAGATATGCTTTAAATGACAGCATTTTTGCCTAGGGTCTCATGAGGGGAAAAGTACAAGCAGTCTCATCAGCAGTGTTCCACTACAGGAGAAGACAACCAAAAAGGTACCAAGAAGAATTAAAAATTCAAGTGCACTTTCCTTAGTACTTCTCTATTGCAAATATTTTTCTTTGGGTACAGAGCTGCTTTTAACCTTTCACCTGCTAGATAAAAACCAGGAAACTTGCTGTACTACATTTTTGCCTGTAAATCAGGAAGGATCTTTGCTTACCTTAATACTATCCCTTCAGAGTCTGCTTTATGAAAGAAAGTGAAATAAATCTCTGCTTGCCCTTACCTTATGTAAATTTACAATTCACTTCTAATGTTTCCTGCATTTCATGATTGCTGATACTCCACTTACAGAAGGAATCTTTCTAAGAAACCCAAAAGTATTTTATTTATCTAAGACTACGATATCTTATTTGGACATACCTATAGTTAGGGCTTGGACTGGTTTCTTCTGCTTCAGCTGTAGCCACCTAAGATCTTCTCTGTAAATACTGTATGATAAACAACATCCCAGCCACAGCCTTATTAATATCTACCTGTTTTTGTATCACTGCTGTAATGCAACTTTGAAGTTATCACTCTTGTTTTTTTATAGCAGAGGAAAACCCTAAAAGCAAAGTAAAGAGGGGAAAATGGATGTAACAGTAGGTTCATTTTTCCTATAATGAAATGATGTATTACATCAAATATACTTTTGGAGTTATAGTGGTATCTTGGAGAAAAAAGACTGTGCTGGCTTTGCCTGGGATAGAGTTAATTTTCTCCACAGTGGCTGGTATGGGGCTGTGTTTTAGATTTGTGCTGAGCACTAGGTTGATATTTTAGAGATGTTTTGTTATTGCTGAGCAGGACTTGCACAGAGCCAAGGCCTTTTCTGCTTTCCATACTGCCATGCTGACAAGGAATGTGGGGGGTGCTTGGAAGGCTGGGAGGAGACACAGCCAGGACAGGTGACCCCAGCTGACCTGAGGGATATTCCAGACCACAGGACATCATGCTCAGGGTATAAAGTGTGGGGAAGAAGGAGGAAGGGGGGGACATTTGGAGTGATGGCGTTTGTATTTCCAAATAATCATTACATGTGATTCAGCCCTGCCCTCCTGGGGATGGCTGAACACCTGCCTGCCCATGCAAAGCAGTGAATTAATGCGTTGGTTTGCTTTGCTTTTGTGTGTGGCTTTTGCTTTTCCTATTAAACTGTCTTCATCTCAACCAACAAATTTTCCATCTTTTACCCTTCCAATTCATTTCCCAGTCCTGCTGGTGGGGGAGTGAGTGAGTGGCTGCATGGGGCTTGGTGCTGGCTGGGTCTAAAGCACTACAGTATATGAATAGTCTATCTTTTCTTTTTCCCTAGCTAATTAATTAAGAATTTGTGCTACCCTCAAAACAATTCTCTCTGAAATACTTTCTCACATGAAGGGAAGGAAGAGATATCCTACTAAAATAGGTTGGCTTTCAAAGTCTGAATGTCAAACTCAAAAAAATATCTTCTTTCAAGGGTCTCAGGTCAAAACATTGTTAGCACTTTTGTTCAGTGAGTAACTTCAATTTATGTCAATGATGCAGTAAAAAATGTAAAAACTTTTTTTGACAATCTGAGAAATGAATTAATCAGTAATAAAATTAATCATTATTTGATGCTTTTCCAAATACATGGTTATTCTGACATGACGGAGACACTCCTGTAGGTTTCCCCAGAGTTCATCCTTTGAGGAGCAGGCTGCCATTCTGACTTATGCCAAATATCATCTTACTTTTCTTTTAATTTTTTTTTTTTTAAATTCTGCTATGGAGTCACAGGGTACTGTCAGGTATATTTTCAGTGTGAAGAAAGTTATCATACTGTCACTTTGGAGATATGACAATGTTGTTACAAAATATTGCAGGATTTTGAGAGATCTACTTATAAAAATTTTTATTTTACAGATTAAAATCTACTTGAAGAGGCCCAGACATGCATTCCATGTCATGGGTCAGACAGACCCATCACATCATCAGTCAGAAATAGCCTATGTAGTACACAGAAAACTATATCAATATTGCCTATCTTCTTGGTAACACTTTCAGCACTGAGCAGGTTTTTTATTGTGAGCACTGCTTTTGGTGTTATCACATTCAGTCTTGAGGTTTTTTGTGATACAAAAAGTGTAGATGCACAGGAAGCTCCTCTCAGCCAAGGGACACCTATCTGGCAAGCATACTGCAACTTTTACTTTTCCTGAATGTTTTTATGTGCCATAAAGATTTCTTTAAAATATACAAAAATGTGTCTCGGCTTGCTAGGTAATTTTGCACCCTCTTCTGGCCAAGACCTTCCCTTTTTAGGCATAAATCATCTAAGATAGGTGGATTGACCATGAAATTACTCAGCATTGAAACTAACTGTTCACACAGAAAAGTGTGTTGTCTGTAGGCCAACTCCTCCTTACTAGAGAAATACCTAGATCCCAAACCATTCAGGTCCTGGGGGTCAGCAATGTTCTCACCTGCTGTATTCAAATACTCCATATCGACACCTAAGAAAGGAAAAAGGAGTATGTTGAAATAAACACATTCTCATGAAACTGTCTTCTTCTACATCTCCCAGCAGACCTCTTATCACCAAGATAAAAGTCTTTGCTTTTCTTAAAGTGAGAGATGAGGCCCTTCCAAACTATGTAAGTTTCTATCTGCTTTTTAATCACCACCTATATGTCTTCAGCATGCATAGTAAAAGGGAAAGTGTCATTTAAGATGGTCAGAAAAACCCCTGCTGTTGTTCTGTAACTCGTGCAAATATTTGAAAACACCAGTATCTCTACCCATATTTCTCCTTGAGTCCTATACACACTGTATAATTATGAAAGTAACTTTAACTCTGGTGGCACAACTGCATAAGCAAGGTCTGTAGTCACGCACTACCTTGAGCAAAAAATCTTAGTTTGAAAACAGCTTAGTTTGACTATTAGCCCTTAAACACCAACTTCAGTGGGATCTAAAACACCCGATGCTCAGCTGTGGATTTCACGACACTGCACTCATTTGAAGTTCTGGTGAATCTTTTTAAATACAGGTATTTTTTTTTCCTTTTTGAAAGGCCACTGATAACTTTACATTGATGTCAGCTGAGACACCTCCAATTTTTGCTCCCAGCTCATTATCTGCAACAGTTTTTAAAAGATGCTCAATAAATACAGGTCAATTGAGTGCCAATGATGGTCATTCTTTTTTTTTTTTTACTTGAACAAAAAAATACTTTGTTAATTTTGTTTTGGTTTTTGTTTTGATAGCTTGTGCATGGCCTAGGTCGACATTTGGCATGTCCCAAACACATCTTAAACCTATTCTAGCTTTGACATTCCTATTTCAATGCTGATTTGTATTTACTAGATGGCTCATGCTCTTAGCTGGTTTTCTGCTGCATATGGATGACTTAAAATTAGAAACCAAGCAGAACCTTGGAATCTCCTTATCTAATAGCCTACAAATACAGAAAAACCCTTTGGAAGTATTTGTGGAAATTGCACCTCTGTTTCTTGGGCAATCAAGGAGGCATTATTTGCTCTGCTGATTTTGCAGTTGAATTTAACACTGAAAAAGAAGAATTCACATGGCAAGTGCACAAGACACAGTTTAAGTAGAAAACGCACTCAGAATCCAGACAAGCTCTGTTGGACAAGTATTTGAAAAAATCCATTGGTCATGGATAAAATATTGGTAAAATTTCTTGAAAGCAAAGCTAGATAATTTTTCTAGCCATTTTCCCCATTTTTCCAAAGGCATAAAATGTAGTAGACACTAAACAGAAGTTTTGGCCACCAGTCAAACCTTTATAGTAAATTATTTCTTCATTGTTTCCTATTCCTTTTCTAGACTGCAGGCTTTAAAATTAGGAGTCAACCCTAAAAACCTGAACTGAGTTTCCATCATATATTCCTGCTGGCCAATGGCCTAAGGTGTTACCAGCCGGATTAAAACTCGCAGCATCTGGCCTTAATCAGTGGCATCAAATCTGTTGCTTTTTTCTTCTTGAAAAATTCTTAATCTTTGATTAACAGCAATCTTCTCATGGAAGTGGTGAAGGAGGATTCAAGATTTAACAAACTATGGATACCTGGTTTGGAAACAAACATAGTACAGTCCTGGATTTTCAAATAGGGAGCTTTGTAGATTAAACTATGAGGACCTCTAGTCCTCTGATTTGTTATTATCAGATAGAATTTGTTACCAAAGCATGCTTTTAAAGAGAGAGGTTTCTGTAATATTTATACCTTTTACATGACTGTATATTTATATGGGGAAATCTATCATAAAATCTGTACTCTTCTTCTAAAAGATCTTGATTTTCTTTCCTATTATCAGAAGAAATGTGTGGCCAACACCACTCCAAACTCCTGGCTAGCCTGTATTTTAGGCAGACTGTAGTTTACTGTTGAGTCACTGGGGGTTCTTACAAAGAGTAGACTGACTGGAACTACAGCACCCAGAAGTTACAGATGCTTTCCAAAGCCCCAATAATCTTTATACAACAACTGTTTTTCTGCTATTTTGGATGATGGCGGCAGGGGCTAGAGGCTTGCACGGGATCAAAATGCCGTCATTTTCACAACAGTAAATTTCACTGGTTCCAAGCTTGCTGTAGTTCCCTTTTTATTGCAAATACATCAAATTGTCCCTGATATATCTAGCATGTCAAGGCTGAAAAAGGTTCACACTTCAGATGCTGACTTGCAGGGGGTGTTTAGAGTTGGGGGGGAAGTTGACATAAGGTACAAGCAGCCTTTCACATGCACTTAAAACATGCCATTTTTATGATCTTTTGGGCTTTTTTAATTTTTTTTTTTTTTTAGCAGACAATGGGGGAGAGTATATGTGTCAAGAAAGGTGGCTGTGTGCCTCCTCTCACACAAGATCCAAGGATTTCAGAGGACCTGGACACCTCTCCCTGCATCTTTTTCTGTCATTTCTAATAAGCAGACTCTGTTGCCAGATAAATAAACTTGTAGTCAATGACTAAATTTTCACTACTGTTACTAGTATTTTTAAATCCAAATTTGATTTTTCTGACATTTTTTTTCTGAGAGAAAACTGTAGAGTCAAGTCTGATAGCAACTTTGACATGTTTTTGTCAAGTTCAACTTTCTCTGCGCATGGTATATAGAAGAATGTTCTGTAATTTCAATCATTGCATATAAAAAATGGCATCTTTACCCATTTAATGTACAGAACTTTCATTCAGTCTTCTTGATTTATCAACCTGACTGTAGGTTTGGTTCAGAAAAAAATATCAAGCAAAAAAAAGTTAAAGTTATAAGAATATAATGACTTGATTATATGAACTTCTCTTTATCCATTAATTTGTGCTCTGAAGCACCTGTGTTTTCTGTTTCTTACAGAATACAGATAAAGACTGTGCAATTGAATTTATCTGATAAATTCACCCTCCCTCTTTGTCACACCTAAATAACAACATGTACATTTGAGCACACAGTGAAAACTAAACTGATGGCAGTGACTCACAGAAAGAAGTCCCTGGCAAAGAGTCATGATAAAATTGGCAGTAAGATATGGAAAGCTATTCTTTGTTTTACTGTAATTCTTTTTCTGAGCTTCCTATAAAATCTGATTTATGTCTGTCAAAAGATATTGAGAAACCAACTCCACCAATAGCAATAAAAAGTCACCAGCCTGAAGCAGCTTTGACATAAAGCCAGGTGTAATTTCCATACCTAGTTTTTAAGGGTGGTCACATCTTGAATTACAGAATCACAGACTATTCTGAGGTGGAATGGACCTCCAAGGATCATGAGACCAACTTCTGGCCCTGCACAGGATGCCCAGGAGTCACACCATGTGCCTGAGAGCACAGTCTGAACACTTCTTGAACTCTGTCAGGCTTGGTGCTTCTCTGTGGAGCCTGTCCCAGTGCCCAACCACCTTCTGGGTGAAGAACCTTTTCCTAATCTCCAACCTAAATGTCCCCTGACACAACTTCAGGCCATTCCCTCGGGTCCTGTCACTGGGCACCACGGAGAAGAGGGCAGGCCCTGCCCTTGCTCTTCCCCTCACAAGGAAGTTGTAACTGCAATGAGGTCTCCCTTCAGTCTCCTCCAGGCTGAACAGAACAAGTGACCTCAGCTGCTCCTCACACGGCTTCCCCTCAAGGCCCTTCATCATCCTCATGACCCTCCTCTGGATACTTTCTAACAATTTAATATCCTTTTTCTATTGTGGCACCCAAAACTGCCCCCAACACTCATGGTGAGGCCGCCCCAGAGCAGAGCAGAGCAGGACAATCCCCTCCCTTGCCCAGCTGGTGATGCTGTGCCTGATGCACCCCAGGATATGGTTGGCCCTCCTGGCTGCCAGGGCACTGCTGGCTCAGATTCAATTTGCCATCGACCAGGACACTCAGGACCCTTTCCACGGCACTGCTTTCCAGCATCTCATTCCCTGGTCTGTATGTACAGCTGTTGTAACCGCTGGACTCTGCCTAGCAGGCTGCAGCTCCCTGAGAGCACAGCGGGGTTTCCTAGGGCCATGCGATCGGTCGCATCCCGGAGTCCATTTCGGACAGCCCCTCGATCTGGCTCCGGCAGCCAGCAGCGTTACAACGCAGTGGATGGCAAAGAAGGCAGAGAAGGGTCTCTCATAAGGGTTTGAAATGACTTTAATCACATCTTGTCCCCACAATGTTCAGAGGTAGAGAGACTGCGCTCTGAGTGCGGGGTGGTTTTGTCAGGGGCCCAGGGGCGGTCCCTGGGCGGGGTTGGGGTACAGGAGCAAATAGGAAGAAACCGAGGGAGTGGCCAAGGCTAGGGAGGGAATAAGGGGAACATACAGAATCACGGGGTTAACAGGCCGCCCCATACAGCCAGGATTGTTCCATCCCTGGTGCAGCGTTCAGCACTTCGTTGGACTTCATACAGCTGGTGATTGCCCATCTCTCTAATTTGTTGAGGTCTCTCTTTAGGGCGTTCCTCTGAGAGAGTCAACGGCTCCTCCCAGTTTTGCATCATCTGTGAAATTGCACAGTATCCCTTCCAGTCCTGCATCCAAGTAATTCATGAAGATGTTGAAGAGCACAAGGCTGAGGATGGAGCCCTGTGGAACCCTCTAGTGACAGGTTGCCAGCCTGATGTCACCCCATTCACTGTAACCCTTTTAAGACCTTCAAGGAAAAATATGACTCTTACACTTTCTGAAATGAATATATATTTTTTTCACACTGCATCTCTTTTATCTCCAAAATGAAGATTTATGGTATGGGCAAAGCAGTGAACAAAATATAGTAATTTTAATGGAAAGACTGTCTATTAAACACAGAAGACATGATCACAACCTTCCCCCCCAACCCCCTTATTAATCTATTAATTAACTGTATTCTTCTCCAGAAGGCAATGTCCCTAAAGAGGAGGAGATATTTATGAGAGGTCCAGCTGACAACATTAGCAGGTGAATCAGTTAATCATATGTTCTGGGTTAAACAGCATTACTGTTATATAGATGCTAGATCTCTGTTCTGGGGCACATATGCTGAAGAGAAGGAAAAGACAGCACCCCAGAGAAGAATGAAAGGTACCATTATTATAACTTGTATGACAGCACGATCTCGTTGATTATTCTCAGTATCTTATTTCAGTTTCTGTTTTAATTTCATTTACTAAAAATGGCAGCATATTTTCTGGGTTGACTGTCACTTACAGGATTTAGTAATAGACACAGAGTAATACATAATTACTTTTGACTTCTTGCTATCTATAAATCTGAAGTTCATGGAATCAAATTTTTAGTGTCTTTTCCTTCTCCTCTACTGTCACTTCTCACGCATTACCAGCCAGCTGCTTTAAAGCTTGGGAGGTCAGATTTCCTATTTTACCTAGGCCCTTGATGAAAGTAATCTGAATGGAATAAAGAAGTGAAGACATTTCTAAGCAGAACAGGGGGTTTAGGGAGGAAAGCAAAAATACAATGTTGGCTTAATATACAGGATAGATTCCAAGACTTTACAGCTAAAAGTAATCATGAGATGATCCTGTATGACTTTATATCTCAGGGCAGTAAATTTCACTCTATGTCCCTATATTAACTTTAGAACTCCCTCTTGCTTAAAACCAACATTCTAAAATGACAACAAGTAGGGGAATCCCACCTCTGCTGGTATTCACCTTCAGTGGGCAAACATCCTGTAGAATCATAGTATCATTAAGGTTGGAAAAGACCTCTAAGATCAAGTCCAGACATTAATGCAGCACTACCAAGTCTCCAGGCACTTCACTAACTTTCTTGCCCTCCTTTGGACATGTTAATTTTTACAGGCGTTATTTCATATTCAAATTCACTGGTCTCATCTTCCAGCCATTGGACGATGGTACACACATTTCTGCTAGGTTACCGAGCCCCTTAATGCCTGCCATTCATGAATTCAGTAACATATAAAAATTGTAAAAGTAGGCTATTAACAACAAGGACCTAAGAGTTAACTAATCAAGCTCCATTTTAGGATCTTTATAGATCTAACTTCATGCTTGGTTTAAGATAGAATCCCACAAAATCTATAAAATTAAACTTGAACAACAGAAAACCTGCCTAGTTTCAGGTCACACCATAAACTCCTTACTCAGTCCAGGTCACAGTTTCTCATGTAAGCCCAACATCAGGTGAAGAGTAATTTCTCTCATTTGTAAAACGACACTAAAACTAGGGTTCCCCATGTTTTCAGAGTTATCATCAAGTAACACTGCACGAGCATATTCTGCTCTTGCATCATTGTCAAAATAAAAGGACAGGACAGTCTATGTATTAACTTTGTGGGTTTAATTTTTTTAATTTCTGAAATGATACACAATGAATGCTCTGAGTCAGAGATTTGAGTATATCCTTATATATCTCACAAAAAATAGATTCCACACAATTACCACTGTATTAAGTGCAGTAATGTGTGTTTGAAAAGTGCATATTTACAGAGAAGGAATTAGTATTTATCTGGAAGAGTCAAAAGAGAAAAATCCAGGTTTTCCACTGATAGTTCCATCTTTTCATCATTTGACTCTTATTAATGCATGCCATACTTTTTATTCAAATTTGTCTTTTTAATTAGCTTCCATCCATTAACTTTTTTGTCATGAATTTCTTCAAAACAGTTAAAGAACTGTGGGTTTTGGCTTTTTTCTCCTTCTTCCTCTTATACCCTGGAATCAAATCACCTCTCAACTTCAATTTTGATGAGTGGACCCAATTATTAAGTGTAAGATATATTATTTTAATATCAACAAACCTTTCATATTTCAAGTTAACCTCAGAGTAACTGGTCTTTGGTGATTTTTCACTAATACTACACTGATACTTTACCACAGCATTTGTCTCCAACATGTTTTCTTAAGGCAATCACCACAATGTGTCTAATTCCATCTACTCTGTTGCAACTGCAATATGCACATTAAATTATAGTGGGGGAAATGATATAAGACATTTTGAAAATTATATGAATGCAAAAATAGTCTACATGGTTTAAAAAACCCCTAAGTTGAATATTTATAATTATTTTACTCAGACTGCTCAGTTGCAGCAGTCTTTCAGGTGGCAGTGGTTATTTTCTCACTGGCCACAGAATGATGTGAATAGAAGGTAAATACGTATTGCTGGGATAGCACATGCCCACTTTATGTACAGAAATCTCTCTTCTATGTGGGTGGAATACAACAGCTCCTATCTTTACTGAAAAATCAATTTCTGTATAATGGCTACAGAACTCAGGATCCTGCTTGTGTACATGATGAGTAACCGAGCTACAGAATGACAGAGCCATGAGGAACTTACTAGAGAAAATTCTACCTTTAGTTAGACACCAGAGGAAGGAAAATATATTTGAGGCTTTGAAAAGGGCTTTACTGGTGAGAACTTGATAAGAGCTCAGATGTGGCATGAGGTCAAGACACATTTCTTCATAGTGACTCTATATTTGACCTTCTTGACACCCAATCAGTCATATGTTTTCCAAAGCTACTTCCATGTAATGGAAGCATCCGTAATGTTTCTAATTCAGTTTTGTGTCTGAAAATCATTCAGTAAGGACTCAAATGGAGTCAAAACCAACAGAAATATAACTAGAGTATTTTTCCACATGTTATGTTTCTGTTCTCCTACAACAGCATTGCCATCAGCTATGTTAGAATGACCACACAATGCAATGCAGTGTTGTATTTGGTCTTCTGCAAAAAGCTTCTGAGAAAAACAAACAGAAAAACCCAACCAAAAACCTGAGCAGGTTGAACACACAGAAAACAAGAGAACAAAGGTCTTCACAGCAGTAAGTATCCTTAGTTATCACTAATTTGCCTGGTAAGCACTGTTCAACATAAACTCAAAAATCAGCCATCAGCAAAATAAATACTGAAATTCATCAGTGGACCCACAATCCTTCATCCCAGTTTCCCGTCAGAGGCCTACTGCATTTACCTAAATTAAGTCAATTAAGTTACCCTGGATTTCTGCATGTTTTCAAAAGATCAGTAAGACCAGTTGCCATGTAGGATCACAAGGCTGTAAATAACAAAGAGAGTTTCAGAATATTAACCATTGCCAGGACACAAAATGTTGGCTTGAAATATGGATAACCGTATACTACCTGTTCTAATACCATATATATTTATCCACATAAGCAGTGTTAGTTGATTAAATACGTTCATTCTATTAGAAAAAAAGACTATTGAGAAAGTAGAAAATTAGGTGTTTTGTCAGTTCTAGTTCTCTGATTTTATTCTTAACATTCTCAGGCCGATATAATAGATTTATATCTTTATATGATAGTTTGACAAAAGAGAAAATCAGGTAGTAGCTCAGGACCATATAGGACTACGCTTTACATAACTCAACCAACTTTTCCTTCCTATTAAACTGTTGTGCTCTTTTACCTCTTCTAGCTCTAGAGGAGACCATGAACACAAATATTACTGTCCTGACAAGATTTTGTGCTTGTAGTTAAGAGATTGGAAAAGAACAGAGAAACAGGACACAGTTTGCTGAATCTCAGACCCTCTCAAACCTCATTCACCGTTTCTAAGGAAATGGCACTGAACCATTCCTGCTGTGCTGCTCCCCCCAGAAAACATATAATAAATAACATTTGATTACCCAAAACATATTTGGGGTCTAATAGTTATGTAGCAGAGGAGGTCCATCTATCACACAGTAGTTAAGACTCAGCATTACTTGGCATTATCACCTGTCGTCCATTTAATGGGATGCTGTCCACACAAAAACTAAAACTGAAAAAAGCCCCACCCCACCATCGCTGAAAATGTTGGGTGTAACACATTCAGATTATAACATAAGATTATTAACATACCTGATGTATTTTAGATGTTTGAGACATATGTTTCTGCTTTACTACTTCTTTTGGACTCCAAATTGATAAATTCACATTTAAAAACTTGCCCTGGTGAAGTCCTCAGCTAAGATTGGAAAATTTTATTTAATTAAACTAGGATGGATAGCTTTACTATTGCATTTTGGTTTGTTTCACCATCAGATTTTCATGAACAACACAACAAAATAAACAAATAAATAAATAACTCATTTTGCCTGATTTTTTTCTATTTTGATCAAATTTGTGATTAATTTTTTCCCAGCTAATAAGTTAGAGAAATATTTATGGAATTGTTGCTGTTTATTCCTGCTCGTGTGGAATCCTCTTGACAAATCACACTAAACCTGGGACTACAGGTTTAAAAGCAGGATTCCTTTAACACACAAATTGGTCTAATAAAATTCAGTGTAACTCCTGGTTACAGTAAATGTCTTCAGGGATACCTTGTTTTAAGAGTTAACATCAGCTATTTATCCCTTTAATAAATGTACTGACCTTTTCCCAATTTCTAAGAAGAAGCAGGCCTGAAGTTTCAAAGTTATTTTAAGAATAAACAGTTAGGTAACCTCTGCAACAGCAGATCTTCACTTTGAAATGTCACAGCAATGGCTAGGTGCAGGCAGAGAGCACCCAGAAAAAGAGAACTGTTCTGTGAGTTTTACTGCCATCTGAAGTCTTTGCTTGGATGACCTGAGGCATAAACTGAGATTCTTTTCTCTCTCTCATTCTCTTTCTTCCTTTCTTTCCATTTAAATAGGATTCTAGAAAGCAGGACTTCTGGGCCTCAGTGAAACTCAATTCATTTCATGAAGGGAAAAAGTTATCAATTAGTTGAATTTATTTAATTTTATTTCTGCAGAGAACCTGGTGAGTTCTATGCAAGCAGAAAAATATAGAGGGAACAGTGTTCAGCTTCAAAGAGCATGGAGTTTGGGAGGGTGAAACACAGTTTACTGTATGGAACCTTTTTTTTTTTTAATTTGCCTTGATGGAAGTTGACAGCTCAGCCTGTATTTCAGCTCTGTCCACAGGCAGTGAAATGTGTGAGAAACCAATACTCTGAAAATTCTCATATGCATATGAAAAATCATGGTATGAAAAGGGGCCAAGGGATTAGGACAAGATAAATTTATACTAAGCTTTACACATTCCATTGACAAATTTGCTGTTTTTGCGTTGTTGCCTCCGACCTCCTGGTTACCGAGGGGATGACATTAAACTGGGAGAAAATGGCTTATTATGTGTGATAAATTCAAACAAAGATGACGCACTTTACCCACCAAGTATATCTAAGAAATTGTGAGGAAATGTCAAGCATTTCAAAAGAAAGCTGCCGTAAATTCTGATGCCGGAGACTTTAACGAATTTCTGCCAGAGTAGAAAGGTCTCTTTGTTTGGACTCAGCTGACACTCAGCGTGTGGAATATTATGAGCTCGGGGGTCACATAAAAGCTACAGGAGAAAGAAAGAAAACTGTGGATGTGACAAAACTCAGGCACTAGAGGGCTAAGATCTGGCACGAAGACTTTGCACTGACTCAGTGCAGACAGTACATGGGAATCAGCACTCACACACCAAAAAAAAAAAGGTTAAAACCACAAACATCCGTACCCTTCTGTTCACTCTCTCTCATTCCCACTGCCCCCATTCAGTATGTTCACATGGTATTTGGGCACGACTTGATTTGTGTCAATTTTATTTTTCCTTGTGTTATGGTAAAGTTTTAGAAGAGAGAAAAGATTTAGGTAAAAGGGCGGGGGGATCCAGACCCCAGAAAACCTCCTGTCCTGCTGATGTTGCATAATTGATGAACAAATGATCACACGTTGTGTCCCTGATTCAGGTCAGGAGGTGGCAGGAGGAGGAAGTGCTGTCAAATGTTTGAAAGAAAAAGGAGGTAGAGGAGTAGCAATGAGACCCCCTGCCACTGTGGCAAATTAGCTATTTCACAGCGATGTTTACACTATATAGTGCTTTTCACATGCTGACCTCTTGGGTACAGGCAAGATGGAAAGGGCAAAAATGACAAAAAATGATAAGCTAATGCAGTGAAGAAGAGCGAGGGAAACTAATTTGGAGCTCCTGTGCTCTCTTCCTCCTTCCATACGCACTACTGGGTGTCATGGAGGAGAGCGGGTGGCAGCCGCCTCACACACAAAAACACCTCAGCAATGGCCCTTGTGTGTGGCTTTGGAGGGGGTTTTGGTAACATTACCTTCAAGCAGGGGACCAGCATGGCAAAACACACTTAATTTGAAATGTTTACAGACTGTGCAGCTAAAAAAATCAATAAGTAACTGACAATTCATTATGGAGAGAGGTTGTTTTAAATTTACAACTTTGTTTTAAATCTCAAATATCCTCCTTGTTATTTATTTATTTCAAGAAAACAAAAATCAAAATCCAAAAAGAAAGAAAAAGACAGAAAAAAGAGAGAGAAGAGGAAAGGGAAAAATAATCCCAGAAGCAACAACCGCGCACCACTTCTGCCCCCTGGATATACCTCAGTTAGTTCCAAAAATGTGCCTGCAAGAAAAAGCCACCTCTGTTTGGAGGTGACATAATTTTTTCCAGTCTCTCTGACTATGAGTATTCATTACACCCTGAAAAGGTGGTGTACATACTGTGTATAACAGCAGTTTCCAACTCTTTTCAGGATTTAGCCTTATCAACAAAATAAATAACAAACAGAATAATGCAAATTGCAGCTGTAGCATTGTCATCTGTAAGATCTTTTGAGATGGTCTCTCTGTTCCAGCCCATGGATCCCTCTGCCTGGAGAGCTGCATCTGCTCATTCACTATCCACAATGTGTCAATAGCAATCAGGCAATAGCTTAACCTGGACATCTACCACCTGTCAAAAGAGTGGATCAATGGGATAGACTGTAGCCCTGTGCCACCCATGTGTCTTATCCAGCTCTGAATCCTACAGTACAAAGCCTCTCTAAAAATTTAACTAGCTTGAATATTGCCCTGGAAAGATATTTTTAGTTTTTTTCATTACAATGGTATATCTAATGTAAGGGCATTCAAGCACAATTAGGCTCTGCAAATTAGGCATGACTGCATCCTTTATTACAAAGAGGTGTATATTCTAGTATTCATGCCTGACACTTTGAGTCCGTGGCTAGTCCTAAAATGGGCATGTGAAAAGGGTAAAAAATGATGGGCCTGGATCATCCCATCTCCTCCAAAAACAAGGGCAGTCAGGGATGCCTTCTCCAGCTGGCAAACATTGATGACAATGGGAGCCTTAGCCCACGACTGAAGTGTTTTGATAATCTCACCTGTAATGAATGACTGGAAAGTTGCCCGAAGTAATGAAAATATGTTCATAATTTTATTTTTCTTTGTTATCACCTAGCATTTTGTTTCATAAACTTACTATATTAAAAGCATTAATAAAATAATGAAGAGCCACCATAATGTTTACTTTGGCACAAGGTCAAATATAACCCTTCCTTTACTTGGGGAAAATGCATTGGCTTTGCACATTGCACATTTTATGTGTGATGGTTTAGCAAAACACAGTTTGAATGTTGGGATAAAAATCTAAGTATCTTTTCCACTTGAACTGACCAATCTTCCAGCTTCATTTGACAGAAACAGAGTCTTGTTCATTTACTAGTTTATTACATTGGTAAACAAAGCTCTTCATCCCCTGCTAAAGAACACTTTATATAAAAGATCACATTCTGTTTGCCAACCTCTCTTTAGGCACTTAAATATTATTTTTAATTCTCCTGTTCAATCCTTCTCCAACAACTGCAAGAGCTGAAACATCTGTCATTTCTCAATCCAGCAATCCCTAAAGAGTCTTGTACTAAAATAAAGGAACACAAAAGCTTATTTTTCAGTGTGTTTGGCAAGATGTGATCACAATGTTTTTCACAAGTCAAAAACCTTGACATTCCTTCAAAAAAAATCTCTGTTAAGTCACAAATTGCACTGCTCCATGGAGCAGGTTGATACATAAGATACATAAGAATGTTTCCCTACCTATCTTTACATAGATACGCATATGCTTATAGAAGGGATCACCAACAACTTACCTGTCTAAAGCCTGTAGCTTGGTTTTCCTAAAACCGGCATTTATTTATTTGACTTTTGGTGATTAATGATTAATAAAGTAGTGACAAGGTCCAAAAATCAAAGTTTTGGTCTCCATTTAACTCCAGATTTTCACCATTAAAAATACTGCAGCTTGATAATAATCTGGGCTAGGTGATGAGGAGGATGTACTGCTATCTTGTCTGTCCTAAATACATGGAAGAGCAAAAGTCAGTAGTTTATCCCTCCTGATACCAGTTGCTGTACCTTGGGATGGTACTGACAGGAGAAAGAAAAACAACATTTGTATGTGGTTAAGAGCACTCAGAACCAAAACAGCAGGGAGATCATTACAGAGGATAGAGCTGGAATGGCAGTGAGAAGAAAATGAGGACAAAATACTCCTGCAATTTGCCAGTAAGAAAGACAAGTGGCTTAAATTAATGACTTGGGATCTCTTATTTTATATATAGTGTTACAGATATATTGTTTACATTTAATTTTTTTACGTTACTGTGACAACTCTGCAAAGGATCAGTGTTGTGCTCTGCATGACTGCACCAGAAACTAAAATCATAACTGTATTCGTACTTTCCTTTTCCTTCCCTTTCCCAACAGCCTTACATTAAAAAAGCAAACAAGGAGACAAGAAAGGTGCTGTTTGCCTCATCCTTGCTCTGGTCTCAGCCATAATCTCCACCTCTCCCTTGTCAGCAAGTCGTTACAACATCCTCCCTGACAGATCCCCTCCGGTTGGATCTGCCCCCTGATCTACTTTTGCTTTTCCATCCTAATGCTTGTTTAGATCCAGAAGCTGGGCACTTGAGGGCACAGGAGAGGCAAGCTCTGTCCTCATTTCTGCTGCCCAGACCTATTCTCAGACACAGGAATCAAAGTAGCCTTTAAGACTCTAGTTTTATTTATACAATCCTGTAGTAATTTTCTTCATCTGTTCTAGAAAAAAGTTCCAGCTTGGGAAACACATAATTACAGACAAAGAGTTTTGGTGCTGAAAATATCAAATACTCCTTAGTGATCAGCAATGCTACCAGGGCTACCTATAACATTTTAGGATTATTTGGAATTACAGAACTGTGATTTTCTTTTTTTTTTGCTGATTAAAAAAGAACATTTTGCCCTGAATTTTTTAGCTAATATTTTCCATGTCAACTTTTTCTAATTTAGATATCATTCTCAAGTTCCTTATGGGTAGTGAAATATTCAATACAAGCTGATGGGAAGTGATATTCTCATTATTAAATGGAAGCACATCTACAAAAGGGGACCCAGCTTCTAAAAAAAGGACTTGCTGTAAACTTTGTGCATAGTGGAATTACCCATATAGCCTCCAAAGTATTGGAGGCAATGTTGGTGTTTGCAAATAAATTATAAGAAAGCCTCAGTTTATGGCCTTATCAGGCCCTGTATTGTAAAAATTCCCTCATTACAAAAAAGAAAATTTAGAAACAAACTGTTCAGTGCTTGTACTGGAAGCAGGAAAGGTCAATACGTTTATTCTCATCTTTCATAAAGGAACTGAGGGAGACTAGGGATGAGAGTCTCATGTTTACTCAGTTACCTTTTATTTAACAAAAGACCCTGATGTTGCAGAATGCCAAGTCGGTGTTTTTGTTAAATAATTAAGGCTGCCTAGGAATCTGTTTCACAAGCCAGGTGCAAAATTAAAAAGTTCCAGGCAGGAAATAGGAGATCACTGTGCTCTTGAAAGCAAGTAGATACCAAGTAAAGATTATATAGCAGTACTTACTAAATTTTTTAACGCCTTCCAACCAAAGCTGAAGCAGTGAAACAAGGCAATTACACAAGATCAACACAGAACAAGAGATGTCAGTGGTCATGCCCTGCCAATATTGTTATAGGGATTCAGTAAAGTTCCTGATAAGGTGGATTAACTTAGAAAAATTTTAAATCATCATCTGCATAGCTACACTTTCATTTTAAATCAGTTTTCTTGAAGTGCCCCTCCTCCCTATCCCACTATGACTCACTTTCCATCAACTGATATTTATGACCAAGATTTATTGGAGAAAAAGTCTTATGAAGGCACATTTCAGTCTCCTGGGAGGACTATCATGGAAGCTTCATTTTAACTTTTTCAACTCTTTTTGCTAGCATGAAGTGCAATAAAGAAGTTGAATCAAAAGCATGTAAGTGAGATGCAAATAGCAATTTTGTTCTGGTTGTCTAACAGTGATGTATTAAATAAAAGGATATGGCATTAATATACTCATCACCCACTGAGAGTATTCAGAAATATTGGAGGCACTCTCCAGCTGCTCCTTGCTATCTCTTGAGTGGAACTGGGGCTTCATACAGAATTAGGTACACACCTGAAAAATTACAGCACTTTCTGGACATGTTCTGTAGTCAGACATTTGCTTTCACTTGTTGAAGACTCAGTTTCTGTCTTTCTCTTGACTACAACGTGTATTGCACTTCGACAAATTTGAATATATGTGATTTCCTCAGCTGTGGTTTCACGGTCACTTATACATAGCATAAAACTGCCACCACAAAATGGAATGGACCGTAGCTACTTCATGTTGCTGCTATGCCCTTTCTCCCATGATGACTGGAAATTATGAAGAGGATACTGATTGGAGACACACTCATCTTCAAATATGCCACAGCCTGCCACAATGAGGAATGCAATAAACCATTCTCCATTTTCACTCCCAATAAGACCACTTGTATGACTAAACTGTAGCAAGGGAGACTTAAGCTAAGAAAAGCAAGTGGGACAAATACTGTCAGGAAGGGTTTATGTATTGTTGATTCTGCCCTGGGGGTGATAGATGGGGCAGGTGACCACCTGGGGTCTTTTCCAGCCTCTTGTTTTTTATGACCCCGTCTGTGTTGAATAGGAAATAGGGATTATATTCTAGTATAAATCCAAGTAGTAGTAAATACACCTCATTCTGTACTTCAAATGTGTTTGCTGCTCCTTGAAATAGAGGGAGATGGTAGAATGGTGTATAACTTTCAACACTGTTTTCCCAGTGAAATCAGTTGAAGAATAGTGGTTTCTCAGGCTGCAAAATTCATGCATCTCAGGCTGATATTTGCTCAGATTCAAAATATGGAAGTTACTTAATTTTACCCATAGACAACTAGCTGTAATCTAGAGTTAGAATTAAAAGCATTCAACATTGTCAGCCTTTTCCTTTTCCTGATGGAATGAGGAAAAAAAGTCAAACAGATTAATTTTGCCTTGACAGTACTTTATGATTTTTCTACAGGTAAAATTCAAATCAGAATGCTCACTACCTATGTATTCTGTCGCCTCAAAAGGAAATAGCCTGAATTCTTTTATGAACTTTCAATTATGAAAAAATTATTGCTAATACATATATCTCATTTTCAGATTTATCCTAAAGCTGGTAAAATCTTCTGGTCAATCATAACCACCAAAATGATGCTTAGAGTAAACACCATGACCAATTTAATAAATCAAGGTCTCTGTTTTAAAGCAGATGTACAGATGTCATATTTACACAATGTATTCCAAAGGATGGGTAAAACCTGGGATCTTCTTGCATGTCCAGCCATTAAGATTTATAGACAAAGCATTCAACCTTAATGTCACATCTTCAGGAGCAAGAACAGATTTACAAAATAATGTAGTTGTAACATGAAGGTATATAAATCCTGTAGTTCAGATGAAAGTTCTGATTAGTGAATTCCATTTAAATGTTCAACTATCCATATATCAGGTTTTTTCCCTAGCATGTGAATTTAGCAATCATGTTCACAAAGAAAATACAATTTACTTGCTACTGTCTGATTAACAAGTTCAAACATGGCTTCCTACACCCTAATCAGTCAGAGTGTATAATTATTATTGACAGACACATAAATGAATTATGGTTCATGTTCTCAAAATTAGTTTGCACATCAACATGAAGTATGGTTTTGCAGCTAATGGTCTTTGAACTGAGATTGAAGAGGGATTTTTTTTTCAAAACTGTCCCTGGAGCAGATATTATTAATTTGAACAGAATTGTATTAATATATATCATATCCCCCTTCAACAAAATCTGGAAGTTGACAAGTTTTCTTATTAATGTTTTAGGTCCTTTCAGTGATGAATCCTTTCTTAGAACACAGGCTTTCATAGAAGTTATTGCTACTGTATTTAAATCCAGAAGTATATGTGACAAAGAACAGAACATCTGTAACTAATGCCACCTGTCATTGAAATGAAATTTGGGCTTTGAACTTTTCTCTCATCTCTCCCTAAAACTGTTTTAAAATTTCACCAAACTTTATATATAATTATTAAAATATTTAGAAAAATAAACCCTAGTGTGCAGTCATGATACTCTTCCAAATTTTCATATTAATGTACAAAAATCATTTTGTATTTAAAACTTCTTTGATTCTTTTATGTGAATCTCAACTGATTTGACCAGACATCACGGTGATTACTGAATCAACACCCAGCTCTCTCAGAATGAATATTAATATGAATATGACGGTGGATTTAGAAAAGGCAGGAAGACAAAAGTTCTGCATAGTTGTTTAAAATCTATAGTAGGAATACTGGCAAGAAGGAACTGGAGAAGTTTCTTGAAAAAGCTTTTCACAACAAATCAAAAACCCCAAAACTGCATCATACTGATTCCTAGGGAAGTTCAAATATCTATCAGGATCTAAATACCATTGTTTGCATTCATTCCCTAAAACAGACCTCAACTGAAGCAATTTCTGAACAGTTGTAAAACCAACTGACATGCTACAAAACATGTATTTTGCATTATTGCATTACACTGTTAAATTTCTGATGGTCATGTGCTTTTGTGGAGTTTTAATTCACTAGAGTCCAGGTGTTCCAAGTCCCTTGATTGCTCCAAGTCACCATGACCAAACCATCCTTTCTTCTCATGCAAGTTCATTGTTTCCTGTGTCACTGAGCAATGAATTTCCAAACCCAGACTTCTTAAAAGAAGGCCTATCATCTTTTCAGCAACAGCCTTTGCTCCTTTCCGTGTTAACCTGTCCTCGCCCATTTTCATGTGTGAACACCCCATGACACTTCACGCATGAGCTGGGCAAAGAATTTCTCTCCATGGTTTCTTCTTGTCCTCCATAACAGGCAACAGTTGTGAGGGGCATCAACGCCAAAAGCAATGGACTTGATGTGGAGAGATAAACTGGTTAAAACTTGAGGTTTGAGAGTCCTCAAAGTGAAAGTAACAAAGGCCCATTTACTAACTGGAAGAGGCTGAGGCTGGAAGGGTGTTACATTCTGCTGGTAGGCACCATATGAAGAGGTTTTTTTAAAATGACGGTCTACTTGTCAATATTTGATGTTCCTCCAATACAACATTTGTATCTTCAGTTACTATAACAGAATTATTGCTAAGGTTTGTTATTTTTCCTAACAGGACTATAAAGGTTCATTTGTCCTGTAAAATGACTACTTGAGTCTTAATTATTTGGTATCAGGACTTTCAAGAAAGAAAATAAAGATCAAGAAAAGAAAACTGATTAACATTTCTCTTTGACTATTATTGTATGCTAAAGAAAAATCCATAGGCACATTTTTGTTAAGCATAAAAAGAAAGATACAGTAAATCAAAACATTGATTTAAAATGTGAAATTTTGTTGAGGTTGGATAGCTGGAGAAAAGGAGGTGGGATCCACAGCTGTTGTAATCTCCTTGTGCAGCTCTGAATATCACTGTCAACACGTTGTTACCCTTCCTGCTAAAGCTAGCAGCCACTTGTCACTTCCAACTTCCACTTGCTGCATTTATTTTAGTAAAACAATGCCCATTTTAAAATGTCATAAGAAATTATCATATTTTCTTCTGTTACTGTGTTTGTGAATAATTAATTTCACAGTCAAGACCCTGTGTACCTAGTTCAGCGTGGGAGGAATTTTTATCAGATATATAAGTTCTGGAAATTAAGGTGGTTTAGTGGAAATGCTATCTTAAATTAATTATAGCAGTGCTAGCAGGCACCATTACACTGTAATTGTTTATGAAAATTCCCAGATAGCAGTAGATTACACCAATTTTAATATGAGTTTTTATGTTATGTTCTACAAATACTCATAATTTTTAAGGGTTCAATGTGACTTACATAAGAATCAGCACAGAGGACACCAGGAGGCAGCTTGGGAGAAAGTATCAGCAGTCACTGCAGACTAATTTTGGTTCAGTGGCTTCCTGAATTCTACTGCATTTAGTCATGCTATTTAATGTTTTAATTTTTTTCTCCTCCTCTCTCCCCTGCCCCCACCAAGTGACATACCAGGAAACAATTCTATGTCTCTAAAATCCACCCAGCTACAAAGGTAATATAGCTGGCTGATTACTACTAAATGGCAACTAATTTTCTCAGAAAAATGCCAACCATTTTTGGTCGTGTAGAAACAAATGTTAAAACTAGAGTCAGCTTTCTAGCATAGAATTGAAAACTTTTTAGTTGTAAGGGATACTTAGAAATCTCTATTCCAACTCCATCTCAAAGCAGATTTAATTAGATCACGTTGTGAAGGACATTGTCCAGACAAGTTTTGAGTATTGTCAAGGATGGAGATTCCATAACCTCCCTTGGACACCTGTGCCAGCCTTTGATCATCCTCATGATGAAGGAATTTTTTCAGATCTCATTCAGATTCAGAATTTCTCTAGTTTTAGTATGTCAATATTTTATCTTGTTCTATCGGTATCCACCTCCTAGAAGGGTTTATTTCTATCTTCTCTCTGCCCTCCCATTAAGCAGCTGTAGACAGCAAAATGACCCTCCTTCTGCCCCCTCTTACTAATGCTGAATAAACTCATTTCTCCCAGTTCTTCTCATAGGATATGTCCTCTGCTTGCCTGACCACCCATATGACAATGTGAAGCCAGTCACAAACTGGACACAAATGCCACAGTGAGAGAAAGGATCACTTCCCTCAACCTGCAGGTTGCACAACCCACTATGTAGTTGACTTTCTTTGCAGCAACTGCAAACAACTGACTCACATTCAACCTGTCCACCAGGACCTCCAGGTCCTTTTCTGCAAAAGTCTGAAAAGCAGCCCTGTCCTGCTGCTTAACAGTTGCCTTCCTCAACTACGTATGGCCCACAAACTTTAGCTCACAGAATCATAGAATCACAGAATCCTAGAATGGGTAAGGTTGGAAGGGACAACAGTGGGTCATCTGGTCCAACCTCCCTGCTCAAGCACGGTCATACCAGAGTACATTGTACAGGATTACATGCAGACAGTTCAAGAATATCTCCAGTGAGGGAGAATACACAACTTTGCTGGGTGATCTGTTCCAGAGCTCAGTGACCCACACAGTAAAGAAGTTCCTCATATTCAGTTGGAACTTCCTGTGCACCAGTTTCTGCCCATTGCCTCTTGTGCTATTGCTTGGCACCACAGAGAAGAGCCTGGATCCATCCTCTTGACGCTCTCCCTTCAGATACAGCAGCAGGCCTCCAATCAGACCTTGTGCCACTGATTACAACGCCCAGGAATCTGCTGTTCAGCCAGTTCTCACTCCACTTCACTGTACGCTCATCCAGTCCAGACTTCCTGAGTTTGCCTGTGAGGATCATAGAAAGCACAGATGATATGTATATTTTAGGAAGAGATGAATTTCAAAGTAGAAGTGCCAGTTTCTCACCATTGGCTGCAGCATTAATTTGCATAAGGACAGCTACAAAGACACATTCTGCCCCATGTACCCCCTTGTCCTGGATTTCTATTCTTTCTGTCTATAAGCAAGTGAGATTTGGCCCATTTTCTTATGTGCAAAATGATCATTTTAGCAATATACATCATGTGTAATAACATTCATATCTTGCTCAAGATTACTCTTCTTTGGACAAGCTCACTGCTTACAGTACTAAGCATAATCCCAATAACTGTACAAATGCTGAGACAATATCCATGGCAAAGTCCTTTTCCTGGGTAAAGCATATTTTCTTCCTGTGCCACTGGCACAGACTACTTCAAAACAGAAATAGAACCTGCTTGGTCCCATTAGATATTCAGTATAGAATTCTGATTGAGACGACACTTCATGGAAAAAGTCTATCTGGTCAGCCCTAACACCTCAGTCTGTTCTTGAGTTTACAAAGCTGAAGGAGTCCAGAGAAAGCAACTTCTGTAGCTCCTGATTTTACCCAGATATACATTAAAAAAATTAGCATAATCAACGTGTAGCTGGGAGAAATACCTTTACACACCTTGACTAACTTAAAACAAGAACAGGTAAAAGTTCCAGTTTTTTAAGGCCAGCCCCACAAATCTGACAACAATCCCATATAAACATCTTCACAAAAAAATATAATGCCATTTTAAATTTGAATATTCACAATAAATATCATCATGTCTCTTCAATCTTCTATATGTCTGCCAGTCTAAATTTTAATAAGTCAATGAAAATATCTCAGTGTAACTTTCTTTTTTCTTTATTTCAAGAAGACTGAGGGAAATGGCTTCAGTATTTGCCAAAAACATCAGCATTTCTATTACCTCTCAGTGTAAGGTTCATCAGGCTACACTTCACAAAAAAAGCTCTTTGAAAATCTGAGATTTTTTTCCCCTTTCAATGCATTAGAGTAAAAAAATGGTTTAAAGCACCACACCATTATTTTAGAGCTAAACAGTTAAATGTTTTATACAGGAACATCAAAACCATATATGCTTCAAAGACCCTACATTTTTTTAATGGCTTTCAGATAAAACAATTTATTTATGCAATTAACAACAACATGCAATTTCTAATAATTAGCCGATAATAGTTATCCACAAAGTACTTTATAGAATTGCCTTCTGAACTGCATTCATTCTGTAGGGAACCACTGAAAATTAGACTATAAAATTACCAGAAAATGTACTGCATTAACAAGAATTTTCTGTATTTTGTTTCTCCTACAGATTTATGGACTTGAATATTTGCAAACATTTGTTTTCAGGGTAAGACGTCAGGTCCCATCACCTCCCATTTATAACAAAGAAATAAATACTGCAGCAGCATTTTCTGAAAGATTAAACCAACATTATTCAGCAAAAATATGTGAGAATATATTCATATTGCTGTTTTGCAAACGGTACATTTTAAAAAACAGCTGTTAATTTGTTCTCAAATGATAATAAGTTTGGGGCATTTTCCTGGCTTTATGACTATCGAGCTTTTTGAGTCTGCACTTCTGAGCTTTTCCTGACCAAAAGAAAGGCAGCTGGAAACAGTATTTGTGTGAAAGTTCAAATTTTCACCTGATTTGAGACTCCTGGATCTAATTCTGAAGCCCCTTGTTAATTTATGTTAAAGCCAAGAAAGCTGAGAGCAGCAGGTTTAGGTGGAACAGTTGGGTGCCCTCAGTTCAGCAAGGTTTATACAGCTCCATTTAAAACAACAAAAGCATTTATCATTTTACTAAGTAGAGGAACAAAAGAATACTACAATCTCTCTCCTCTTTTACACATAGGTTGCAGAAGAATTAGGGTATTCCTACTTCTATTGACATGAGTACACTTTTGAGAAAACTGAAAGGTTTTTTTGTATGGGTATGGGTAATGGTATGAATGAGTGCTAGAAAGAAAGGGCCAGAGGGAGCTTTAATGACCTTTATAAGCCAGTATCATTAAAACACAGAAACACTTTGAAATTTACATGGAAGTATTTATTTCTATCTGGATAAACAGAATTTGTTTTCTGTGCTCTCAGATATCTACATCTCTGATATATCTGGACTTCTGGAATTTATTTCTAAGCAGGGTTTTGAGTGTTGCCTGTTGTACAACTGGGGCTACTTTAGACCAGCCACAACACAGAGGGCAAGTGACAAATAATCATCCTGCCAACATGTTTTCTTGGTATTAAAGGATATGCTAGTCCAATAACATTCAGACTTTGAAGAACATGCTTTATTTATTTATATTAGTACAAAAGAAAATATTCTTTAAGTGCTCATGCTGTTGTGTGCCTGCCAGCTCAGGAAGGTGGTGAAATATCATCCAGGCCTAGAAGGGACACCTCAGATAAACAACCAAAGCAGGTTAATAATGTAAAACTGAAAGTTAAGCTTTACTTTGAAGACAACAGGGAATAGTGATGAGCTGGTGTAGCTATTAGGACCAATTCCTGAACTGATTCCAAATAATGTGAACTTTCTCTGCCTTAGAAGTAGTGACTTCTGGCCATATGACGAATTTTCTCAGAATAGCTGATGCAGAAACTAGTAATGATTATGAACTGGGACTTTAAAGCAAAATGACAGGACTTTAAGAATCATATACATTTAACCAGAAAGACAAAGGGAAAATAAAATTAAAATATTTGAAAATAACATAGTGAAAGAAACATAAGTGTAAGAATGAGGTGATAAATGTAGAGACAAAAAATTAAATGGTATTTTATTTAGTAAAATTATATTATATAACCATACATATGTTCACCTTGTGGAATATTTATTTTTGATTTATCTTTATGTATTGACAATATTCCTGGTTGTTCTGAAAATGATCAGGACTAATGTGGTTTTAAGCAAGGGAAGTGAAAGTCAGAATATTCCGAAGAGGAAGTTCCCCCACAACTCTGGAAGTTGCCATCATTTCCTCTGACTTGAACCATATAAACATGCTTTGCATGATAACCTTCACATTCTTCCAACAACTGCTCTGTTTTCCTAATTGATATCACTTCTGGGAAAGTCACAATTTGCCTGTGAGTTCTTGGGACTCCCAGAGCCTGTGCAGATTGCTTATGAAAGTATTTCAGAGTAACTCCTCAATTTTCTAAATGTTTTTCATTTACTAAGAACAAAGAGCAATTATAATACAAAAACGTAGCATTTGACTTCTCTTTAGTCTTATTTAGGCTAACAACTGACAAGCCAAGAAATTACTGAGACCAGAAATCTGTTTGTATGATATGCACTATATTTTGTTCCCAGTCAGTGAGTGCATCAATCCTGTCATCTATTGCCTCTAATCAAACAGGATAAAGCAAGTGTTCAGCCCTTTCACCTGTGTAGTAAGTCCTCCTTGTGTTTGCAACTCTAAAACACTTCTGGGTACAAATTCTGCCAATTATCTGTCATAGAAGGTGGATTTCATACTGGTTACTTAGGGACCTAATTTAAGATCCTCACTCCTATAAAACACACCAAAAAGATGGTTAGCTCTAGGAAAGTGGGTTTCAGCACATAACCAAGGTGCCAGTAGATGCTCTTTCATACCATATATTTTTTTCACCATGTGAGCAAAAAGTTTGGGATTATAATTTAGGCATCTGAGTACTTGTCTAAATGATAAAATATAAACATTCTTGAATTATCTACACAGCCATAGTTCTATTATTGCTCTAAGTTGCGGCAGAAGCTGACACACCAAGATTTTGCATTCTCATATAGTCCAGCTGCAGCAGATGCAAATCAGCTAATTCTGTACATCTGAATGTAAGCTTCAAAACTTCCTGTGGAGCCCAAGAGTGAGGGATGAAGTCAAGGTTTGGTCCAATCTGAGTTCACAAGACGCCTCAGTATCAATTTCACATCCAAAGCTAGCTGATTTTAAAATCCCCCAAATATGGAAAACACTTAAGACCTTGTAAAAAAGCCATTGTGGTCTTTTATCCCTGCCACAAATCTATGGTATATTTTCTCTTTGACCTAAATCGTGGATAAGATTACTTGATAAAGTAGAAACAATGTAGCAGAAAAAATGGTGGCACTTTCAAGCTCTTACCTTTCTATTTGCAGACATATGTATGTGTTAGCATACAGTACTCTCTCAAGAAGACAGGAGAGGAGGTTAGCAGTGAAGCACAATACAGATCAATTTGGCTACCACTTATCTTCTCCAGAGCTGTCCCTTTTCTTACATTAAGAAATACTCAGAGAACATCTCATTTTGCCTAGACTGATAAAATAAGCCTTCAACTTTCTCAGTGACATCTTTTAAAAACATTTATTTAGTTAGTAATTCTTCCTGTTTCTAGTCTCAGATTTATGTATAAAACCACTTTGTTTTTTCTGGTTCTCCTTGAAAAAATAGCTAGGCAACTGACCCAATATAAATAGCTGGAGCAGCCAAATACACTATCCTTTTTGGCAGATATAATAAATAAATGACTGACAATTTTACTCATATGCATAATGTTTTCTTCTTCTAAAGTAGATTTCTTTTAGATTTCTCCCCCCGCATATTCATGCTGGCATGCCTTGAGCAAAAACTAAACAGTTTCCTTGTCCCATTCTAAATATCTTTCAGCAGGAAATATTTGTTGACCAAGGTAATAAATATCTTTCCTGATGGAGCTATCTCTGCCCAGTGGCATTTCTACCAGTCCAAGTTTTGCTTGGCCTTATGACAGACCAAGAAGTCAAACAAGTAGCGGATGCTGCTTATCTCTAATACTCTGTACCAAAATTTGAGACATGATATAAAGCATTCATTTCTAATTTTTAATGAATTCAACAACAGCATCTCTAATCAAACTGAGTAGAGCAGCAATTTTTATACCAACTGATAGTGAAAGAACATATGTGGATAAAAAAATTCTCACTAAATACATGGATCTGCATTTGTTGTCTTTCCCTTGAAACAATCTTGCACTGAACTCCAATACTATTTCACCGGAATGTTACACAATGTGATACAAGATGCCTTACCTGCTTCTGGATTAGTAAACATATTGCATAATGATGAAAAAGGGTAGATATTTTCTCTTGGTCCTAATTTCCATTTGTTAAAAATCTTTTCTTGGTTCCCAAACCAGATACTCTTTCACCATAATACAATGGTGGAGAATCCAAAAATCTTCACTCTTGTCATGCAACTTTCGTATGAATAACTGCGATTGATAACTGTAATCGATTCCTAAGAATTAATCTGCTCTGATTGTAATTACTACAATTCCTTACTCCTAGGTCTCCTGAAGCCAAAAGTAAGGTAGAAAGCAATACTGTTTCTTTCAAAACTCACATACTCTTGAAAACCAAATTCTCTGCTCAAATAGCCAGCATTAGGCAGAATGCTTTAAATTAAAACTGTTGCTCATAATCAGAAAATTGCACGTCATGAGTTTTTGGAGGTTCAGGACTAACTTATGCTCCAATCCTTTTAAGCAGACACATACAAATTTGACTTCATGAAGATGACACCTCCAGCCCTAGTTGATGATAACATACTCTGAAATTTGAGCCTGGATTACCAAATGTGAGGTTCAGCAGTGAAAAAGTAATTGTACAAATCAATCTCTTGTGCAATAGCTCTACTTTGTGAAGCAGCGTCTTTAGTATATCTGTTGAAGAAATGACATGAATATGCTAAAAAATAATTGATGATCTTAACCATTGCGTGATTTGCTACTATAAAATGAAAACCTTTCCAGTTTATGTAAAATAAATAAATGACATCCAGAGCTTTAACAGTAAGTACAGTTCATTATGATAAAATTCAAATCAACAATATATGATTTATGGGTTACTAATTGAGATTGCAATTAAAAAAGAGATGTAAATAGTTGGAAAGTAGTAGAAGTTGAGCTATAAATAAAATTAAAGTCTTCTTAATTAAGCATTTTCTTTTACTATAAATATAGCACTGAAAGTTCCCTTCTATCATCTCCCGTAAAGACAAGCAAACTTTGTCTGAGCCCTGCTCCAGTTAAATGATAAAAATCTTGGACAAAACTGAATGATCAGATTAGTCTTTGGGTGTTTTGCTTATGGAAACCTTGGGCAGGGAAGGAATATTGTGCCACACGAAAAGAGTGTGAAAGAGCTGGGAGTGTTTAGACCAAAGAAGGGATCTTATAAATGTCTGTAAATTCCTGATGGGGAAGACGAGTGAAGAAGACAGAGGCAGCCTCTTATCAGTGCTGCCTACTGAAAGGGCCAGGGGTGGTGGGCAGAAGCTGAAATATATGAAATTCCACTTGAACATATGAGGGAGGTTTTTTTTAAGTTGTTGTTGTTGTTGTTGTTGTGGTTGTGGTTGTCGTTGTGAGAGTGTCAAGCATTGGATCAAGGTACCCAGAGATGCTGTGGAAATATCCTTGGATATATTCAACACCTGACTGGACAAGACTCTGAGTAACCAGCTCTAACAGACCCTGCTTTGAGGTTTGGACTGCACCATCTCTAGAGGCCCCTTCCCACCTCAATTATTCTATGGTTAATTATGGGAAGCTAGATATGGTCTTAAATGTATCTTGCTCCTTTATCATAAGAGATACGCTTATGCATTTTTCTATCATTTTCAACTACATGCTTTTTACTCTGTCCTCAGGTACAGTTATCTTTGGTAGGACTGTATTTCAGTTTTCCATTAGGCTTGCTTCTGTTTAGAATTTTCTTCAAGTTTCTTTTTTGCTTCCTTCCAACTTTCTTTACCTGCATTTGAAAGTCTAGTATACAGTCCTTTTCATTACATTCCTGATTGTTTGTTTTTGCTGTTTTAAATGCTTTCATCTAAATTGTATCTTTCTTTTCATTTTCATCTGTTTGAAACTGATAGCTCTGACCTTGGGTAAACTCACTGCTTGCTAGAAATATCATATTTTATCACAGTTTTTCTTTTTTATCTCCTCTGTAACTTTTCTCCTTTCATGCCTTACTCTAATAGATCACTGTTTTTCTTCTGCTTACTTTTTAATTCATGTCCCTTCAGTTCTCTCCAGTGCATGACTGCAGTCTAAGGAAAATAATTCATGAAACATCAAGGAAAAACTTTTTTTTTAAGTCTGTATTTGAGGTACTTAGAATAAACACTCATAAGAAGATGTAACTTGCAGTTATCCAAATCTCTCTGAGAAAGGGCAGACTTTTTTACTGCTTAATAAATTACTCTATTTCTACCACAGTTTTTGAGACAGGAAACTGATAGACTAAAGTCAAGATACAAAACCACCAATGTCCATTTCAACAAGCTTCCCTACAACTGTGTAGATGAAGACTACTATGGAGAGGAAGCTTCCTGGCCACCATGAAGTATTAGAAGATAGAATTTTCTTTCAAGTAACTCCTAAATGAATGATATTAGTCTTTAGACACTAATAGAAATAATTATTTCTTGTAATAAAATAATAAACATTATTTCTTTTCCATCTTGTTTACAAAATTATCAAGTTTTTCAACCAAAAAAATCACTTATATCAATATAAAAGATAAAAAAGACTGAAAGTACACACTTCCCAAACTGTGACGAAGAACTTGCCAGACTGGTCACACTCTTAGAGCAATATATCTTCCTATTCTTTTCAGATTTATTGTTCTAAATTACATGGTTATTTGGACCTGAAGTCCAGATGCAACCACTGCTGGAATGCTATGCCCTAGTGGGAATGCTCATGAAGTCAGTGTGGATCATGCAAGTCTATTTTTGAATCAGTTCTCATTTACTGACACAAAGCTGCAGAAAATGAGTTTACTCATCACTTTTCCAAATAACTAAAATTATAGAAGATATTGAAAACTTAGTCCTTGCTGGTGCCTTCAGATACACATCATCTAGTAGCATATTTTTAAATATGCACCAAGATGAGCACTATGAGTCAAAGATAGAAATCTGTCCCTTACTCTTCCTGGATTGTTTATTACTGCCTTTGTTGGATTTAATGAAAAAGCCATTAAATAATGCTGTAAGTGCAATTATTTCCTTGTTCTGCTCATCTTTGAAGTTAGGAAAATTTGTTAGGCGGCTTTGTTCTTTATCTTCTGCCACAGCTGCTTTTGTTTATGCCTGGTAATGTCACTGTGTGCTTAAGTGTCTAGCACTCTTAGGCCTGACAGAAATGTGGAAGAAGCAGAAATGCAATGTAATATGCTACTGTTACTTTAACAGCTGCACTTGATGTTTCTTTTAGAAATGGATACTCACCTTTATATAAAGACAAGGGAAGATCTCTGACTTTCTTCCTTGCAAAAACATTTGGAGTTAAAGAAGAAAACAGAAAATGCAGCATTTCATGAAAGACAAGCAAAAAAACTGCATACAACCGACAACACCCTTATAAGAAACCACAATGTCCTCTGTAAGAAATAGATACTTAAAGCTCTAATCATTATCCTGATGGCACACTAATACACGCCATAGAAATGGAGTTCAAATAGGGTCACTTGGATGGCTGACATCATATCCACAGGACTGCAAAACGAGATTCAAGAATATATAGGTGAGTTATCAGTGCGGTCACTAAGAGCTCATTGATGTAATATCACCCAGCCTCTGCCCCAGTCACCTACTCTGAATACGAAAATTGGACTAAGTGTAATTCAGTCTTGTTGACTGTCAGATTTAATAAGATTAGGTTGCATTCAGCAAAATTGAAAATTCCTCACTGCAAGAAAAAAAATTCCCTCTTTTTTCAGGGCATTGAACACTATACCTGAAAAGAAATGTATTTGTGCATATATTACCTAGAGGTATTCAACTGAGACTCTACTAGAAAGAAAACTGGAAGATCTCAGAAACACAACTTGTAGAAACACATGATGGACCACCCAGCATTCTTCATGATCCTTTCATCATCCCTTCTGAGTTTCTTCTTCCCAGCAGGATAGGCAATACTTTTAGGAAAGTAGAAAGTAGAGGACAATCGTGGCTTTCCATCAGTATGGAATTAGCCTCTTTGAGGCAGGAAAATTAGTCAACTAAGAATGGAATGTAGGAAAACTGCAAAAATTTAATGTGTCATAAAACTATTTAGTACAGATTTGAGTTCCATTTTCCACATTTCAGGGAATTAGTCAGGGTTAAGAAATATGAAATAAACCAGTCGTTTAATGAAAAATGCTCTCTCACTAGTGACTTGTTCTTTCTGTCCTTATCAATTGCCTATGGGAGTTTATTTTAGTACATAATGGATGTTTGATTTCTTTCACTTGAAATAACAAGTATTTCATCTGCAATTCTCACTGTGCACACCTTTGAAAAGATTACACTTTCAATGGTATTAATATCCTATGAATTATTATACTTTCAACATTTAAGGAGACAGATCAGGAGTTAGGCTCCTAAATACATTTGTAGAACATGCCCATATTTATTAAAATAAACCAAAGAAAATTTATTGATAAAGTGGTACTGGTAGTGATAACAATGCTGATGGTAGCAACAACAACAACAATAATAATATAGTTGATGTCAAAAAAAAGTGTAGACATTATTTCCCGCCACATGAAGAAACAAAATTGCATTACAAAATATGGTTGTTCATTTAGATTTTAAAAAAAATATCATTTAATAAAAGCTGCCAAAAAAAATATTAAATAGTAAAGCAAAAGATCACTCTTAGTGGTACATCTAATAGTTGCTTATTAAATATTTTTTCTGATGACCATTTTACTGCACAGTTAGTCAGCTCCCAACATAGAAATCTTTGCTGGTGAAGATTGCAACTTTCTGTTACTATTGGTACAATATTAAGGGATCGCTGTTAAAGTGACATTTAAGCCCATTGTTTATTCATGAGTTGTAAATGTTCAGCTTGGATGAAAAAATACATCAAGCATCTGAAAATAAATCCCAGGGTTTTCTGGAGGAAGAGATATGACTTCTGAAACTATCCAGTTTGATTTTGGGACATTCATGATGCAATACCAAGTACTCTGTGTCAGATTATATTTCTGCTTTTTAAAAGTATCTTTATATTCTCTCTTCCTCAGGAAAAAAAAATCATTTTTTAAATTTCATTTTCCTATCTAAAATTAAACTGCCACAATATAACACTAAAAATGTATAAAACAACAACAAGAACAAAAAAGTTTGCGTCATATTACATCTTCTATCACATACAAAATCTTGGTGTAAAAGAGAAGCATAAACACTAATATCTATCAGTTATACATGCTTGCTCTCACAGAAGAAAAGAAATCGTATAGATATGCACATCTCAGAAAAGCAAATCTGTCCTTTCACAAGCCTAGAATAATGTATCAGATAGAACTAAAATGGTTTTATATTACCATATTTTCCTATGGCTACTCAGATAACCCACACCTCTTTTTGAAAATAAATTCTCATACAAACCACACCTCAGATAACCTACAACTGTCTCCTCTTTTCCCCCCAAGGCATCTATGTATCTTGCAAATTCCCCTGGAGGTTTCCTCTTGTGGTGGAAAGGAAACAGGGAAAGAACAGAGGTAAAGAAGACGATAGGCTTAAAAGGAAAAAGAAAAAATTTGTGGTGAATTGGAGGCTTAGGGTGGACTAGGCAACAAGGAACTCTGAAAACAGTTTTCTGTAATATTACTAGCACTTACAGACAACCCTAATTCCAAAAATGACAAAGGGACTTTATTTTATTATTTTAACAGCTTATTTGGGTTCTAGCACTTGAAAACAAAGAACTTGTTTTCCAGATACACTGCATGTAAAACTTCAGTCACACTTTTAAATTTGAAGGTGAAACAGACCATCTAAGTACACCATCATATTTCCTAAGGCAAAAATCAAATAAAAGTTCTGTCATAAATAGTCAAAAAAAATATTAAAGCCAAACACTGAAAGAAGGTACCATTGCTTTCTGTTGGTTGTGGAGCTCACAGATATTAAGTAGACCATCCATTAACACCAATTTCTTCACAGTGTAGAGCATGAGCAAGGTCCAGTTCTGTGACAACATGTACTGATGGAGGCAGATTTTCTTACCAAGCAAAATTGCTTACACTTGGAAAATGTGGAGATGTGGAGAAGAGAAAATGAGAAAGAGTGGGAAAAGAGAAAGAGAGAGCAAGGAAGAGAAGAAAAGAAGGAAGAGAGGATGAGAGGAAGCAAGGAAGGGAAGAAGGAGGAAGAAAAAGAAAGAGGGAAAAGGAAAAAGAAAAGGAAAAGGAAAAGAGAAAAAGAAAAAGAAAAAGAAAAAGAAAAAGAAAAAGAAAAAG